>NC_140792.1:7050000-7650000 GCF_037176805.1 Vigna unguiculata | reverse complement strand
TTTCTTTTTACATATATATTTTTTTAATTTTATGTTTAACAACTATTTTAAAAATTATATATTTGTTATTGATCTTAACTTAAATTTCTTGAAAATTAAAAAATGCGAACACACAGGCGCAACAGACAACACTTGGAAGGATGAATATTCACTCTCATTAGTTAGGCCAATAGACAACAAGGTAATCAAATTAATTCATTTCAACTATAATATGTCATGTTTACATATATCAATATAACTATATTATGCATCATGTTTACATATATTCTTCAATTGTAGATTCATCATTTGGAAATTTATTCTATTGGTTGGGATCCACTATGATAACTGATAAAATACAACTTTCAAATTTAATCAAACGAGAATTATTTACTCAAAAGACATGCAGGTATTATGCACATTTAAAATTATTTACTTTCTTCCATTATTCTTCTATCATACCACACAAAATCTTTATTATTTTTTATTTAACTTCTTTCCATTACCAGGAAACAACAAAAATCATTACCAATCCATACTCGCTACAACAACAATCTTTGTGTTTATCAAAATATATACATCAATGAGTTTATTACTATTCAATATGTGTATACCATTACATATACATTTAATGACTCATAATTAAATAACATTATTTAATAATATTTTTTAGTTCTTTAAAACTCAACAACTTATGGACCATGTCTTCTACAAAGAACTAAGAAGACTGCTTCAAAGGTAAATAAATTTTTTATTATTATTATTTATACATAATTCAATTGCTACACAATATTTCTGTTATTTGCATATATATTAACAATAATATTTACTTTTTTTTAAAATGCAGGGAAGTTGAAACACATTCTAGACATCAATCTTTATTTGGCCTCCCAATTAAAGAAATGTTTAAGGATGTAAATCTATGGTACTTTCATTTACTAATTTTTTCTACATCATGTATGTATGAAATATATATTTTATTTTTTTAATGAATGTATATTTATAGACACCTACTAAAAAATAGTTTGTATATTTATAGACAACTACCATTGACTCCATCATCACATATAGCTCATTAACTCCAAATCTTGATCAATTGTATTAAATATTAGTTGATACACAATTTTACGAATTAGTAATTTACTGTTTTTTTTTTCAACCAATCTACGTATACCCATCATAAGTTGTCGTCAATTATTCTTAATATTATACGTATAAATACATAAAAAAAAAAGCAAACACACATGCACGACAGCGTCTGTGTTTTCGTAGTATTATTAATGAAAAACATGAGTGGTATATAAAAAATAATAAAAGTAAAATTTAATTGGCTAAAAAGAAATGTGACTCCACGTATGTCCTCTGATATTTTATATATAGTTTATTATTTTGTGGTGTTAACATATTTTGTGGTATTTAGAAATTAGAAATAAGAAGCTTAGACAAGGAATTGGATTCTTGGTTTCGTTTAGTTTAGTTTGTTCTGTCTGAGAAGACAACACAATCTGATTGATGATGGAAACCTTGGCCACATCTTCTTCTGCAGCTCTTCCATCTTCCTTTTCTCCCTTTTCGATTTTCCCTTCGAGAAGAACCTCTCTTTATCCTCCCAAGACTCTCCAATTTCGATTACCCTCCAAGCGTGCGTATTCTATTATATTCTTTTTGCTTACCCTTTTGTTTTCTGCGTCATTTTTCTTCAATTTTCTGTTTTGTTTCAGGTGATGATGCTCGCGATTCAGACGCCAAGGATAACACCCTTCCAATTATCAGTGATCGCTGCCTCTCCCTTTCCCCTCTGTCCAAAGTACGTTCTTTTTGTTCAACTTGAATCAGTTTCTGTGCATAACTTATCCTGAATTTTTAAGGGTCAGTTGCATTATTTTTAATGGATAAAAAACTGTTTTTTTTTATCAAAAAGAAAAATAAATCAACTGTGTTAATCATATCCCCAAATTTATGCTTCAATGCATTTCCATGCCTAACATATGTGAAATTTCAAAGGGTCGGTTACCTTCTGTGAAATGTTGCAATGAATAAAAGTAAAATTGTTGCCACGGAAATTGATAGTAATTCAAGGTTGTGAAAGGGATAGTTGAAGGGATAGAGAAAATGTGTAGATAGTAGAGTGTGAAAGTAGTAGTTGGAGAAGTGTATTTGTAGTTGAGAGTAGTTGTATTGGATGTTGTGTTAGTTGTTCTTGATGTTACAAAATGGTAGGATACATGGGTATTTATAGTCTCATAGATTATTCTAGAAACTCCTAGCTAGAACTAATGCAAATACTTCTAGATTTTTCTACATAGTTGAATGTTCTTGATTTTTCTTTCTATCCTAGGCTTTTCTCCAATACTCTAGAAGTTTCTTTACATTTCAATAACTCTATCTTATATTTTTTTAGATTCTTCTAGAATTTGTATTATACTTTAATACTCCTCCTTGATGCAAATTCGGTAACTCCAAGCATAGCGCGTAGTAGTTCAAATCTTGGTCTTGGTAAGGCCTTTGTGAAGATATCTGCAATTTGATCTTCTGTCGGGCAGTACTCAAGTCGTATCTTCATATTTGTTTCCGCTTCTCTGATGAAGTTGTATTTAATTGCTATGTGTTTTGTTCTACTATGATGTATTGGGTTCTTCGTCATTGCGATAGCTGATTTATTATCACAGTTGATTGTAGTAGGTCCACTTTGTTTCTCTCCCATATCTTTGAATATCTTTCGAAGCCATATAGCTTGACTTGTTGCTTCAGCAGCAGCCACATATTCTGCTTCAGCTGTTGATTGTGCAACAGTTGCTTGCTTCTTTGATGCCCAAGAGAATATTCCCGATCCAAGCGAGAAAGCATAGCTTGAGGTGCTCTTCATGTCATCTTTTGATCCTGCCCAATCACTATCGGTGTAGCCAATGATCCTTGAGTTAGTCATGGTTTTGTACCATATTCCAAACTCATTTGTGCCTTGTAGATATCTTAAAATTCTTTTCCCTACTCCATAATGAATCTGACTTGGCTTTTGCATGAATCTTGATAGAAGACTTGTGGCATACATAATGTCTGGTCTTGTGGCTGTGAGATATAAGAGACTTCCAATCAAACTTCTGTAGCGTGATGCATCTGTTTCTTGTGCTCCATCATCTTTTTGTAGTTTCTCATTTACCACCAATGGAGTAGCGACAGGTTTACAATCATACATCTTGAACTTCTTCAATAGGGCTTCAATATATTTCTTTTGAGAGATAAATATGCCGTCTTCTTGTTGTTTCACCTCTATACCGAGGAAATAGTTCATGAACCCAAGGTCGGTCATCTCAAATGTCTTCATCATGTCTTCTTTAAATTCTTTCATCATCTCCAAATTGTTTCCTGTATAGATAAGATCATCAACATATAAGGAGACAATGAGGTGATACTGACCTTGTGCTTTAATATATAGTGTTGGCTCACTTTTGCTCCTCCTGAATCCTTGATCGATGAAGTATTGATCAATCTTGCTATACCATGCTCGAGGAGCTTGCTTCAAGCCGTATAAGGCTTTTTTTTAGTCTTAGTACTTTGCCTTCATTGCCTTTATTGATGAAGCCTTGAGGTTGTTCAACATAAATCTCTTCTTCGAGCACTCCATTTAGGAAGGCTGATTTGACATCTAGTTGATAGATGTTCCATCCTTTTTGTGCTGCTAGGGCTATTAGAGCTCTTATTGTATCTAGTCGTGCGACTGGAGCAAATGTCTCATTGTAGTCGATTCCTGGTTGTTGTGAGTATCCTTTTGCGACCAATCTGGCCTTATGCTTTTGTATAGTTCCATCAGGATTGAGCTTTGTTTTATATACCCATTTCACTCCAATGATGTCTTTTCCTTGAGGACAGTTTACGAGCTCCCAAGTGTTATTTTTCTCAACCATTTTAACCTCTTCTTCCATAGCCTTGACCCATATTTCTTGCTTTGATGCTTCCTCATAGCAGTTAGGCTCAATCATGGCCATATTGCAGGTTTCGTATATGTCTACCAAAGATCTTACTCGTCTTGGAGTGGACTCTAGTGAAGAATCTTCTAATGGGGGTGGAGAAGGCGTACCTGAAGCTTCTGCCTCTTCTTGATATTGTTGCACTGGAACTAAAGTGGTGCTTTTAACAACTTTTTCTTCTTCCCAATTCCAAGAAGCATTTTCATCAATTTCAACATCTCGACTAATGACGAGCTTTTTTGTTTGTAGGTTGTAAACTCGATAGCCTTTTGATTGTGTGCTATATCCCAAGAATATTCCTCGTATAGTCTTGTCTTCAAGCTTGTGCCTCCTTTGATCAGGAACATGTATGTAGCAGATAGATCCAAATACTCGTAGGTGTTTGGCTGATGGCTTTCTTCCACTCCAAGCTTCAATAGGAGTCTTGTCTTTGACTGCCTTAGTTGGACATCTGTTTAAAATGTAAACTACAGTGTAGACTGCTTCAGCCCAAAAAGTGTTAGGCATACCTTTCTCTTTTAGCATTGATCTTGCCATCTCCATGACTGTGCGATTTTTTCTTTCTGATACACCGTTTTGTTGTGGAGTATATGCGACTGTGAGTTGTCTCTCTATGCCTTCATCTTTACAGAATTTGTCAAACTCGCGAGATGTATACTCCTTTCCACGATCACTTCTAAGTACTTTTATTTGTTTTCCACTTTGCTTCTCAACAAGGGCCTTGAATTTCTTGAATATTCCAAAGACTTCTGACTTTGCCTTTAAGAAATAAACCCATGTCATTCTAGAGAAGTCATCAATGAAGAGGATGAAGTACCTGTTGTTGTGATGTGAAGGCGTCCTCATTGGTCCACAAACATCAGTATGGATCAACTCTAGTAAGTCTTTAGCTCTCCATGCTTTGTCGGTCGAGAATGGTAATCGATGTTGTTTACCAAGGAGACATCCTTCGCATGATTCATTATTCTCTTTTAAGCATGGAAGATCTCTCATCATGTTTTTCTTATATAGAAGCTTTAAGGCATATGTGTTGAAGTGGCCAAATCTCCTATGCCAAAGCCACGAGTCATCAACTTCTGCCTTCATGGCAATATTAGTTCCAAGTTTGAAGCTTATGGGAAAGCTTCTATTTCTCTTCTTTATTTTTACTTGGCCAATTTCTGTCTTTCTACTGTCATAAATTTTGCATGTATCTTTCTCAAAGTGGAGAGAATATCCATTCTCCATCATTTGACCAATACTTAAAAGATTTTCTTTAAGATTGGGAACCAATAAAACATCCTTGATGAATTTCGTACCTTTCTTTGTCTCCACCATGACAGTTCCTTTGCCTTGAGACTCCACTATGGTACCGTTTCCTAGTCGAACTTTGACATTGACAGATTTATCAATGTCTTTGAAGATGCTTTGATCTTTGGCCATGTGATTGTTGCATCCACTATCCAAGTACCAACTTTCTCCTCCGTTAGGAGATTCTTGATTGGCATAAAATAAGCATTGCTCCTGATTATGTTCTTCAGCAAAGTTTGCTTGATGCTTATTTTTATTACGACAATACTTCTCTACGTGGCCAAATTTCTTGCAGTATTGACATTGAGGTTTTCCATGATGCCAACAATCTTTTTCCATGTGACTTGTCTTTTTACATATGCCACATGGGGGATATTTTCCTTGACGAGTCATAGGGAAGCTTCTAGAATTTTCTTTATTTCTAGAAATTTCTCCTCTACTTTTATTTTCTTCATATTCTTTATTCTGAGACCGTAATTTTAGTTTTGATTGAAAGGCATTTTCGACTGAGTCTTCTTCATGCCTTTTCAATCTTTGTTCATAAGCTTCAAGAGAGCCCATTAGTTGTGTTACTGACAATGTGGCCAAATCTTTTGTTTGTTCAATCGCAGTTGCGATTGCATCATATTTTTGGGGAATATAAATTAAAATTTTCTCAACGATTTTTTTGTCAAGAATAGTTTCCCCATAGGCTCTCATCTGACTAACTATTTCCTTTATTCTAGAATAGTAGTCTTTAATGGTCTCAGATTCTTTCATTCTTATTAATTCAAACTCTCGTCTTAGAGAATGAAGTTTAACATTGCGTACCTCATCACTTCCTTGAAACTCTTCTTGTATTGTGTTCCAAGCTTGCTTTGCGTTTGTGGCACCTATTATTCTCGGAAAGATTGTGTCATCAACTGCTTGTTGAAGAGCAAATAAAGCCCTTGAATCCTTCTGTTTGTTTTCCTTCAACTCCTTCTTCTGAGCTGCAGTAAGAGTGGAAATGTCTTCTGGAATAGTGAATTCCTCTTCTATAATGTCCCATAAATCTTAGGAGCGAAAGAATGTCTTCATTTTGACACTCCAAAAATCATAATTTTCTCCTGTGAAAATAGGTACTGGAATTGATGATGTTTGATTGGTAGTGGCCATAGGTTGAGAAAATATTTTGGAAGTAGTATAGAATGGAGTTCTAATTCTTTTGAAGTAGTTGAAAAGTTTATCTACGCCCAGTAGATGACCGAACGTAGCTCGGGTACCACTGATAGTAATTCAAGGTTGTGAAAGGGATAGTTGAAGGGATAGAGAAAATGTGTAGATAGTAGAGTGTGAAAGTAGTAGTTGGAGAAGTGTATTTGTAGTTGAGAGTAGTTGTATTGGATGTTGTGTTAGTTGTTCTTGATGTTACAAAATGGTAGGATACATGGGTATTTATAGTCCCATAGATTATTCTAGAAACTCCTAGTTAGAACTAATGCAAATACTTCTAGATTTTTCTACATAGTTGAATGTTCTTGATTTTTCTTTCTATCCTAGGCTTTTCTCCAATACTCTAGAAGTTTCTTTACATTTCAATAACTCTATCTTATATTTTTTTAGATTCTTCTAGAATTTGAATTATACTTTAATAGAAATATTTAATTTTGCTATTCCTTTTCCAAAATCTGTTGTTCAATTTGCATCGGTATCTAAAAGGGTCAAGTGATGTGCATAAAAGTGTATTTTTTTTAGGTCATGAAAGTTGTTAAATTCTGATAAGAATTTGTTGGGTCAGGATGCTGCGATGGGACTGGTACTGAGTGCTGCGGTGGGTAGAGGATGGACCACTGGTTCAGGGATGGAAGGTCCTTCTGTTCCTGCAGTTGGTAGGGGTAATGAATCTGGGAACATCTCCACTTTCCCATGGTCTCTCTTCACAAAATCCCCTAAGAGAAGGATGCTGGTGGCTCTTCTACACCTATAAGTATACGTATAGAAATAAAAAAATTGAAATAAGATAGAAAGGAAAAATAAAAATATATGTATATACTCTATGTTCACTTTTTCTTTCTATTTTTCTCTTCTCTTAATTATTATCAAAGTCAAAAATTTATTTTTTACCCGGACCAAATTGGGTGTTGACAATACTTTACAAGAAAGAACTAGAAAGAATGTAAGCATACTCGGAAGGATTTTCTCGGGTAATGACATACAGTAGTGATGAGGTTGGTTTAAACCTAAACAAAGAAGTTGTATTATACTTTTTTGTATAGAGTTAGATATAATTTTACATTTAAGTGTAAGTAAATGTAATTATTTATGAAGTATTTTAAGATTGTTAGAATACATTATTATTTATATATGTTTTTTACTGTTGTACATAATACAAATATAGTGTACTGACCATAATCTATGTTATTGACAGGTGAAGTACTTGACAATGCTTCATATATATTATACTCTTCAAACCTTCGCGGTGCATGAGGAGAACCTGTTATGTGAAAGCATGAAGCATAATACAGTCATCCTCAAAATAACAATACATACACTAATCGATATATATACAGCCCATACAATACTAAAGGGTTACAAAACACCCGGTCAGCTAAGCAAAACAAAGGGGCTACAACTACTACTGGAGCGTCTAACATAATCATCTCCTGTCCCAGAGGGGTGTATCCTCTCCTGCACCTATATCTGCTCACGCCATTCCATAAGGACGATCATTGCATAAATAGAAGACACAAGGAACACACAGCATACAAGAAGGGTAAGCTAACTTGAACCAAGAGCAAATCATGCAATTGTTATTTCAATTTTTTTTATTTCTAGCATATAGGTGTGAAAGTGATTCCAAAGGCTTCTAACATCAGTTGGTTCACAAAAAGGTAATATGGTCACAAATAGTCTTCGTAAAGCATATGCCATTTGTAAAGTTGATGCTTCAACTAAGCATTCATGAATACTATTGTCACTTTCTAAAAATCCCCATTTCTCAGCCGCCTTTTTGAATGTGTGACAATATGTTTCATTTGGTGATAATAGATATTCCCAACTGGTTGGTCCTCTCATATGAGAAAGCAAAACCCGCAAGAAGAACTTATCTCCTTCAGAAGGAGATACAATATAAATTCGGCCAATAACTTTCTTGTTTGACCTTCTTGGATACCATTCCTTATGTTTATTATTCCAACAATAATGCTCTGGAATTTCCCGATACAAAAATGTTCTAGATTGGGGAACTCTTTGATTGAGGGAAAAAAATTGTGTGAGCATGGTTTTGGAGTTGTTATCATCATTCAACACGTCATTGATGTTTTGGTGCTTATAAAATCGCACTTGTTGTCGATTTGGTATTAATTGTGCTTCATACATGGTGATCTAGGATTGAGAGTTCCGCAAGGACCATGTATCATGTGTTTCAACACAGCTTCATGCAATTGTGGTTCTTCTGCCTTATTTGGTATTTCTGCCCTCACAATGCTATCATAATCTTGTGGATCACGTAACTTATCATTATTATCTAAGATCAATAGCATATGTACATGCGGCAACTCACGTTTTTGAAATTCAGTAACATACATATAACTAATAACTTTTCCGAGGACTCCTTTATTAACAACATCTTCCTTCAATTGCACAAATTTTGCTCGAAAGATTCTTGTGAGCAAGTCAGGGCGATCTTGTGGAGTTTGTTGATTTTGTAGTTCAGAAGAAATTTCACTCCAAGATGGATTGCATGTCATTGTAAGGAAAATATCAGGTTTTCCATTGTGAGCAACAATTGCTATACCATCTTGATATCGTTGTGTCAAGTCTCGACGATTACCAATAAATGACGATGGTAATATTGTCCTCTTTCCAACAGTATCTTCAAAGAAATGAAAGAGTGAATGATAATATATTTAGATGTAATAAATGTTGTTTTAAATATATTTACCTGCGTGAGTTTGTCCTTCATGCAAAGCATCCTGCAAACCTTTGTACACTTCAGCACGAATGTTGTTTTGATGATTACGAATCCATCGTAACCTTCCGGTCTCATTCTTAACGTAGTTATCTACAACATATTGTTGTAAAAGTCGTCCTGCTTGTAATATTACAGACTGATCATTTGGACGAATCTACATTAAATAATCACGTGTTTCTAAAATATGTTAGTCTTCTTAATATTACATAATTTAATGAAACTGGGATAATTATGATAGAAGTTACCTGAAGCATGAAACTATAATATTCTCTGCAAGAGATACTTTGGCCATTATGATTTTTTGTGTTGGTGTCCTAGCCATATGTTCCAAATGGAAATAATAAAGGATATTGTAAAGGATCATAATATCCTACTGTTTCTTGTATGTTTATTAAATTTCCATCATGACCTACAACTTTAATATCTCGGCCACGTGCCATTGATTCTGTGTCTGCAGTAACAATAATAGTTGGTACTTGAGATGCAGTTGGAAGATGATACTGTGGTTGATTCGCAGGACGCTCTTTAATGAGTAAAGAACATATCTGAATATTTGGTTCTTGAGCAAGTTGTCGAAATACATGCACAAAAGGATTGCACCGGTGTAATATTTGTTGCAATTTATGAACAATAGTTTGATGAAGTTGAGGGTTTTCCAACATCCTATTTTGTAATTCATGTTCAGTGTCATAAATGTACAACTGCAAAACCCGGGGTCTGGACCCATCATTTGGATAAAATCCTCCTATCCTATGATAAATTGCACCTTGAGCACGAAAACTATATATACCACGACCATTTGCTACTATAGTTTCATCCATATGAACACCAAGAGAAGTGAATGAGAAGACATGATTGTAACTTCTTATATGTTGTCTAAAATGTCTACTTTCAGATGTTTGATCTGAAAATATTTGAAGAAGCTCATGTGGAGGAGGAACACGTGGAAGTAAGACTTTCCCACCAGAGCAACACATATCGCGCGATTCATGATAAAATAATCGTGCATGACAATGTGGACATGTAGTTAGTGTAGACAATTGAAATTTGAGCATCGGAACCGTATTTGAAAAATTTCTAACACTATTAGGTGTTCGGGGGAATCCATGTAGCATATCTACATTATTGTGATAAATTGGAGGAATAGTAAATAATGTAGTATTATAAATTGCAAAAGTATGAAAAGTGTATTCTTAAAGCACAACATGTATTAATTATGGTAGGAAAAAGATACAAATAAGGTTCAATGGTACCAAAATTAGTATTAACTATTAATGGAAATAATTTACTAACCATGTTGAAGGGCATTGACGTGTGTATTACTTTGTCCTGCTTCATTATGATTACATCCTTCCAATCTTTGTGTAGGAAAATCATAACCTGTGTGGTATTAAATCAATGAAAAAAAAGTTCATAATAAAAAACCAATATCACTGTAATAAATAAAGAGAAAATTAAAAATCATGATAGTTGGTAATAAAGTATTATCATATCTTGATACACAGAGAAAAAAAAGGAAGTAATTGCGAAAATTAACGATACTTAAAGGTGTTTTATTATTCAACACCGTAATAAATTATATCAAAATCATAATTACAACATAAATTAACTATTGATGAATAAAGTTGACTAACCATGTTCAGTGCCATTAATGTGCGTATTACTTGGCCTTGCTTCATTATCATTACGACCTAGAAACCTGTCAGTAATGTGCATATTACTTGGTCCTGCTTCATTATCATTACGTCCTGGAAACCTATCAGTAATGTGCGTATTACTTGGTCCTGCTTCACTATCATTACGTCCTGAAAACCTTTGTGAGGCAAAACCATAACCTAATATTTAAAAAATAAGATAAATTGTATTTGAATCAAATATATACTTTACAGGAAAGAACTAAAAAGAATGTAAGCATACTCGGAAGGATTTTCTCGGGTAATGACATACAGTAGTGATGAGGTGGGTTTAAACCGAAACAAAGAAGTTGTATTATACTTGTTTGTATAGAGTTAGATATTATTCTACATTTAAGCATAAGTAAATGTAATTATTTATGAAGTATTTTTAAGATTGTTAGAATACATTATTGTTTATATATGTTTTTTTACTGTTGTACATAATACAAATATAGTGTACTGACCACAATCTATGTTACTGACAGGTGAAGTACTTGACAATGCTTCATATACATTATATTCTTCAAACCTTTGCGGTGCATGAGGAGAACCTGTTATGTGAAAGCATGAAGCATAATAAATATAAATATGTAAATATTTCATAAAATGGTAAGTAAATAACATGGATTAAATATTGATGAATAAAATTGATTAACCATGTAGAGTTTCAGTAATATGTGTATTACTTGGTTCTTCTTCATTATCATTACGTCCTGCAAACCTTTGTGGGACCAAACCATAACCTAATATTTAAAAGATAAGTTAAATTTTATTTAAATCGAATATATAGTTTACATACAATACTGATGAGGAAAAATGTGATGTTACCTGCATTAGTTACGAACCGAGCCATTTGTCGAATAGATGTCATTCTCAATCGGGAAGCTCTGTTTGGCATTTGGACAATGTTGGTTGTGTTTTCAGGATTACTTTTCCTTCTTTTAGACTGTTCAATAAGTCTTTGTTGGGGGGTCATTCTACGTCTTCTATTTGCAGCATTTATTCTCCATCTTTGTCTTACTTGTTCTGATGTTGATTTGTTAGAAGGAATATTTTCCATTTAGGTTTCGCACTGATTTACGAAACCAGTCCCTTGGCACTCAATCTATGCATGCTTTTCTCAACCGCATCAAATCTTTTGTGGATGAGTTGGCTGGAATTGGTTCTCCTGTATCCCTCAATGATTATGTTGATGCTATTCTTGAGGGTCTTTCTCCTGATTATGTTACTGTGATTTTAGTCATTAAGAGCAAATTTGAGACCCTTCCCATAACTTAGGTGGAGGCTCTTCTTTTTGCCCATAAAGCACGGATTCAACACCATCAAAAATTTCTTTTTCCTCCACCATCTATCAACTACACCTCTGGTGCTGCTCCATATTCGTTCCCCACCAATTTTACTCCCTTTAATTTTCGTGGTGGGGCACGATGTTCCCGAGGCTGTGATCGTGCCCGTGGTGGCCGTTTTGCTAATTTCCAGTGCCAGATTTGTCTCAAGTATGGCCACACTGCTAATATGTGCCATTTTCGTGCAGACCCCAATTTTAAGCCTGACATATCTCTGGTTCTTTATGATCCTACAACACAGCAGCCCCTATATTCTGCTTCTTCCTTCAACATTGCATCTTCTGCCACTACTTCTTCTAGTGTTGCTGCATCCACACAGTTAGTTCCTGGTTTTCCTAGTGCTATGTTGACATCCTCTACGTCTCCTGCCACCACCATATCTTGGGTTCCAGATTCAGGTGCTTCTTTCCATCTCACCAATGACTCTCAAAATATTCAACAATTCAAGACCTTGGTGGTCCAGACAACATCAATGTTGGTAATGGTGAAGGTCTGCATGTTCTTGCTTTTGGTTCTACTACCCTTCATCCTTCCACACACCCTTCCTTAATTTTTCATCTTCGACATTCATTACTTGTACCATCCATCACTAGAAATCTTCTTAGTGTTCGTTTGTTTGCTCTAGAAAATGATGTTTATTTTGAGTTTTATCCTCATTCTTGTTGTGTTAAATCTCCAGCAACTCTGAACTACTCCTCCAAGGTGTTGTTGGTGTTGATGGTCTCTATTCCTTTCCTCACTTTTAGCCTGGTCTGTCCAACTCTAGTTCGTCTGCTGCTATCTTCTCCATTACTGCTACTCCGTGTTCCCAATCATCACTCAATTTATGGCATTCAAGATTAAGACATCCTAATATTAATGTATTGAAACTTGTTATGACTAAATGTAATGTTCCTTTTAATAGTAAGAATCTCATTTTTTGTTCTTCATGTTGTATGGGTAAATCTCATCACTTACCATCTTCTTCTTCCGCTACTGTTTGCACGCACCCTCTTCAATTATTTTTTAGTGATTTGTGGGGACTGTTAAATCGTATTTTTCAGTGGTTTTTAGTGTTAAACAAAACCAAATAATTTCTCCTAATGAAGTATAAGAAAAATACTCAAGATCGAATCCACGGAAATGGTGTGTGTTAAGTCTAGTTTGCGTAATTTAATCTCGTTAAAAAGAAAATAAAAGAAAACAAATGAGGAGAAAAGAAATTTTAAAATAAAATAAGAAAAGTGCAGACTTTATTTTAATTGAAACTAAATATGATATGCATGAGTGCACTATGCCATGATAGGCAATGCTGCTGCAGTGTATCTAAGGAATGATGTTAATTATAATGATGAAGAAGATGAATGAAGCATGCAGATGCAGAATTGGCATGAAAATGTGCTGCTGCAGACCAAAAATTTGCATCAAAAAATAGATTTCATATGGCAGCAGAAAAATCATACATTGCCATTACAAAATAATTAAATCCAGATATGTTATGCAGAATCTTGAATGACTGCTAATTTATGAGCATGTGCAGCACTTGATTGAGCATTTAATTGATGCAACAGATAGATAACACCCAAAATGCAGACCCTACACTTAATCACAAATGTTGCTGCTGTTTGAAGCTGATAAACGTCAAAGAAAATTACAGCAGAGAATAGAATATGCCTACAACAATTGATAGCAAAACCAGCATGCCATTTGAAGCTAAAATTCAGAGATGAATAAGGACTCAGTTGCAAGCACACTTGTCACAATGCACTAAACCAGAAGAACAGTAGAGAGCCAACACGTGACAACAATAGAATGCTCAATCATATTCACATTAAATGGATTCAGTGCAGAACTCTAAAAACAGAACACATTGCAGTGGAGTATGAATGCAAAGATGCTCTAAATTGGGTTAAGTCAAAGATGAATGAATGGATGTGAGATGGTGATGAAGAAATTCAGATGCAAGTAGAATGTCAAGCTGGAATGGAATATGCACTGCATGAAATACAAATTGAGCTCTAGTATTTTAGACCATGGCCGTAAAAATTGGTCCGTGACAGCAGTAAAAATTGGACCATGACAGCAATGATCAAAATGTGATATGCAAATGCAGATGACACTAAATATGAAGTCAGTTGTGTCCTAATGTAATGCAGATGTCTAATGTATCCCTATATTCACTAACTGGTGTGCTTAATGCTCAAAAACAGATTATGAATGAAAGACATGCAGAGTGTGTATTGCAGAATTAACTAAGCACATGACAGCAGCAGAATTACTTATTTAACTCACTTAAATGCAGAAGCTATAGTAGTGGAATATAGAATGTTGAATGATTAATCACAATAAATAAAAGATGCAGATACAAGTGCAGAAGTTAAACATGCATGAAGAGGAAATTTCTACCAAAATTAGTAACAGAAAGCATGATCTTAAACTAACTACTGCATGAAATTAAGATTGAGATATAGAAAACTCCAACTAAAACCAGAATATAAAACGCAGACAGCAAAGTAAAATGGTCAATTGTAAATGTGCCTAAACAGAAATTCACAAAGCTGAATAATCATAAACGTGCAAACTAATTCAATGATCAAATTGGGATTTTTTTTGCCCTCTCGAGAAGATATCTTGTAACTTTGTGTCCACTTTGGAGTCACTTGGTTTCCAAAAAGAAACATTCAACTGTACAAATTCCACCCATGTTCAATCAGTGACTCAACAACTTAAACTGAATTTCAAACTGGAAAGCAGTAAAGAAAATTAAAAACGCTGCAAAATTTGAAGGCAAAAATCATAACATTGAGAGTGAACAATAAACAAACAAAGGCATAAGCTGAAAATAAGAACTGGAACTTTGAATGTAAACTGAACAGCAAAGTGTAAGTGAATTTCATTGCAGAGACAAAGAGAGTGCTAAAAGTTTAAATGGTGAAAGGAAGGTCTCTTAGTCCAATCCCGGTGTCTATTTCTAAGTGGGTGAACTAAGTAGAACCACCTTAACACACTACGGAAAATCCGATCTCACGAAGACTATTGTTCGCTTCATCATATATGGAGAAAACTCCTTACATTACAATTCCTCTCCCTCGCTCACAGGAACACAAGAACATCAACCCTAGCCCCAAAAATTTCTCTCTCGCGCATAACCAAGGCCTTTTGCAAAACCTAGAATCTGCCCTTTTTAAACCCCAAAAGAAAAGCAAAATCAGAAAATTGATAGAATACTCTAAAATCAACCTAACCCTTTTCTACTTTTGCTCCAAACCATAATCACAAATCTCGCACCCAATTTCCTTGCCCTTGATTGGTTTGATTTATCCTTCTTCGTTCATCATGACTCAACCATCTCACTCTCCATTTTGATCTTCAAATCACCTTCTTTGATCACGATTAGAGTGCCTGTGTAACACTAATTTTAAATAAATAAAATAGAATAAAGAAATAAAACCTCATTTATTATATTGTCTGTTTTCAAGGGAAAAATTAAAATCATGCATTAATCGTCCATTATAATAATCGTGATTTAAACTCCAAGTCTTACAATTTCAAAATTGTTCTTAAACAAAATTAAAAAGTAGTGAAAATAAGTGGAAATCATAAAATCACATGCTGCCCTGCTCCTATTTATGTCTCATCAAAACCACTTGCAACAACATAAATGATGTGGACGAGAGAGTAAAACAAAGGCATAAAGCATAAAGTAAAAGGCATGAAGCAAGTATACCTATGTACCTTTGATTTCTTTTGTTTTTAGCACACTTTGGCCACTTTTTAGAGACATATGAGACACATTTTTTGTCTCCTTTTGTGCTAGAACGAAATTAGCCTTGAACACACCATAGTTAGCTCTTTTGTCTCTCATTTTGTGTAACCTTATTTGACCTAGTTTCTAGAAGCTAAGGTTAGGTTTTTGTAGAGACATCCTTAGGTATCTTTTATTTGCTTAGAGGCCCCTAAACTCTTCTATATAAGGGGTGCTCCTAGACATGTAAAAGGGTTGAACATTTTGAAGTAAAAACACTCTTGTGTCTCAACCATTTGTGAGAGTTTCCTCCCTTGGGAGTGAATACTTTTAAGCCTTATCTTGCATAGCAAGTGGCGGCACACATCCACTCATCTTTAAGGTTGCCATGGCTTCTAGCCTAGCCTTGTAGTGGCGTGCTTCTCACATTTTTACCATTTCTTTCCTTTCCATTTTATGTTTTCTTCTTCCTTTAATTGTTCTTTATTTTTTATGGTTTATTTGCTTTCCATTTCCTTTTTGTTTTGAATCAATCCATCATCTTCTTCTCTTGAGCTTTGTGAAAGGAACCTTCACATCTAGATAGCTTGCTATCTTAATGTCCAGTGGGGATTTCGCTTAGCTTTCTTAATCAACTCACACCATATTCAATAATCTTAAAAAGGAACAAGATAATCCTTCATCAATAATTCAAATATATGCACACACATCAAAGAACCTTTATCCTTTGATTCCATACCACATGGCCACCCCATGTTATCAATGTTCTACATCTTTAGATGAATACCTCAAGATGCTCTTGCTACCACACCTACAAGCCACAACTTCTAGAACACATGCGGGAAAATTGCTAAAAACCACGCTCTGTAATGCTAGGTGGAGTTCCCAATATGAACCAAAGTTCGTACTCTCAACACAAGATTAACACATCATTGGCCACAACCTGTGATTGCTCAATCAAGTGGAGACCCTCCGTACGAGCCACAATACTCACACTCACACCAGCAACACTCGTCAATCTGAGCCACAACTCAAAGAATGCTCGTGTTCATCTGCCATCTGAAGTCATAACTTAAGGAATGCCACGTGTTTACCCTTTATCCCGAGCCACAACTCAAGGGATATCGTTCTGAGCCACAACTCAAGGAACACTCCAGCCAGTCGATCTTTAAGGTATCACCCAAAGCCTTGTAGACCACCCACATCCAAAGCATACAAGCATTTTGCCCCTACATTATCGCCTGGTGTTGCTTCAGTACCGCCAGTCGAAAGTTAGTTGCAGACCGCCTGACAGGATTTCTCTACCGCCTAGCGCCAAGCACCCTTGAACACACTGCCTTTGTAGGTATCGCTTGGCGGGACGACCCCCACCTCCAGGCGCCATGCGTCCCTGTGGCCCTCTAGAATTGCAACTATCGCTTGGCGGCTCGAACCCCACTGCCAAACGCTACACTAGTACAACAAGTTGTACTAGTTTATGCACAATAGTGCAGACTTTATCCACCATCCAACATCAAAATCCACAATGCTTTCTACCAATTTAATTTCATCAGGTTCCATAGTCTTAAACTCCACACTTTAGATTCCTTACAATATTTCTAATTCCCATGTGATTTCACCAACCCAAGTATTCCATCACTTAGACTTAATCACAACCTACCATGCTCTTGTTAATTAACCCACAATCCCAAGTTGGTACACACAACCCAGTTCTATTATTCCCCATCCAACAATAATTAGTGTCCCTTTACCATTTGGAGTAGTATCTCTTTCACAATTTCAATCCCACTTACCTTATCCATAGAAATTCCCACTTTTAGCAATTCATGATACTTATCAGAAACAAATCACACCATATTATCATTATCCATTCCAACCACCCTCCTGAAATCCCATTCTCTACTTCCCCACTTTACTATCTATTCTCTCATATCTTCAACTTAGGTAACTTCAAGGTAATCATTCAAACATAGGTCCTATTCTGCAGTCCATTTTTCATATAGTCCCCACTCAATTCCCAAGAACCTTTTAGACCCAACTCCTTGTTGCTAGCCCAGTTAAATAACAAAGTGTCCCCTGTACTAGTAGGGTGCCTGGCGATAGTTCTAGTGCTGCCAGACGGTGCATAGAATTCTGGGATTTCCATAACTGGCTTGCACTTGTGTGAATCCAATGTAACTCAGTTTTCGTCTCCATTTGTCTGCTTTCCCACTTCATCATTTATTCATACATCCAATTACACATATCAATGATTACCAGTTCAATGCATAGAAAGTCACCACCAAATTATAATCCAAATCATACTACCCTAACTTTCTCTAAATCAATGCAAACCCTAATTCACATTTAATCATGATTTCATCCAATTACATCCAACCAAGACATATTTCAACAATTACAGGAATCAAATACTTAACCAACAGGTAAGTCTTCTTTTTCCCTCGACCAAAACACCTAAAAATCACAACAAAACCCAAAGCGAGCCTAAATCCTCTTGCATCGTCTGGCGGGTGTTTATCGCCCCTAGGCGCTTCATGCAAAAACTTAGAAAATTGGTGATAATGGTTGTGTAGCCTAGCGGCATGAATTGGCCACCAGGCGATTCCTCGCAAGAACCCATAATTACAAGGAAATTCATATGAGTCGCCTAGCGGCCTTGAAGCTCTACTAGGAGGTTTCTGGAAAATTTCTAGAAACCTATCACAATCAAGAAAACACATGCAAAATACATTCATGCATCTCAAACAATTTTCCTGATCAACATCGATCTCCTTTGCTCTTCCACAGATCTTCCAATTGCCCTCTGTTACGTAAGCTAAGGTTCGAACACACGATCACACAATTTCCAAGCCAATGCATAACCATTCAACCAAATCATTTTTCATGACAATTCCTATACATCTAGGATTATATTATCATTCATCATGTTCAAGCATATAATTATTAAAATAATAAACAATTAAAGTAACACATAAATGGCATACATAAGACTTGAACCCAAGTCCTTTCAACATAACCAAGTACTCACAACCACTTAAGCTAGTACTTTTCCACATCAAAAGAGCCATATTTAAATGTCATAAAGGCTCTCATTACCCTCATTTATTAAATAATTATTTAAATTTTTCAGGTCTTACAGCCTGCGTTGGCCTCCCTTAGATTGGATTCCACATCAACTTTCTCTCTTCGCATAGGATCTACATCGCTCGTTTCTCTTGAAGAGAGATTCACGTGATTTCCTAATTAGCAGGTTTCCAATCGTGCATCGTAAGGGGAGCTATACGATTTGGAGAAAATAAGTCAAGGTTTTGTTTTTAGTTGACCAAAGGAGGGGTTGCTCTACAATAAAGAGAAAGTTAAGTCAAGGGTTCAAAACCTAAAAACAACACAATAAAAGGGTATCCTAGCAAAGACATTTATTCTAAAAAGGGAAATTCTAAAAGAACAAAATTAAATGCAACAAAATACTCTTAAAATTAACATTTGTAACACATTTTTATGAAAATTGATTTTTCTTAAACACTCAACAAAAACTAATTAATTATAAAGACTTAAACATATTTATTTAAACTAAAAGAAAACTTTTAGAAAAGAAAAATAATGAAATTTGAAGTGCTAACAGGGGCCTTCTCATGTTGCATCTACTTCGGGATACTTATACTACCTCTCGTTTGCGCAGTTTTCGTAAAACTGCATTTTCCGATTTGTTAACCATCCGATTTTGGTGAAATTTTGACAGGTGGTCCATAACATGTAGGTTTTCACTTTGAACGGTGGAGATTTTATTTGGTGGTCATTAGCTAGAGATATATGTTGTGCACGATTGCTGGTTTTGAAGTCTTTAAAATGCATGAATAACCTCTTGATAATTTCAAGTAATTTCTAATCAAGTATGATTGGGTTATGTTGTAAGTCTCTATGAATTTGAATGTTCCTTTGGTTTAGTCACATGTTTAGAATTGGTTTATTTGTGAATGCATGTCTGTCAATAAAAAATTTGCATTGGCGCATAGGATTGATTTTACCTTGTTCTGGGTGCTTAAAAACCAGTACTGATTGTTGGTTTTGAAGTCTTTAAAATGCATGAATAACCTCTTGATAATTTCAAGTAATTTCTAATCAAGCATGATTGGGTTATGTTGTAAGTCTCTATGAATTTGAATGTTCCTTTGGGGTTAGTCACATGTTGAGAATTGGTTTATTGATGAATGCATGTGTGTTAATAAAAAATTTGCATTAGCGCATAGGATTAATTTTACCTTGTTCTGGGTGCTTAATAACCAGTACTGCGTAAGTACTGGTGTAGCGCCTGGCGATGGTGTTTGACCACCAGGCGATAGCTACAAAACCAGTAAAGTATTGAAGTGTGTGGCACTTAGCGGTAAGGGTTGTCCCGCCAGGTGATACTTGCTGAAATAGTAGCATCAGAGGCGCTTGGCGCCTGGCGGCACGTGTCCCCCACCAAGCGGTCTGGAAGCGTGGTGCGCCTAGCGGCTCGTGAGTAGCACCAAGCGATGTTGCTAAGGCAAAGATATTTGGCTTGCTTTGTATGTGTGTGGTCTACAAGACTTTGATAATGTCTTAAAGGCGACTTGTTGGTGTTCCTTGAGTTGTGGCTCAGAATGGCATCCCTCGAGTTGTGACTCAAGATGGTGGATGAACATGAAGAACTCTTGAGTTGTGGCTCGAGTTGGCGAGTGTTGTTAGTGTGAGTGTGTTGGTTGTGGCCCGTACGGATGGGTCCAGATAGATTGCCCTCCTTAGTAATTAGTTGACGAGTTTGGTAGTCTTGGGACGTTACGAACTATGTTCGTATTAGGAACTCCACCTAGCGTTACGGTGTGTGATTCGTAGCATGGTTTCCCACACGTGCTCTATTGGTTGTGGCCGATAGGTGTGGTAGCAAGACATCTTGAAGAACATAGTTGGCATGGTAGTGGCCATGTGCTATTTTAAGCTTTTGGTTTTAAGTGATTTGTAAACTTTCACTTTATCAAACTTTGGTTATGTATTTGAGTTTATATTTACAATTATGAATTGAGGTATTTCATAAATACGTAATAAAGTTTTAAATTTCCTGCGTTTTTAGGAAATTGTATTTCATTAAACGCGATTTATCTATTATTTTGTATTTTATTATTTTAAATTCGTAATATCCAGTTAGGATGTTACATTTGGTATCAGATCAATGGTTTTCAAAAAGATTTTTGGACCTTGGGGAGTGAGCTTGTTGTGTTTCGGTTGCGAAACCTTGTAGGAATGAATGTGTAGTCTATCAATCATACTATTGCTTGCATACTGCGCAGAGTTGTGAAACTGGAAGCATTGAGAATAGAAAATATCTTGGTAAAGTGATGAGGGTGCACACTCATGACTATAGTAGAGATAGTCTCCTTCTTAATGCTAAAGGTTTTGGTAAAAGAGAGGGAAGTTATAGGTTGAGTTTGTCTCCTATACCTTTTCCTATTATGTTTGCACTTATGTGGTATGTGTTTGTTATTTGTGGTGGCAAAGGAATGCACATTCAATGTAAGACCTGAGAGATTTAAATAATTAATTAAATAATTATTTAATAAATGCGGGTAATAGGAGCCTTTAAGGCATTTAATGCGGAGTGCTATGATGTGAAAAAGTACTAGTTCAAATGGTTGAGAGTACTTTATGGCCACTTACCACGGAAGTTTGAGGCAATAACAGGTCTGTGATGTCCTTAGATGTTATGGGCCGCACGCGCGCTACACTGATGTATTCAACGAGTTTATAGCCATGGCCGACAAGCTCAGGTAATCTTTGAAATTTCATCGTGATGGGGATAGATCATTGCAATTGTTGGTTTTCAACGAGGAATTCCTAGCACTAATATACCGCCTGGCGGCGCCCCGCTTTCTGCCAGGCGATAATAGAGTGCAGACCCAGTTTTATGTAGTTAAGTGCATGGTAGAGCGCAAGATATTCGGGAATTGAGAGAGAATGGAAAATTTAGTGGATGGAACCAAAAGAATTAATGTATAGGTTTAAAATGAGAGGGAGTTTTTAAGAAGAATAAAGGTATATGAGTGTAGGTACTGGAATATAGTTGGAATTAAAGGGGGAATGACACTAAGAAATAGAGAAGGTATTAATCTGATGGAGAGTGTAAGTACTGGAAAAGATATGTTATGCAGGGGTATTGTTGGGAAAGTGTGATGTTTAGGTATTAGTTGCTAAGTTAGGGGTTATAGTATAGGGACCTAAGTGGAAAGTAATTGAATTGGTTGTGGTACTGTGCAATGGAGAATAAATAGTTGTGGACTTGAATATACTGGGTTGTGTGTGTTAAAGTCATTCAGATTAGGGAAAATTCTTGGATAGTAATAGTATGATTGGTAATTCTAATCCAGGACTAAAGTAAACTATGAAATTGGTTTATAGGTAATGGACCATGTAGAGCAAGGCAAGATTGCACAAATCAGGGGTTGAAGAATGCGAGAACACGAAATCAAGGGGGGTATTCTTGTAGCATAAGGTTAACGTGACCTATTGTGTGCCAAAAACGAGTCATTGGTGCGCTACTGTCATAGTGCCTGGCGGCTTGGGTGTGTGCGTCAAGCGATTGGACCTCCAAGGAAGCCCTAGCATCGCGTGGCACCTGGCGACAAGGTGTAATCCGCCAGGCGATAGACCCTGTAACAGGGGGTCTAGAAGTGGCTGGTGCTCAACGGCAAGGGCTGAACCGCCAAGCGGTCTGTGCAGGTTTCGCCTAGCGGCGCTTAGGCTGGGCCAGGCGATAACGCTGCGGATAGTGGCTGTGTGGGTTGCTTTTATGCAGTGACGTGATACTTGGATCAGGGGATGCTGTGCCATGAGTAGGTAGGTTCATGGATGGTGGTGAACATGTGATGATATGAGCGGGGAGGTTCATATCCAATTACTCTCATGTGGGGATACGAACGAGGTAGGTTTGTATGTTTTGTGCTCACACTTGAGAGGTGCTGCATGCGAGGAGGCACGTAGCTGGTGGATCACATGTGTTGGACAACGGGCGGGCAGGTTCGTAGAGTAGGACTACGAACGAGGAGGTTCATAGAGTAGGACTACCAACGAGGAGGTTCGTGGAGGCAGGACCACGAACGGGCAGGTTCGTGTGAGCATCATAAACCCTAAATCTGAGGCTAACCATTTGTGTGTTTTAAGGCTGAAAAGCCTTGGGGTTTTAAGGTCTTGGCCAAGAACTAACTAGAATGAATGAGATGGGTGAATTACTTTTATATTATTGACATATATTTTATTTGGTGTATAAGCTCACCCTTTCTGTTTGTGATTGGCAATGATCGTGTGATTCGTTACACGGGAGCAGATGATGATACAGGTGATGTTGTGGATGCACAGACGACGGAGTGAGGGCTAGCTTGGGACTAGAACTAGGGACTTTATTATGTTTTCCATTGTTTTTGTCGGATTTTGGAACTTGTATTGACATTACTATTCAGCTTTATATAAATTATGGCACGCTAAACTATGTTTTAAATTTTCTCGCGTTTGGGAATAATAATATTGCGACGTTTAAATTTATTTTTCTATATTTATTTATTTAATTAAGTAATTTTCATTAGGGACGTTACATTCAAGGTCAAACTTGACCTGTTTGGCTTCCAAGGGTCAGAGTAGGGCATTTGAGGTAGTCTCTTTATCGAAGATACGAATATGCAGAAGGTTATGTATCAGTGTACAAGTGAAGATAAGTTGTGGATTTGTAGGCGAAAAGCACTAGAGGAGTCTATCTGCTTCAAGAGAAACATGAGAATCCCCGCTGAAATTGTAAAACCCATTTTCCTTTTTCTATTATTTTATTGGTGCTTAGTAAATTAAAAGGGGCAAAGCCAGCCCACATGTTATTTTTTTCAGAAACCTTTTCAGCTTCCAAATCAATTCTTCTTTCAACTTTCTTCACTCTTCCAAGCCACTATTCTTCTCCCCTTCTTACTCTCTTCTCTCCTTGAAACAGAAGCTGAGTTAGGGCAATTGCGGAGTTCCCCACAGAGTTGAGCTAACGCTTTCCTCTTTGTGAAAGTCAAAAAATCCAAACCCTTGTCTCGTATCTTTGTGTCCAGTTTGGAGTTTTGTATAAGAGCCTCATTTTTGTCTCACTATGCTCTTGTTCTTTGGCCTGATTTGGGTGTGATGCTCATTTCCACCTAGGGCTTTCTTCCCATCAAGAGTAGTAACAGTTAGAGGTGAGAGAAGTTAAACCTTACTTTTGCGTGATAATTATGTTTAAATGTCTTATTGTGTGTTGATGTTAGTTTTGGTAGTTCAAATAGATCGATTCATGTTGTTCTTCATGGGTATGAGATGAAAAATCCCTAATTTTATGTTTGGGTATGTACAGGTTAGAAAATTTTGGGATTTTTGTTGAATGCATGTGATTTAAGATAAATTTGATGGAAATTGAGACTGTAACATGAAATTAGAAATGTTTCTGACTTACATGGGGCTTAAAATGGGTTTTAGGTTCTTTTGACGTTGTCATATTACAGAATTCACGTTTCTGCGTTATGCAGACTCATTGGGCGAGCCTAATATCTAACTGGACGAAATCCACAACTTATCTCGCGAAATTTTGAGTTCCCGCTTCGTTAACCGTTAGATCGAGCTAAAACTTTTACAAAAGGTCCTAGACATATGATAATTTGTTTTGACTGTTGTGATCTTTGTTTGCAAATGTATAGTGATAGCAGTTTTTTTTAAAGGTTCCCGTAGATTAGGTTGTTGGCAACTTTGACCTTTGTCACTTGTTTAGTGCATAACGTTTTCTATAGGTACCCAATCAGATTGATTCTTTTTGCATCAAGTTCTTGATTCATATATCTTTCACTTGATTCTAAGAACATTATTTTTGGATTTTTGTACAAGTTGTAGTTTTTTTTTTTTAAACTCCCAACTGATTTGCATATGCGTTGTTAAGCTATTGTGTAATATATTTGGTGACTATGTGAATGTGTGGGGATGATATGAATTGTTGGAATATAATGATGTACTAAACTATGATGATGACCTTGTCGATGGATATGTGTATTGTACATTAATGATATAATGTATGAGACTTGACTTGGTATATTTTTGTAAAATATGTGATTATTTTGATATTTCAAATTTGAAATGGTAATTATTCATATATAATATGTGGATTATGTGAGGATTTCATGGAGAAATTCCTTTGGTGATAAATTATTGTATGTAATGACTTAAGGATTCAAGTAAGGTTACATTCTAACACTCTAATGGATTAGTCAAACTCACATAAAGTAGATTGGTTCATGTGGTGAGAGTAGTATGAGGTCCAAGTCTCTGGTAGAATAATGGTCTTAGATGATCCTGGACTATCATTGTCTATGATAGGGTCACTAGTGCAAAATTAACTTTTTATATCTATATATTATATCTGTTTAAATCCACCATGTATAAAAGAGGAAAAAATCACATTTTTGTAAAAAATAAAAGTTCTTTTACATGTGTTGGGACTAAAAATAGGTATAGAACGAGATCCATTGCATTTTTTTATTATGATAGAAGAATTTCTACACCTATTGGACCCATAACAGGTATAGAATCTTTTAACGGTCTATCATTTCCGTCACGACTTCCGCTTTCAAACTCTTATCCACCTAACACACCACTCAAAGATAGTCCTCTCCTTCCACTACGCAAAAACCCTTACCAATCCACATTTCATACACCTCCTCATCGATTCCATGGCAAGGGTTTGCCAATTTGACATTGCAAGGCAATTCATTGAAATGACCTAGGGTTCATTGGGAGCTACTGCAATGACTAGTCAACAAAACATGTCGTTCGAGTCAAACGAAGAAGGTGAGGAGGAAGACGAAGTGAGATACGAAGGAGATGAGGAGTAGATTCCAGTGGCATTGCCGGCCACGCACAAGTGGTGGCGCAAGAGGCGTTGGAGCTCGGCAGAGGCTGCTATGGCTCTGACGGTGATGGCGAAAGCTCATCTTAGTTAATTTCGTTAATTGTTCTTCGTGAGAATTTTGAATTCAATGTTTTACTACTTTGGGTGCTTTTGTTTTGGTTCCTACATTCAATTCAAATTTGTTTTCGTTCCTACACTCAATTCAAATTCGTTTTCGTTCTGGTCATGTTCTTTTCATTGAAGAAGACCACTTCATATTTCCCTTTTCATAGTTCTAACTCAATTCATATCTTTCTTTTCACATGTTTTGGCTTCCATCGTAATGGCTAACATGAATGATGCTTAATGGTGGAATCCTTGTGCATATGTATTTCTTTTATATTCATATTGCTACTTTATTTTGTAATTTATGCTAGTTCTAGAATTGGCATGACATTTGTACTAACTTCTATATGTTTTATCTAGTAATTCTAAGGTAATTTAGGTGACTTATTCAGTCCTCTGGCAATGCAAGTTAAAGTACTGGATTTATTTTCGTTAATCATTAGGCTAGTAGGTTATCTCTTATAGACCTTTTACTATCCCTTAATTTTGATGTATTTCTCTTAAACAAAGAAGAAAAACATGATTGGATTGTGGACTTAGTAAGATGCTTATAACACTTTATTTTCGTAGGGGAAATGCTTTGTATCAAGAAGAAAAACTAGAGGAGGGTATGAAAATCTTCTATATAGTTCTTTACTGTTTTTAGTTCATTGAAATTTCGTTCTTCACTTTTTATATTAGGTTGTTTGACAAATTTGTGGTTGTCTTGGTTCTTTTTAGATCATAGTGTATATGGGAGATGACTTCGTGTTCCAGTTGTTTGGGAAGCACAAAGATATGGATGGATGTGGTGTTATGTCCTAGTTATTGTGTCAGACTTGATGGAGAAAACAAAGGTCTTGATAAAGGGAATATGTCTAAAATTGATGGCTATCAGAGTTTATGAGTTTCAAGAACCAGAAATACATGTAAGTGTCAAATTATACATCATGTTCACAAAAAGTTGTCTCTTGTTGGTATAATATCTTATAAGCTACATTTCTTCTAGACAATAAAGAGTTAGAGCATTTCCAAGCTCTTATTGAAGCTCAATCTCCAAAGGTAATAACAAAATGTTAGAGTTGTTCATTTTAGCTTAATTTATTGGGTATGCTGGTTAACTGATGAATCCAAATACAGTTTATGGTAATTGTTGTGCAAAATTTAGTTCTTTTTATGGTCTCAATTAAATATTTTTTTAAATGGATGTACTAAGTACATGTATGTTTCTCTTTTTAATAGTTGATGTTAAAATGCATAGTTAAAATCAATATATAGTAAGATGAGTTGGATTCAAAAAATTTTGTAGTAAGCGAGTTATTGGCAATATAATTACTAACATAGTTACGTGAGTCCTTTTCTACATTTTGAATATTTCAAACTATTCAGCAAAATTAATGCTTAGTTTTTATATTTATTGATAGACTTCTCTTATTATAACACCTTGTTCAGGGTGAACCTTCACTTGTTTTCACTACTAGATTTTTGGCTCTAAAGCATTGTTAGGGTAATTAGGCAGAAGTATTGGTTAATGTCCTATAATTATTTTATTTTTGTTGTGCAGGGTGGAAATGATCATGAAACCTATGAATCTGAACGGGCTATCGGACACACAGGTTAGTACTTTGAATTTGTTATCATTTGTGCAGGAAATATGATTGTTTCAATGCCATGGGTTAACAATTCAAATTCAATTTTTTTTTTAATTAAGACCCAATTTGTTTAAGATTATATTACTCAAAAGCCATTTTTTTAGGAAATGTAGTTACGCTTCTCCATTTATGGAATTACTTACAAAAGATTTAAAAAAGAATCAGAATCTTCAAAAGAAAATCTTTTTAACTTATTGTTCAAGAAACTGGAAGTGTACGTTTTTCTAAATCTCAAAAAATAATAATTATAGTAACCTTTTTCAAAAATTTTGTATATTTATTTCTTAAACGAACCAACTAAAGTTAACACCCAAGCCAACGTAGGGTAAAAAAATTAACTAGAATCATTATCTCTACAAGCCAAAAGTAGTGAACTTCAGGAAACCTTAGTGCTTCAAGGCGAAGTACACATAATTCATATTACACATAAAATGGTTATTACAATTACTCGCATGTTATTGTCTTTACATATTTAGTGTTTCATTATGATTTTATCCTATAAGCACAATTTAAGAGATTAAATTAAAGACATAACATGTTTCTAAACAATTAATTTCTTTCTACTATCTGATATGAAATCTTTTAAGTATATTATGAATTAATACAAAGGTGTTCTTAGTTCATGAATATAATAAGGCTATGGGAGACTATATTGGTATAGTGTGATGCTTTTCAAGCCAATTGAAACTCTTTCAAACTTCTTGGTACCTTTATGTATGACTTTTTGGTTCCATCCTCTTATCTAAGAAAAATTTTTAAGTTGTTTGACAATTTGTTTGGGCTAATGGATTAAAGTTTGTGACTTGATGAAATCCTTGCAGCAAGGAAAGTCGTTCACCATCTAGGAAACTTTCTAATTGCAAGGCCTATGCACATCAAAAGCCTACTATTAATGTAACCACATATTTTTTTTTGGTACTAGTCCATTCTTCTAGAAGAGATTAATGAACTAAATTTTCATCTTTTAATTTTTTATTTCATTTCTTGACTATTAACATCTGTGAATCACCACAATTGGTCTTAGTGTCAATTATTTAGCATTCGGTGGTCAATTATAAGCCTCATCTAACCGATATCAATTACCATATCAGAATCTTGATTTTAATTCAAACCCAGAGATAAATAATAGTGAACTTAATCCAATTTGTACAATTTATATGGTAATATGTTGACTAAGTGTAGATTTTCAATGACGCGTCTCCAATGGAGTAAAGATTCTTGAAGGATGTTCATGAGTAGAGTGATTCGTTTCTTTCAATTGTTTATAAAAGATGATGTTAGGTATTTTATGAGTTTTTATGTGAATATTAGATGTATAGTCATTTGGTTTGGAGTTATATAAACATTAGATTGTATTTCATGTAAATATTAGATTGAATGAAATTTGTTGTCGGATGTTTTGAAGAATTATATATAGATTTTGTGTGCGGTAGGAAACATAAATGAAATTTTCAAAAAACAAAATCACTTTTTATACTGGTTAAGGGCACAATCAGTATAAAAGGCGAAACTTTTTATACTAATTGTAACCATAACCAGTGTAGTAAATCACTTTTTATTACAAAATTTTCCCATCCCAATTAGACTTTCTATACCGATTCTAGTGACGGTATAAAAAATTGATTTTTTATACCGATCATGGAAGCAGCATAGAAAGGTGCAACTTTCTATACCGTCTACATTTATACCAATTTTAGAACTGGTATAAAAAGTCTTTTTTACCCGGTATAAAAAGGTGTTTTTGCACTAGTGGGTGAAACTCATTGGTAATGACTCTGTAGAATAGTAGATGCTACCACAAGTGCAAGTTTCCTATAAATCTGATTTCATTACATGTATCTGGATAATCGAGTTAGAGAGTCTGTTATGGTTTGGTATCACGTGTTGTGCTTAATAACTTGGTTGTCTATCTGTTATAAAATATTTTCACTAGCTTACCGTTCTCCTTTTTGTGCTCTGTTCTCTTGTGATGTTTTCTTTTTGCAATGATCACCAATCTTGGTGTGAGCAGATGAAGGAGCTCCTGATGATCGTCAAGATGGTGGAGATGTTGCCATTTAGATTAGGCATGTTGAATCTTGCTCTTTTGATAATCTTTTGAGGAATTATTTATGTCTATTATGCTTTGTTGAGCAATCTTTTACACAAATTTTTATGTCTTTAATGGTGTTTCTCTTGAGTTGTTTTACGTCCATGATACTTCTGTTGATTATAATATATTTTGGATGATTGTAATGATTTATTTCTAGTATACTTTCCTGTCTTTTGCTCTATTATATTATATTTATGTGATGTTTTATTTATTAAAAAATTTCTATTAAATGGGATGTCATAGTAATGGCAGTTTCTCTCGATATAAATGTGATTCCTTTTTTCACTTAAATGGCAGTTAACAAATTGAATAAACAACCCAAAATAACTGCTCCCGCTTCTCATTATGAACTAACTTTTATTTTTATTATTTTATATTTTATTTTCATTTTATAGGTGGTATATAAGGAAATGGTGGTGTGAAAAAAGAAAGAACAATGACTTATTGAGCTCAATTGGTTAACAAGGGGTGCAAACTATAAATAAGGGATTAAAAACAAAATAAATGGCCTACCCACTCACTAATAGAGAAAGATAATAGAGAAAGAAATAAGAGAAAGAAAGTAAAAGAAGTGGAAACATTCAAAATTAAATTATTTATTATTATTATTATTTTACAATTATATATGTTTTATTTTTTTTAACTTTGTTATTTTATTATTAATATTATTATTATTATTTTTTAATTTTATTTTATCTCTCCACTTTTTTCACATTTTATCTGTCTGATGAAATAGAATATTGACAATTACTTAAAAAAATGAAGATCTAAATTGTTTAAGATTTTTCACAAGGACCATTTTCAATTTTGCATAATAGTATATAAAAAAAAAATTTAACTATTTATTTTATTTTATTATTTATATTATATATAAATATATATATTATGAAGAAATTAATAATATCATTAATTATTAATTTTTTTATTATTAAATTATTTGTATTTGTGTAATATTATTTTTACTTGAAAAGTCAAGTAGCACGACGTCACATCCTTTGTATGCATGGAAGCTTTGAACAATGATTAAAAAAAAGCAGGGCAAATTTGTAATTTTATGTTATCTACAATAAATCCGTGCTAATCTTCTTATAATGTGAAGATCAAAATATTCTCTTTCACCTCAGATTCCATTCTCACAAATTAGAGCAAATTTGCTGATCCAAACAGATTTGTTACTCACTGCCTCCATCATGCCAACAATAAATTGGCCGACTGAACACTCTTACGAACCATTTTTAACATAGTAATTATTTCAAAAATCAATTTTAAACTATAATTTCAATGGCTAATAGATTGATAATGAAATATTTTAAAATAATTTTATTAATTTCTAAACAAATGCCATAAATTATTGTAATTTTAGCGAATAAATTGTTTACTCATAATTTATAGGATTAAATATATTTTTATCCCTTCAATTTTAGAGAAAATTAAAATTTATCATTTTTTAAATTTTGAACTAATTTAGTATCTTACTTCTTGAAATGCATTAATTTACTTTATTATTCAAATTTTGTTAAATTTATTTGATATTTCAAATATGTTTCGGAATTATCATTGATTTATATATAATTGACTTCATAAATAATTTCCCCCTAAAAGAAGTAGTAAAAAAATAAAGACTTAAATATTGTTTTGGTTCCAATTTTTATTCAATTTTTTCAATTTGGTCATAATATATTTTTTTCAATTTAGTCACAATATTAATTTATTTTGTTCAACTATGTCTTTTTTTGCTAACATCATTTAAATGACTAACGGACGATGAACTTTGACTACCACATGTCATTTCATGGGTTTTATTGGCTTTTATTTTTATTTTTATTTTCTTATTTGAAAAATGTTTGCATGTCAAGCTAATATTGTGAAAAGTGTTAGGGTTAGTGCCACTCATTAGAACCAATTTTTCATATTCAATTTGGTCCTGATATTGTAATTTTTTTTTCAATTCAGTCCCATTTTTTTTTAAATTAAGCAATCTTGTCCCTCTCAAATTGAGACGTATTAAAATTTTACATAAAATATACATTTTATGATATTTTTAATAAAATTCACATTTTTATTAAATATTTTTAATTTAGAATTAGAGTTGACTTAAAATTAAAATTAAAATTTTTTATGTTCGGAATAATACCATTGCTTTAAATTTTTAAGATGGTATAAATTAAATAAAGTAATATAACTGATTAATATAATGTTGTATGACATTTATATGTGATTTTTAACCTCTTACAATTTTAAACCAATGGTATAAGTCCACTATCCTAAGAAGTTTCGTTCTAATTTTATACCAATTGTAACTCTAAACAAACAATATTTAATAAGTAGATATAATCATTTTAATCAAATTATGTTTTTTTTATGTGTTAAAACATATCTCAGTTTACTATTTGAATTGTTTACACATTTTATACTAGTATTCGAGTTATTTACAAAGTTTAACACGTTTCCATTTCGATATCCAATAAAAAATGTCTTTGATACATACAAAATTTTAAATTATTTAAATAAAAGGTACTATATTCATTATTTTTAAAATTTAAAATTAAAATATATTCGTATCAAAATTAGATACTAAAAATATATTTAATTTTGAAAGAAAAAATTCGTCATACTATAATTCATTGTTTATTAATTATTTAAATAACATTAAAAAAATAAATTAAATAAAATTAACTCGAAAATAATAACAAAAATTAGAACTAAAATAATATTTAAACCAATCAAAATGTTAAAGGGGATATCAAAGGAGGGAAACTTGGACTGTAACCCTAATTGCAGACCATTTAATGAAAGCAAATCATTGAGATTTTTTTGTTGGTACCGTTCCCCTAAACCTCAATTCTCTTTCCCTCAACTACAACCATGTCCACAGCTTCATTCTCCCTTAAACCCTCCTCTTCTTCCTTCTCTTCCTCCTCTTCTTCCCCTTCATCATCCACCACCACCCTCTTCCCCAAGCTCATCTCCCTCCCTTTCTCCCCTCTCCACCCTCCGACACGCGTCTCTCCACCTCTCTGCACCCTCCACTCCAACACCATCCCCATCCCCTCAAACAGAAAAAAGAAAAAGAAAAAACCACACGGCGGCGCTTTGCCCTCCCTTCTCCGATCCCTCAACGCTGCCGCTGATGTGGCCCTCGCACTTGACTCCCTTCCGGACGCCCCGTCCCTCTCCCCCAAAGAAATCACCGTCATCCTCAGTGAACTGTCTGCCTCGTGGCAGCGCGTGGCGAGGGCCTTCGACTGGTTCAGGTCCCAAACGTGGTACACCCACAACGCCATTCACTACAACGTGGTTCTCAGAGCCCTCGGCAGGGCTCAGCAGTGGGACCAGCTCCGCCTCTGCTGGCAAGACATGGCTAAAAATGGCGTCTTGCCCACCAACAACACCTACAGCATGCTCGTTGATGTGTATGGGAAAGCGGGTCTGGTCCAAGAAGCGCTTTTGTGGATTAGGCACATGCGGGTGAGAGGCTTTTTCCCTGATGAGGTTACTATGTGCACTGCTGTTAAGGTGTTGAAGGATGTGGGGGAGTTTGATAGGGCTCATAGGTTTTACAAGGGGTGGTGTGATGGGAGGGTTGAGTTGGATGATCTTGATTTGGATTTAGAGAGTTCTTTTGGTGGTAATGGTAGTGGTAGAAGTACTAATGGGTCTGCATCAATGTCAATTAGTTTCAAGCAGTTTCTCTCCACTGAGTTGTTTAAGATTGGTGGAAGAGTTTCTGCATCATCTGATTTGGCACATTCAAATTTGCCCAATGTGCCACAGAAGCCGCGTCTCTCTACTACCTATAATGTGTTGATAGATTTGTATGGTAAGGCGGGGCGGTTAAGCGATGCAGCCGAGGTTTTTGAAGAAATGTTGAAGGAGGGTGTAGCCATGGATGTGTGGACTTTTAATACCATGATTTTTATTTGCGGGAGTCGTGGTGATTTGGTGGAGGCGGAGGCTTTGCTTGGGATGATGGAGGAGAAAGGAGTGGCGCCCGATACCAAGACTTATAATATTTTTTTGTCTTTGTATGCTGAGGCTGGGAATGTCGATGCTGCGGTTTCTTGTTATAGGAGAGTCAGGGAGTCTGGTTTGTGTCCTGATGAGGTGACTTACCGAGCTCTTCTTGGTGTGTTATGCAAAAAGAATATGGTTCAGGATGTGGAAGATTTGATTGATGAAATGGAGAGGGATTTTGTGGGTGTTGATGAGCATTCACTTCCGGGAGTTGTGGAGATGTATGTTTGTGAGGGGGATATTGATAAAGTGTATCAGCTTCTGAAGAAGTTTCATATAAATAGGGAGATGTCCTTGAAAATTCGGGCGGCGGTTATGGATGTTTTTGCTGAGAGAGGACTCTGTGAGGAAGCAGAGAATTTGTTTTATGGAGGAAGGGACTTGGCAGTGCGGAAAAAGGATGTTTTAGAGTGCAATGTCATGATCAAAGCGTATGGCAAAGCTGGACTTTATGACAAGGCTGTGTCTCTCTTTAAGGGAATGAAAAATCACGGGACTTGGCCTAATGAAAGCACGTACAATTCCCTTATTCAAATGTTGTCTGGTGGTGATTTAGTGGACCAAGCAATAGAACTTATGGATGAAATGCAGGAATTGGGGTTTAAGCCACCTTGCCAAACTTTTTCTGCTATTATTGGTTGTTATGCTCGCCTTGGTCAGCTTTCTGATGCCGTGAGTGTGTACGGGGAAATGGTAAGAGTTGGAGTGAAACCAAATGAGGTAGTGTATGGCTCTTTAATAAATGGATATGCAGAACATGGTAGTCTTGAAGAGGCACTTAAATACTTCTACATGATGGAAGAATCCGGGTTTTCAGCTAATTTAGTTGTGTTAACATCCTTACTGAAAGCGTATTGTAAGGTTGGAAATTTGGAAGGAGCAAAAGCCATCTATGAACGGATGAAGAACATGGAAGGGGGTCTTGATTTAGTTGCATGTAATAGTATGATCGGCCTCTTTGCGGATCTTGGCTTGGTTTCTGAAGCCAAGTTGGCTTTTGAAAATTTGAGAGAAATGGGTCGGGCTGATGCAGTTTCCTATGCAACAATCATGTATCTTTATAAGGCTGTGGGCATGATGGACAAAGCCATCGAGATTGCAGAGGAGATGAAACTGTCGGGTCTACTGAAAGATTGTGTTTCATATAATAAGGTACTGGTGTGTTATGCCGCCAATGGGCAATTCTATGAATGTGGTAAGTTAGTGCATGAGATGATATCTCAGAAGCTTTTGCCAAATGATGGAACTTTTAAAGTTTTGTTCACTATATTAAAGAAGGGAGGGATTCCCAATGAAGCAGTGGCACAGTTAGAGTCATCTTACCAGGAGGGTAAACCTTATGCTCGGCAAGCAACCTTCACTGCTTTGTACTCTTTGGTTGGTATGCATACTTTGGCACTTGAATCTGCTCGAGCATTCATTGAATCTGAGGTTGAACTTGACTCCTCTGCCTATAATGTGGCAATCTATGCATATGGTTCAGCTGGAGATATCAACAAGGCCTTGAATATATATATGAAAATGCGGGATAAGCATGTGGGACCTGACCTTGCAACGTATATATATCTGGTTGGTTGCTATGGAAAAGCTGGCATGGTTGAAGGTGTGAAACGCGTATATAGCCAATTAGAATATGGAGAGATTGAGTCAAGTGAGTCTTTGTACAAGGCTATTATAGATGCCTATAAAATTTGCAATAGAAAGGATCTTGCCGAGTTAGTTAGCCAAGAAATGAGATTTGCATTAAACTCAGAAGAACATTCTGAAGTTGGAAGTGAAGGTGAGTATGATGTTGGAAGCGAAGGTGAATATGAAGTTGGAAGTGAAGATGAATATGAAGTTGGAAGTGAAACTGATTATGATGAATTCTGATGAAGCTTCTTCAGGTTCCTGAGGTTGACAAGAAATTGTATGAAGACGGATACAAATGCCATTCCGCTCAGGTTAGTTTCAATGTCCTCAATTCATAGAAAAGTCTTTTGTTTCAAAATGTAGAATTGCATTTCTGAAATCTAATCTGCTTTCTCACTGTTGAGAGAAGAAAGACATGAGATATGTATTGGAAGATCATCAAACCAAGTTGATGATAATTGAGGTCAATAATGGCTTGTGTTGCTGAGATTGGACTATTTTCAGTCCTTTCCTTGTAAGTTTATACTAATGCTATACTCGAATTAAAGTAGGAAGGAAATGTAATTAGAAGGAAAATAGAATAGAATATTGTGTAGTTTGACAAAGATGAAAGATAAATATATAGGAGAAATTGTCTCCGCTTGTTTGGATGTTTGGCAAAGACAAGGAAAAATAAATAAATAAATGTTATAGGAGAAATTGTCTCCGCTTGTTTGGATGTTTGGCAAAGACAGGAAAAATAAATAAATAAATGTTATAGGAGAAAATATTAATAAAACATTAAAATTCAAAATAAAATTTTCTTATTATTCAGCGCTTTTTTTTTATGAAAAAGTAATTTAGTTTCTTAATGGGTTTTGATGGAGACAAGAATTTTGGGAAAGCAATTCTAAACTAACTTTCTATAGTAAAAATATAAGTGTCTTGGAATGGAGAGTAGATAAAGAAATATTCACTATGTTGTGTCTAAGAATGTAAAAGAAATATCTATTCCTGCGTCACACCTTTCACCAGATATCAAACTATGGCTTCCTCGGGGGATCATGTTATGAAGGCCTCTTTTTTAGTCACGTGAATCACGAGATTGCACAATTATTACATCTTTTATTTTCTCACGTGGGTCATATTAGTCTTTGAGAAGTTGATAAATTAGTTCAGGAGTTATCCTAAGCGAACGTTTTTACTGGGCAAATATAGGGGTGTCAAAAGGATCAGTTTGGTCCTTTTGGGGCCTGGTCCGTCTTAGCGAAATAGGATTGTCGAATTAAAATCATTAACTCGACCTGTCCCTTTTTAATATAGACCGATGAATTGGCCTTAGTCAAATAGGATTTGACGAATTGAAATCATTAACTTGACCTGTCCCTTTTTAACACTTTTTAACATAGACCGATGAATTGGCCTCTTGGATTCAATGTGTTTCATTAAAATTCTAGACAAATTTGTTCAAGAAATAATAAATTAGTTGATTGAATTTATCCAAACATTTTTATCAGAATTATTAGAAATGACTAAAAACATATGTATATTTATTTTTGTATGATAATAAAAAGTAGTTAAATTATAAATATATTTGTAAAATTAATTATAAATAAATTTTATAATTTTGTTGTAGATAATTTTTATTTATTTTTGTAAATAATTCTTTTTATTTTAAATAGTTATTTTAGTCTAAAAAAATGGTCAAATTGTAATTTAAATGATAAAATTGATAAAACAATTATTTTAATTTAAAAAATTAAAAACAAAATGTGTATACCAAAGAAGAGAATTTATTTATAATGGCCAGTGAAAATACATGTGTTTTTATTTTTTTTACGATAACAAAAAATAATAAAAAATTTATAATTTTATTGTAGATAAATTTTATTTATTTTTGTAAGTAATTTGTTTATTATATCTAATCGACTCATTATTATAACATAATGATATCATTTGTTAGAACCTAAATAGGCTTGGTCTCTAAGGATCTAAATAATACGATTCATGTGACATTTTATGTAATATAAATAGGAATGGTAATGGGGTGGGCACGAGTTTCGTTATCCCATACTCATTTCTGTAAAAAAAATTCATCTTCATCTTTATACCCAAACCCAACGGATATCAAACTTTTGTCCCATTTCCACCGGGTAACGGATATAATCTCGTACCCATACCCATTCTCTTACTACTTTAATATTAATTTTAATTAATTTTTATAAAATAATAAAAAATTATGGTAAAGAAAACATAATATTATCAAATATTCAATATTAGAAGGATGATTGTTTCTTCGATATCAAATACTTTAAAATAAATTATAATTGTTTATATTTTAAATTATAATACAAGATAAAATTTCATGAGAACCAAAACAATTATTAAATTTGTAAATATTAATGAAACATAGTTAATAAAATTTAAAAATATTTTTTAAAAAATATAAAAGGAAAACAAATATTCAAATTAAAATATATTTTAAATGTTTGTTTACTTCAATATTTTAAATTCTAATGAATCTCTTTTTTATATACTAATAGAAGTCATAATACATCATTTGATCAAATAATGCAAAGAACAAATAATAATCATAATAAAAGTTTAAAATAAATTATAATTGTTTATATTTTAGATTATAATACCAAATAAAATTTCATGAGAACCAACACATTTATTAAATTTACAAACATTAATGAAACCTAGTTGATAAAATTTAAAAATATATTTTAAAAAATATAAAAGGAAAACAAACATTAAATTAAAATATATTTTAAATGTTTTTTTACTTCAATCTTTTAAATTCTAATGAATCTCTTTTTTATACTCTAATAAAAGTTATAATACATCATTTGATCAAAATGATACAAAGAACAAATAATAGTCATAATAAAAGTTTAAAATAAATTATAGTTATTTACATTTTAGATTATAATACTAAATAAAATTTCATGAAAACCAACGCATTTATTAAATTTGCAAACATTAATGAAACATAGTTGATAAAATTTAAAAATAACTTTTAAAAAATATAAAAGGAAAATAAATATTCAAATTAAAAATATATTTTAAATGTTTGTTTACTTCAATCTTTTAAATTCTAATGAATCTCTTTTTTATACACTAATAAAAGTTATAATACATTACTTGATCAAAATGATACGAAGAACAAATAATAATCATAATAATACAATTTTAACATAGATATTGTATCTTTTGAACTTCAATTATGTTGGATGGTAATAAAAAAATATTCATGACAATTACATTAAATTTTTATATTGTAGTAAATAAAAGTTATTTATACAATTATAGTGAAAAAAATTATAGTATGATTGATAATGAGTTAGAAAATAAAAAATAATTAGATAAACAACAAATAAAAATATTAAAAAATTAACAAATGTTTATAAACAATTTGAGAGACTATTGAAAGAAATCGCACAAAGGAAAATAATGTATAATTAAGGGTATGATAAGTTGAAAAATATCTTAGAAATCTAAGAAAAATTTTCAAATATCAACATATATACTAAATGGTTGATAAATAACAAAAATTGTTTTAGCGAAACAAAAGAGTTATTCAAATGAAACCAAAACTAATAATAATAAGTAATTTTTTTTTTATATTACTTAGTAAACGAAATGTTTGTGCTATTAAATACTTAAATTGAGAGTATTAAACATTCTTATGTGAAAGGAAAATATATAATAAATAAAAATATTAAAAAATAATAGAAATATTCAAATGTGAGACATAAAAACATTTTAATTGACATACATCTTTTTAACATAATTACATAAATGTTATGATAAGATAAAAAATATAATTGAGATGCGAATAAGTTTCATGACAAACTAAATAATTAGAAGAAATAAAAAATTATATATATATATATATATATATATATATATATATATATAGTTAGTTAGTTAGTTAGTTAGTTAATTAATTAATTAATTATGAATATTTTAATAATTTAAACGGGGACGGGTATTATGACGGGGATATGTACATACCCATACCCATTCCCATACCCAATTAAAAAAGTTGGGGATTCCCCATACCCATACCTATACCCAGTCAATGCGGGGATTCCCCGTCAAACCGGGGACGAGTTCGGGCAATACCCACGGGGACGGGTTTATTTGCCATCGCTAAGTATAAACATATTTTATTCATGATAACAAAACTCATTCATTATATATTCTGATATTCCTAAAAGATGAGAAAAATTACTGAAAGTCGGCACTTAACCCAAGATCCAACAGAGGCCACCCGCACAAGAGTTTGAATAATGTGTAGTTGTGAACATCGCGACTTACAAAGGATAAATGATCATGAATCTCGTGTTGCACCATAGGATGAAGACAAAGGTACTCAACACATGTCGAGGCGAAAAGCACCTCCAACCCAGGAGCATTCTAGGGTATATACCCAACAAATCCTTTTTCGTACCACTCATCGGTAGAACTTGACGACATTACCCGAGCATGCCCTTATTTGTATATTACGTCCATGCCCATTCCTAGACTCCCTTATCAACGAGCTACCTTAGAACATGGACAAGCTCAAGATACAATCAGCTAGGCAACATGCATAGAAGAAAATCACAACAAAACAGCGAGACCCTCAACAAGACCTCCTAAATCAAAGGGCCATCCCTTGGATAACTGATCTTTTAAGAATTAACCTACGAGTAGATATGACACCTATAGCTCGCTGAACACTACTAAAGAAGTTATATTATAGGAGGCATGCCATTTGGAGTTGATCTACTTTGCATGTCCCTACTCGACTCCTCGAACAAGTGATATCATAACACAAGAGATGTAACTATTATTGAAACCATGGTTTGTTCTACTAAAGAATGCATAAAAGGGAAAAACCTAATTGAAGAGCTTATGAACACAAAAACGGTAAGAATGCTTTCTGAATTTGTAATCTCGAATTTTTGTTATTCATCTTAGAAGATTACATTATTAAATAGATTTGCAAAAGAAAAACTGTTACCTCACACTGTCGCAAGTCATGGGCTATTTTTCTAATAAATCAGGTAGCTAATATTTAGCTCTCTCAATCCCTAAAGTATTGGTCAACATAAGATCGTTAGTTTATTCTAACACAAATTAAATAAATCAGAATCATAAATCTATTAACAATCCCTCCCTTAAACTAAAGGCTTAAAGGCTTTAGTTTACTTTTAATGCTTCAATCATGCCCAACATACTCCTGATCTTCACAAATTGCTTTAGTTTGAGTGGCTTAGTCATTATGTGAGCTATTTGATTTTGGGTGTTGGCTTAACTTGATTTTTACTTCTCTGACAAGATCTCTTAAGAAATGAAATCTAACACCAATATGTTTGCTTATCTCAAGAAAATACTAGATTTTCAGATAACTTAATGGCTGAATTACTGTCACACAAAATTGGAATGTGTTTTTGTTCTATAAAACCAATGGTCTCCAAATTTCTCATGATCCATATGCATTGACATGCACATGAAGTTGCAACTATGTATTATGACTTTATAGTGGATAACACCACTATTGGATGCTTCTTGGATGACCATGAAACTGCACCAGTGCACAAGGAGAATACAAATCCTGATGTGCTCTTCCTATTGTCTATATCCCCTGCATAATCACTATCTGTATAAGCCACTAGTTTTATATCTTCTTCTTTCTTATAGAATATTCCAAGCTTAGTAATTCCCTTTAGATACCGTAGTATTCGTTTGATAACATTCCAATGAGTCTCCGAAGGACTAGCCATGAATATGCTAATTAGACTAACCACATACATCAGGTCAGGTCTGGTTGCAGTCAGATACATAAGACTTCTAACTACTTGTTTGAAGAGTGTGTCGTCTGACTTAATTCCTGTATCAGTGCTGGATAACTTGGTTCCTGGAACTATAGGGTTCTTTACTACATTGCACTCCATCAGATTAAACCGAGCCAATACTTCCTAGGCATATTTTCGTTGACATATAAAGATACCATGTGTACTCTACAAAACTTCAATTCCCAGAAAATACCTCATCTTCCCCAAGTCAGTTATATCAAACATTAACATCATAGAATCCTTAAACTCATTACCCATGCCTCTATCATTTCCAGTGTAAATTAAATCATCCACATATAGGCTTACAATAAGAATTTTACCTTCCTTTGTTGACTTTATGAACAAAGTATGTTCACAAAAACATCTTTCAAAGCCATTCTGTAAGAAATATGCTTCTATTTTGTTGTACCATGCTTTGGGTTCTTGTTTGAGCCCATAGAGTGCCTTCTTCAATTTGTACACCTTTTCTTCCTGCCCTTTTTCTATGAATCCAGCTGGTTGTTAAACATATATTTCCTCCTTCAACTCTCCATGGAGGAATGTGCTTTTCACATCAAGTTGAAAAATGAACCAACCATTCTGTGCAACCATGGATAGAATTATGCGAAAAATGTCTAATTTGGTGTAATCACTTCCGTGTAATCCACTCCATAGTGTTGTGCATAGCCTTTTGCTACTAACTTTTCTTTAAATTTGTCAACCTCATCGTCCTCCTTGAGCTTGGTTTTGTAAATCCACTGATGATTCATTATTTTCCTCCATTCCACTAGCCTTTGTGTACCCATTTGATAGTTGATCAGTGCTTAATTGTTTATCTTTAATATGTTTTCATCTGTTGGGCTTTATTGGGTCACTATTCCGAATTTGGGTTAATTTCACATTTTTGACCTAATTTTTGTTTTTAATTATTTTTAGGTATTTGGGTGAAGCAATTTTGGAGCTTGGACATTAATATTCAGTTGAAGAGAGTTACCACATCATTTCCACATAATTTCCATGCCATCTAAGTGAATGGGCCAAATTTGAGGCAATTTTGCACCCAGTAGTGGCAATTTTGTAAATAGTGGTGGCAGAGTTGATTGGACCACGAGATTTAGGTCTTGACCCATGCACCAGCCGCACTTCTTCTTCTCCACTCTTCTCTAACCTCCATTTTTGATGTTTTTAAGCTTTGGAAGGTGACCCATGGAGGCACAAGCTGATTTTTCACGTTTTCTACTCATTTTTTACGAGTCATGGACAACACCTATTGCTTGTATTCACATTTTGTACACCTTGGGTAACATTTATATTGAAGCATTTTCATTTTTGTTAGCTATTTTCGTTCTTGCCCCTTTCTCTCCTTGCACATTTTCGATTCCTGCGCCAATTTAGGTTTTCTGCATCAATTTGCACCCATTTGGATGGTTGAATCACAATTTATGTTGAACCCTAATTCGAATTCCATGAGGAGCTAAGTTTACGTGTTGATTCTTTGCAGATAATGAATTGAAACCTTGAGATTAGTGTTTTGTTCGGTGAAGTTTTGTTAATCTCTCCATTCTGAATTTGCATTTGGGTTTAATGAAGAAACCATTCTATTTTTGCTTAAATTATAGAGTGGAATCATTGTGTGTTCATGCTTAGTGAACTGTAGCAGATTGATGAATGCGTGCATTGCTTAATTGCACTTGAGTTTGAGTTAATTTGCGCTTAGTAATTAATTTGGGGCTCATAAGAGTTAACATAACCATTTTGATTTGTAATCCGTGATTGGTGGATGTTCATTTGAAGCAAGGAATCAATGCTGTTTTTACACATCTGCATTTAAGTTTTCAATTGTGTGTTACATCCGTAAATCAGCCAAACCCCCCATCCTATGTTGTATTGTTATGTTCATCTGGAAATTAAGGCTTTGGACGAAAATATTGGTCGTTGGGAGACGACTTGGTTCAACTTTCATATATCGCATTTAATCTATTTTAATTTAGTGGGGTACGACCTCTATCATCTACTTCACTCCAATCAGCTTCACTTCTTGGGGAGCATGAGTTAATTCCTAAGTTGGCTTTTCTCTATAGCCTCCATCTCTTTTACCATTGCTTCTCGCCACTTCTACTACTAGCATGACACTAGTATTGTTGTCATCATATATACTTTCCCCTTCTTCATAGTCTGCCATCTATACAGGTTTTCTCCTATTTCTTCTTGCCCTCCTTTCAGTTGGGGCCTCATATGTTTGAGTGTGAGATTCATTTCTGGTAGTTGCTTCCAAAGTTTGTGATTATAGTTTCTGTTCCTCGTTATCTGATTCAGATTGTGTATCACTGTCATCTTCTTCTCTTTCAGCAGTTTCTTGGTGATTTTCTGCTCCATTATGCTCCTACCCCAGCTTTTATTTTCTTCGAATATAACATCCTTCCTGATTATTATTTTCTTGTTGATTGCATCAAAAAGTCTGTATGCCTTGGATTCATCACTGACTCCAAATAAAACACACAGTCTGCTATTGTCATCAAGCTTAACCCGCCGCTGATCTAGTGTGTGGACATGAGCTAGACAACCGAACATGCGAAAATAATCAACAGATGGTTTTATTCCACTCTATGCTTCTTCTAGGGTCTTATCTTGGACAACTGATGTAGGGATTCTATGCAGAATGTGTACACACCACTTTGTTACTTCTAGCTAAAAGATTTTTGGAACCTGTCTTCCGATCAGCATAAAGCGAACCATATTCATGATGGTTCTATTCTTTCTCTCAGCGACTCCGTGCTGCTGCGGAGTATAGGCATCAATCAATTGTCGTCTTATTCCTTGATTTCTATAGAAATGTTCAAATTCTTTTATAGAAAATTCTCTTCCTCTATCTGTTCTTAAACAAATAATACTTTCTCCAACCTCCTTTTCAACTAACGCCTTGAAGCTTTTGAACAAAGAAAATGTTTCAAACTTCTCACTTAAGAAATATATCCAAGTTTTTTTTATAGATCATCAATAAAACTTAGAAAATATCTCTTATTATTGCTTGATGTTGGTTTGATTGGCCCGCATAAATCTGCATGAATAAGCTGCAAACTTTTGGATGCTTTCCATACGCCTTTCTTGGACATAGTGTTCTTGTGTTGTTTTCCTACCAGACATTGTGTGCAAATATTTTGAAGGGTTGTAATTCTAGGCAAACCTGTCACCATTTGTTTAGAGGCAAGGGTGTTTAAGCCATCATAGCTTAGGTGTCCGATCCTGTTGTGCCAGAGTTGAGAGTTGTTTTCTGTATTCATCTAGAGACATATATCTGTTCCCATGGCTGCTGTCAGCATAAACATCCTCCTAGCATTCATTTGAACTTTACATATTACTCCTTTCTCAGGGTGCGTAATAGTGCAAGTATGGTTCTGAATTTTAATACTCAATCCCTTTTCCTGAAGCTGTCCTATACTCAATATGTTATTTTTCAATTCAAGAACATAGTACACATGTTTGACAATATGAGTCAATCCATTCACCTTCATCTGAATACTTCCTTTCCCTATTACAATTATATGAGTATCATTTCCCAGCTTTACTTTACCTATAAAATTCTCATATAATTCCGAAAACCACCGTTTGTTGCCACTCATGTGGTTTCTGCACCCTGATTCTAAGAACCACTCATTCTTCTTTCCTTCTTTGCTTTCTTCGAGAGCCATTAGTGAAATCTCTTCCTCATGTTCTTCCTCCATTTCTGCATAATTTCCTTTTTTTTGTCCCACATACGACATTCATATTGAAAATGTCCAAGTTTATGGCATTTGAAACATTCGACTTCGTCCTTGTGGTATTTTGCCTCCCCCTTCCTCTACCTTGGAAGGCTCCTCTTCCTCTTCCTCTTCCATTCTTGTCATCAACCACAGTTTGCATAACCTGCTCTTCTTCCACTGAGTATGTCATTCTCTACTCATGCACTAATACACTACTTTGCACTGAGTATGAATTTTGCTGTCATAAATCGCAAAATTTTAGCGATTATGACACTTTCTTGCATACTCTCTCCTACTGCTTTCATACTTTTGGCTATCTTTATAGTGCGACAAAAGTAAGAATTTACCGTTTCATCTTCCTTCATTTGCAATGTCTCAAATTCCTTGCGTAAAGCTTGCAATTGCGCACGTTTCACCCTTGTGGACCCTTGAAATTTCTATTTCATTGAAACCCATATATTTTTAGACGTTTCATCATTCAAAATTGTATCCAAAATTTCACTGTCAATTGCTTGATAGACATAATTTTTCACCTTCAAATCTTTGAGCTGTTGTTCTTCCAATTGTTTGAGTTCTGCTTCTGATGCTCTTGCCTTGTCTGGGACAACATCAATACCATTTTCCACTAAATTCCAATACTCCTTACAATGCAGGAAATTCTCCATTCATTTTGCCCAATGGTCATAGTGACCATCAAACTTTGGAATGGCAGGTTGAACATATTTGCTTGGTTCAGCCATCTCAAGTAGTGCTCTAAAGAATACCCAAAGCTCACAGTGTATCACTCTTCCTACACCCAATTCAGAAAGTAGAACTCTCAAGCATAAATCTACTAACAGAGCTAATCCAATTAGGTGCCCTCTCTTGCTTTGTCTATAGTGCACAAAATGGACAAGCTAGAGGACGTAGTGGGAGAAAAGGTTGAGGTCGTGAGCACTGTGGAGGCCAACAAGGGTGAGGACATTAGGAAAAGCTTTACTTCAACAAAAGCAACAAGGCGGACCTCAGCAAGATGACCCTTAGCAAAGCGCACCCCAACAAAACCATGCAGGTGCTCGGGGGAGTATCAGTACAATAGTTGGTGGGTTCACGAGAGGAAGAAGTACCAACTCGACATGTAGAAGGTATTGTTGAAGCAACTAATGAGTCAATTTCCTCCTTCGTTAGTGCCAACAATCTGCTTCTCTAATCAAGATTTCAGCATGACTTTATGCCTAAAATCAATGCTAGAGGAGTCTTTGAAAAGAAATGTCGATTTGTTTGTATAGTGTCCAACTAACATGCCCGACATAGATCTTAAGTTTATGTGTCATTGAATCGCCTTTCACCAGGAGGCTAGATCCATTGAACAATGAAAGCAGAAGCTCAGTGAAGAGAGACGTACAATAGTTGAGCAAGAAGTGGAAAAGCTTTTAAAGATAGGCTTTATTTGTGAAGTGGTCTACACAACCTAGCTTGCCAATGTGGTTATGGTGGGGAAAGCTAATGAAAAATGGTGGATGTGTACTGATTATACCGATCTAAAACAAGGCATGTCCAAAGGATACCTATTCATTGTCAAGTATAGACTGATTGGTTGATAACATCGCTAGGTTTGAGATATTGAGTTTCTTGGATGCTTATTCCATATATAATCAGATCAAGATGTACCCCCAAACGAATAAAAGACAACATTCATGACAGACATATCCATTTATTATTATAAGGTCATGCCTATTGACCTTAAGAATGCAAAGGCAACATATCAAAGGCTGATGGACAAATAATTCAAAGATATGATTGTCAAGAAGATGAAGGTATATGTAGATGACATAGTCGTTAAATTGGCCAACATAAAGGATCATCTTGTCGATTTAGAGACGATTTTCGATACAATTTGGTTACACCATATGCATCTTAACCTAGAAAAATGCTTTTTTGGGGTTAAAGTTGGGAAGTTTCTTGGTTTCATGATTATGCAAAGAGGAATAGAGGCAAATCACGACAAGTGTGAAGCCGTCCTGTCTACAAGGAGTCCTCAGTGTCTTAAAGAGGTTCAAAGGCTGAATGAAAAGGTAGTGACACTCTCTAGATTCTTACCTAGAGGTTGGTTGACAAAGCTAAACCCTTCTTCAAACTATTGAAGGGAGCTCGACAATTTCATTACAACTAGGAGTGTGAAGCTATGTTTCAAAATATAGAGAATAATATTGTTTCCTTACCAATACTAGCTAGTCCTCGTGTAAATGTAGTTCTCGTACTATATTTAGTAGTGGCACCCATTGTTATTAGTTCGGTTATGGTGTAGGAGTAGGGCCGAAAGCAACAACTTGTGTATTTTACAAGCCCAACCCTATTGCTAGTGAAGGAGATATATCAAATTGTGGAAAAGTTAGTTTTAGCTTTAGCATTCTCAATACGGTGTCTTAAGCATTACTTTCAGAGCTATAATCTAGTAGTCCAAATGGACTACCCTATCAACCAAATATTGCAAAAATCGGTTCTTGTAGAACAAATGACAACGATCAGTCGAGTTATCTGAATTCGAGTTTATATTCTAGAACCAAGGATCCATGAGGGTTAGTTCTTAGTTGATTTCCTGATTGAGTTACCATAACTCAATGATGAAGCCAGTGGCAGATCTTACTCACAAATTTTGGAGGGGCCAAAATAATATAATTCTTTAATCATTAGATTGTTGGATCATTAGTATAATGTTTTAAAGATTGGTTCTTCTAACTGAATAATTTGATCTTTAGTATAATGTGAAAAATATAATCTATCTTGTTTCCATCGTCACCAATAGCTTCACTTTTATCACTTTTGAATAATGAATTTATTCTTTAATTCTTCATCAATATACCTATTTTTTAAAATAATATTAAAAATAATTTATCATACATTACTAAAAAATTTGAGAAGCGTAAATATTAAAGGAAAAATATAGTATAGTTAAGTCACAAATAAAAATCGGTTATGAAAAACACATAATACATTATTTTTCTTTTATATTCATAAAAAAATGAATATACCAAAGGCTCATGAGATAAAAGAAATAATGTTAACTATTAAATTAATATTTCATTACCAAGTAAGATAAAAGATAATTACTTTTCTTTGCTTCAAGAAATAAATAAGAGAAATGAGAAATGAGAGAAAAAATAATTACCTTTTCTCTTGAAAAAAATATGACAGTGAGAGATGAGTACAATTTTTGTAAAACTAAGAAGACAATAAGAAAGGACATAAAAAATATCTTAATAAATATTTGATTTAATTATTCTTTTAGTTATTGTTTTAGTTTAAAAATGTTAAGTTGATCCTCCAATTTTGTTTAGTTTCAATTTGGTTATGAATTTTGAAAAACTGATGCAATTTAGTTATTTTGATTAAATTTCTTGAAACAGATCAATATTTTTTCACTAAAATTAAAGTTGTAAATAAAAATAGTTTGTTTTGTTGGTGTAATTAACATAATCTCACTATCAATCTTGATGAAGATCGTTGATCCGCTTCAATAAATTTAACGAGAATAATCAAATTGCATCAATTTTTCAAAGGTCGAGATCAAATTAAGACTAGAAAAAACTTAGTGACCAACTTGACATTTTTAGATAAAAATAGTAAACCAAAAATTAATTAAATCTAAATATATTTAATCTTTATATATTTAATTTTATGTTTTGTTATCTATTAACATTAATTGGTTATATTTTATAAAAGAAATAAAAAGACAAACAATTTAATTTTCATCCATTTATAAAATATATTACCTATAATTTAAAAAATTTCAAAAATTTCAAAATGTGTATAACTTTAAAAAAAATTCAAAATCTTGGGGTGCCATGGCCCCTCCCAGCCCTTAAGATGCTCCGCCATTGGATGAAGCCAACATTGGACCTTTAATGTGGATGGCTCTTCTAATAGAAAAGGTAGTGGGGCTAGGGCGATTACTGAAGACCCCAACTAGGGATGTCAAAAAAATCCGTACCCGCGGGTATCCACAGATAAAACCCGCAATGGGTAGGAAACGAATATTAAAAATGGATACCCGCTACCCGCGGGTACGGATATTTTTGATACCCGCATGTTAACGGGGCGGGTATGGGTATCATAGTTTCCGTACCCGTGGATACCCGTACCCGCTAAACTTTAATTAACCCTCACACACACACACACACACACACACACACATATATATATATATATATATATATATATATATATATATATATATTAGTTGGCTTAATTTTTTTTAAGTTGCACATCTTGTCTTCTATCTTCATTCTTCAAACTTTAAGTATTGATATGTTGTCTTCTTCTAAGTACATCCCTTGACATTCTTCTCTTCCCTTTATTTGAAATTGGGCATATACATGAAATCCTATATAGACAATGACGTTTATGGTATGCTGTAAAACTTAATTAAGGATCTTTAAGATTTATAATTCTCACACGATAAATCATAATAGAGCACTAACCTTGATCCATGAGAGATCCTGTGAATATGCGTTCTTCAATTTATAATCTTGTGTGCTCTTCAACCACCGTTTCCCAATCTATCTCTTTGCCTTTCTTTCTCTTCTCACACGTACTTGATGGGTTACAGTGAAAAGAACCTTATAGCCAGAGACAGAACCCCAATTCCTTTTTATACCAACGTCCATCAAGTTGGTTTTTATTTTATCTTTATCTTTATTTTATTTTATTATCACTTCCCATAATAATAACCAATAAGTCTCTATATTTATTAAATCACAATTGGGCCCATCATAATATTTCAAATGAGTCACTAATAGAATTAATTCGTCAATTAATTCTAACATTCTCCCACTTGACTCATACGATGTCATAACATTATGTGATTTAATACATAAACATAATGCGCAATAAAAGACCTTGCATAAATTGGTTCCATCATTATTCATAATTAAAGATACAGAAATAATAAGAGTCATGGCGGTCACACATCATTTGATCGACATGATCCCTTCCATGTACTACTATATCATCCCTTTCTCCTTAATATGACCTTAAAAACGAGAAGTCCATAATGGGTTCAAACACAATGTCATTTTACAAAGCAATAACATAACATAATTTGTTTTCTTCATCATAATTTGCATGCATAAACATAAAGAAGAAAACACAGATTTCAGAAATTTATACATTAGGGAGCTCAAAGTGTCACATCAACATTAAAAACATTAACATTCAACATTTAACATTCACTAGTAGACATAATGCCCATATTCTTTACATGACCAGCATACAATTTGGGCGGTAACCCTTTTGTTAAAGGGTCAGCAATCATAAGATCTGTGCTAATATGTTCTATTGACACTTTACGTTTCTGAACTTCTTCTTTAACGGCAAAGTATTTCAATTCCATATGTTTAGCACCTTAAGAATACTTGTCGTTTTTAGAAAAGAAGACTGTTGCGGAATTATCACAATAAATTTTCAGCGGCTTGGAAATACTGTCGACTACTCCAAGTCCTGAAATAAAGTTCCGCAACCAATTAGCCTGAACTGTGGCCTCAAAGCATGCCACAAATTCAGCTTCCATGGTGGATGCAGCAATGACAGACTGCTTCGCACTTTTCCATGAAATCGCTCCTCCGGCTAAAAGATACACATAACCAAATGTAGACTTTCTTGTATCCACGCAGCCGGCAAAGTCTGAATCTGTATAACCTATCACCTCAAGGTGATCAGATTTTCTATAAGTAAGCATGTGATTCTTTGTTCCTTGTAGGTATCTTAAAACTTTCTTTGCAGCTTTCCAATGCTCCAGACCTGGATTACTTTGGTATCTACCAAGCATACCAACTGCAAAGCTAATATCTGGCCTCGTACAGGTTTGAGCATACATCAAACTCCCAACAACAGATGCATAAGGGATATTTTCCATCTGTTTCCGTTCCAAATCATTCTTTGGACATTGCATGAGACTAAACTTGTCTCCTTTCTGTATTGGAACAGGAGATGCTGAACATTTATCCATTCTGAATCTCTCTAAAACTTTATTAATATATGCATTCTGAGACAAACCTAACAATCCTTGTGATCTGTCACGAAATATTTCTATTCCTATCACATAGTATGCCTCACCCATATCTTTCATTTCAAAGTTATTAGAGAGAAACCTCTTAGTCTCACTTAATAGACCAAGATCATTCGTCGCAAGCAAGATATCATCAACATACAGAATCAGAAATATAAACTTACTCCCACTGACCTTCAGATATATACACCGATCAACGGTGTTTTCCTTAAATCCAAAGGACACAATAGTATCATTGAACTTAAGATACCATTGTCGAGAAGCTTGTTTAAGTCCATATATCGATCTCTTAAGTTTACACACCATGTGCTCCTTTCCTTCTTCAGCGAACCCCACCGGTTGGTCCATATAGACATCCTCTTCTAAATCCCCATTCAGAAAAGCAGTTTTAACATCCATTTGATGCAACTCAAGATCATAATGAGCTACTAATGTCATGATAATTCTAAAAGAGTCTTTCTTAGAAACAGGCGAAAAAGTTTCCTTATAGTCAACGCCATCTTTTTGAGTAAAACCTTTGGCAACAAGACGGGCCTTGTAACGTTCAATATTGCCTTGAGAGTCACGCTTAGTCTTAAAGACCCATTTACACCCAACTCTCTTGCATCCTTCTGGCAATTCCACAAGGTCCCATACGTCATTATGTGCCATTGATTTAAGCTCATCTTTCATGGCATCTAACCACTTATCAGAATTATCACCATTAATGGCTTCTGAAAAAGAAATTGGATCATTATCAATACTTAAGTCATTTTCTGACTCTTGTAGATAAACCACATAATCATTCGAAATAGCAGACTTTCTATCTCTGTGAGATCTTCTTAATACTATTTCTTGTGGTTGTTCTACTATTGGTTCATTGTTAACCTCGGGATCATTAATTTGTTGTTCTTCTTGATTGTTGTGAGTTTCTACAACATGTGGAACAACAACTCTTGATAAAGAAGTACTAGTTATAGGAACTTGTACTCTAACTTCTTTAATCTCCACATTTCGTGAAGCTTCACTCCCACTGGTTTCGCCATTTTCAATGAACCGAGCATTTCCAGTTTCAACGATTCTAGTACTATGGGTAGGACAGTAAAACATGTACCCCTTTGATTTTTCTGGATAACCAATGAAAAATCCACTGATTGTTCTTTCATCCAGTTTCTTTTCTTGCGGATTGTATATTCTTACTTCTGCCTGACAACCCCAAACATGCAGGTGTCTCAAACTGGGTTTCCTATTCGTCCATAACTCAAAAGGAGTCTTTTGAACAGCTTTACTAGGAACCCTGTTCAACAAATACATGGCAGTCTTTAAAGCATACATCCACAATGATACGGGTAAACATGAATTACTTAACATACTCCTAACCATATCCATTAAGGTTCGATTACGCCTTTCTGATACACCATTTTGTTGTGGTGTGCCTGGCATTGTGTATTGAGCACAAATACCACGTTTCTCAAGGAACTTAGCAAACGAACCAGGGTGTTGTCCACTTTCATCATATCTTCCATAATACTCACCACCTCTATCAGACCTTACGATTTTCACCTTTCTGTCTAATTGCCTTTCCACTTCATTTATATAAACTTCCAAGGCATTTACTGACTGAGATTTCTCATGCAGTAAATAGACATGTCCATAACGCGAAAAATCATCAATAAAGGTGATGAAGTACTTCTCTTTATTGAAAGAATTTACATCAAACGGACCACATATATCGGTGTGTATGATTTCAAGAAGCTGAGTGCTTCTCGTGGCTCCTTTCTTTGTGTGTTTAGTTTGTTTGCCTTTAATACAATCCACACACACATTCAGATCAGTAAAATCTAAATCCGGAAGGATTTCATTCTTTACTAATCTTTGCATTCTTTCTTTGGAAATATGTCCCAAGCGTTTATGCCACAAGTAAGCAGATTGTTCATCCACTAAACTACGTTTAGTGCCAACATTGTGATGCAAAGTCATAAGAGTTTCAGCATATAAATTATCCAAATTCAATTTATATAAACCATCATAAAGTGTACCAGATCCAATCATAAAAGTACGCTTAAACAAACTGAAACAACCATTCCCAAACTTAAAAGAATATCCAGCAATATCAAGCTTAGACAAAGAAATTAAATTCCTAGTGATACTAGGTACATAAAAAGTATCCATAAGGTCTAAGTGATATCCAGTGTCGAGGATTAGACGATAAGTCCCGACCGCTTCCACTGGAACTTTCTCTTTATTGCCCATGAAGACAAACTTCTCATTTGGGTTTATGGTTCGGGTTGTAAGAAATCCCTGCATCACATTAGAAACATGAGTCGTACATCCAGAATCAATCCACCACGTATTATAGGGAACTTCAGTTAAGTTTGATTCAAAACATACATAAGCATTATGCTCACCTTTCTTTTCGAACCAAGCCTTACGCTTTATGCAGTCCTTCTGGAAATGTCCAGACTTCCCGCAGAAATGACATTTGTCATTTTTCTTCTGGATTTTGGTTGAGGACTCGTCAATCTTCAGTGGTCCTTTACCCTTTCCATGTTTCTTAGCAACTTTCTTTCCAACAGTTCCTTGATTCTTCACATATTGAATAGAGTGGCTTCCTAAGTTCTTCAGTCGGGTCTCCTCCTGAACTAGCATACTGTGCAATTCATGCACATTCCACTTGTCTTTCATGGTGTTATAGTTCATCTGGAACGGACCATACTCAGACGGTAATGAGTTCAGAATGATCTGCACGAGAAAACCTTCATCCACTGCCATTCCTAAAGACTTAAGTCTTGCTGCGATATTTGTCATCTCGATCACATGCTCATGCTTAGTACGCGAACCGTCAAACTTCATAGTGGTCAACGTACTCATCAGTGTCCCAGCGAGAGACTTATCAGCAGTTTGGGAGCGCTCTTCCACAAATTTCATAAATTCTTTTGCGTCATCAGTTTTGGGAAGAGCTGACTTTATATTACTTGCTATGCTCATTCTCATAAACATTAAGCTAAGTTTATTTGATCTTACCCAGGCTTTGTAATGGGCTTTCTCTTCATTGCTACTAGCATCCGTGATAGCAGCCGGCTTTTCAACTAGAAGAGCTAGATCAAGATCCAACACACCTAAGTGAAATTGGACTTGCTCACTCCAGTCAGGGAAATTCAACCCATTAAAGACTGGAACAGACGAAGCAAGCGCGTGTAAAGATACCGGAACAGAGACTGCAATTAACACATGCCTAACATTAATGCTTTGAGTCATAAAACTAAACGTAAAAACAGATTCAGATATAAACAATCATTCTATGCATACTAATGTTCTCCTTTGGGAGATCCACTAATACACAAACATAAACATAATGATGCTAATCACATTATAACATTATTGATAATTAAAATATGCATCAACTAGAATCACCTACTACCTTTGGGTATATAAATAAAACTAGTGACGCATACAAAATTATCTACAATTATGTTCATTAATTATGAGAACAATTAATCAACCTTTGGGCGATCCTTAAATGTCTTATAATTAATGAATTTTAATTAACCCATAAATTTAATTATTCATAATTTAGCATCCATACTATGGGTAATTAAAATAAAAAACATTAATAATTTGAAATCATATAAACTTTAAAATTTTGGCCACTTTGGTGACTAACAAAATTTATCATACTTAATTTCAAATAAATAAATAAACATTTAATTGCTACAGACTTTATATAACATCCTCATTAATTTTAATTTAACAATAACAAACATAAATATTATTGCAAATTAAAATAAAATTATTAATTATTTATATAAATAAAATAATTAATATTTATTTTATTGGTAACATAAACCAATAAAAATATTGCTCTCAAATTCAATTAACTTAATAGGATTTCAAAACTCAAAACGTAAAAGTGAAAATATCTTTTAAATTCACAACCGCACACCTCATGAAAGCTTGCAATCAGCGGTTTGCAATCCACGTAAAAAAAAAAAAACCAACTCGTACACGTTCACACAGCATTTCAATCAATGAAAGATAACACTTTCAGTAACAGCCACTTTCATACGTAACAGGGTTTTTTTTTTCTTTTCTTTTATTCAATGCCAAAAAAAGATAAAAACCATTACAGTAAAGCACACACAGTAAAGCACGCATACTGATAAATGGCAGCAGTGGATACAATATTTTAATAGCAATATCATCATTCATAAAATTAAATTAGGAGAAAACATCATAAAGAGAAACATCACATAATAGGAGAATCATAAATCCTACAATCAAGCTCTGATACCACATGTAAAACTTAATTAAGGATCTTTAAGATTTATAATTCTCACACGATAAATCATAATAGAGCACTAACCTTGATCCATGAGAGATCCTGTGAATATGCGTTCTTTAATTTATAATCTTGTGTGCTCTTCAACCACCGTTTCCCAATCTATCTCTTTGCCTTTCTTTCTCTTCTCACACGTACTTGATGGGTTACAGTGAAAAGAACCTTATAGCCAGAGACAGAACCCCAATTCCTTTTTATACCAACGTCCATCAAGTTGGTTTTTATTTTATCTTTATTTTATTTTATTATCACTTCCCATAATAATAACCAATAAGTCTCTATATTTATTAAATCATAATTGGGCCCATCATAATATTTCAAATGAGTCACTAATAAAATTAATTCGTCAATTAATTCTAACATATGCTTGTTGTCAAATGATGGAATCAAAATAAGAATACTTGACATGTGGCAATTGAGGTTTATTATTTGTTTATTTTTTAGGAATCAATTGGAGAAAATAGACTTTTTGATAAAAACACTAATTAAAAATTTTTCATTGTGTTGAAAGTCATTTTATAATTACTTTTATAAATATTTGGACTTGTATAGACTTTAGTTTATTTGAACTTTATTTAAAATTTATGACACAAATGTATTTTATTTCGTTTTATTTGAATTTATGATTAAATATTTATTTTTTAAATAATTTTGTAAATATCCGCGGGTACCCGTAGATACCCGCGGATATGAAAAAAATAGGCGGGTACCCGCATAACGAATACCCGACAGATATGGATACGGATACGAGGTGAATATTTATCCAGCGGGTAGGGTACGGGGGAGCTACTACCCGTACCCTACCCACCCCGTTGACATCCTTAACCCCAACGATTTGATCATTGAACAAGCTATTAAATTCGGGTTCAACACATCAAATAATCAAGCTGCGTATAAAACACTCGTTGTAGGACTAACACTTACTCGTGAATTGAATGTCAAAATAATGAAATGTCATAGTGATTTACAACTTGTCAAAAGACAAATAAAAAAAATGAGTTTCAAATAAAGAGCCATTATTGCTACGGTACAATCACATTAATAAAAGTAGATTTTGTCTCTTCTAGTAATTATATATATATATATATATATATATATATATATATATATATATATATATTAATATAGTAATATGAGAAACTTGTTAAAGGAACATTACTTGGCATATGTAACCGTTAAAAGGAAGCTTGTAAATGCTTTTTTCACGGAGTTCATGCTATATACATACATATATATATATATATATATATATATATATATATATATGTGTGTGTGTGTGTGTGTGTGTGTTATAAAAGCAAGTCTGTTTTATGATTAGCCTAAATTGGTTATATAAACAGAGGTCAGAGGTAAATGGAAATATGAAACGCTGGGAACAAGCTAGGGACATTACTACATAATTTCGAAGGTCCTGATGAATTTGATTTTGAAAAAAAAAAAGTATAAAGTACTCAACAACGCATTACATTAAGATTTACCCTTAGGAAAGTCTTAATGAAGTTTTGAACCAGAAAGATCGTTCCTATATTTTCAAATAATGTTCCTATTGTACCAAGAAAGCAATAACAGCCATGTAAAAACTTAGTTTCACTTCATTTAACAAACAGTCACCCAGTGACTCAAGTATATGGTAATACAAAAATATTGAATTACAAAAACAACAAACTGTGCGTGAACTTTGGCACGTTCATCAAGTGCCTTTTATTACATAAATTTTATTCATGAAGTTGAAACCTGAACCTACTCAATGCCTAATTTCTTTCTCCTATCCGCTACGAATTCATTGACCGTATGCTGATCAGGAAGAGACTTGGCAACACTCTCTTTCTGGAGGCACCTCTTGGCCCAAGCAATCAACTTGGGGCACTCACTCTGTACGCTAAAGGTGCCAAAAGTCTCATACGATTTGAACCAAGTGTAGAATGGCACAATTGCTATATCCAAAAAACCAAAACCGTCTCTTCCAAAATAAGTCTTGTCTCCCAGCTGTTCCTCCAACAATTTAAGGGCTTCTATCAACTCCTTCTTCCCAACTTCTCTTTCTTCTGCTTTTGATGTCGTAAGAATCTTTCTTCCAGCATCATATATCTATTTCACATTTAAGAATTAACACTTAATTAGATCATAAACTCTAATAATGAGAAAAGGGTCACTTATAAACAATACTCTAATGCCTACCATACCAATACATTTGGATATTAGATCAACTTACACAAATATTATTCTATACCATAATTATAACAAGTGCCATGGTTGCAAGTAGCAATCAAACACTGAATCACAAAAAGTTACCTTCTTGTCAACATAGTCAGCCCAGAATCTAGCCTCTGCTCTCTGGTAAGGATCAGAAGGTAACAAGGGATTTGTGTGAAACCAAACCTCATCAATGTACTCAACAACAATGAGAGATTCACAAATGGGTTTTCCCTTGTGAATGAGAACTGGAACTTTTTTGTGAACTGGGTTCATTTGAAGAAAGAGAGGACTCTTGTTCCACAAGTCCTCTTCTTTGTACTCATAATTTATACCCTTTTCAGCAAGTGCAATCCTCACCCTCATCCCAAATGGACTTGCCCACGAATCTATCAGAACCACCTCATCTGCCATAGTGATTCAAGTTCAAGAACAGAGATAACGAAGATTCAAATAGGAAAATGATTTGGATTGCAAAAGAAGACTTGGGTCCGTATATTTATAGCTAGTTTTGAACGTTGAATTTTTCAAATATAACAAAAGATTTTGTTTCTTCTAGTATTTATTTATCAATCTTATTTTTTCTATTGTCTTGTTTTCATCTTAATTTTTAACATTTACTATTTTTAGAATAAGTTTAAAGTTCTAATTACTTGTGACATTCTTGATATTTTTTATATTATTTCAATTCTTTACAGTTAATTATAATTAGTTTAGTATTTAAAGTAAAAATACTAAGTAGAACATATATATTTGTCTTTTATTTATTTAAATAATAATAATTGTAATATTTTAGATTTCATATACTAAAGTCATGGAGTCCGAAACTAGCCAATGGATTAACAAGTCAAACACATACACGAATAATTTAAACAGGAAAAGAAAGAAAAACCAAACATTATTTTCGATTTGTAACCGAAAGTAAATTGAGGTTGACCCGATTACGTAATGGCTTAGATCATGATCTTTTGTATACTTTAAATAGATATAGAAAGAAAAGCCAAACAGTATTTTTCAAATTGTAACAGATATAACTTCAGGTTCACCCGATGTTCTAATTCCTTTAAGAAGTTGAGTTGAAGACGTCTTCAAAAGTTTTAACAGAGACTTTTTTTCCCAATATGATATAAAAAATTTGAATTATAATAGTTTAGATTTTAAGTATGATGTCTGGATTTTTTATTACTAGAAGAAAATTTTTATTAAAAACCAATTTTAAAAATAAAAAATAGTTAGTCACTCACTAAAAAAAACTTAACATGAGCTAAATTAGTTTGCTTAGTGGTAGTTAGAACCGTTACCATTTTATTTTCCATAAGTTAAATAATTGACACGGAATTTGATGTCACAAAAGTATTATAATATCGGTTTAATATAATCGTTGAAATAATTACCACTAAAATTATTAAAATCGGTTTTAACCACTTCTAAATTAATTACAACCATAAGAAAAATCATAACTTTAATATATATATATATATATATATATATATATATATATATATATATATATATATATATATATATATTCAATATTTAGTGACGGTTTTAACTGTTTCTAAATGAATTTAGTTTTTTTTTTGTGGTGTTTAGTGACAGTTATAACTGTCGGGAAAATCCCTACTTCATCCATTTCATTTGTGTTTGTTATTTTTGATTTCCAAAGTTGACTTAGTTGAATCAACTTTAGTTGACTTGTTGACCTTTGACTAGGTTTGACTTGTTGACTATAGTTGACTTGACTTCAGCCAACATGCTAATCTATGTTTATTTGCTTTGTAGGTTAATTAGGAGTAAGAAAGCAATGTTAGGTGGCACATGGTGATTGGGGAGCATAAATGATGTGGAGGAGAAAGTAAAGCAAAGGCATAAAACATAAAGTAAAAGGCATGAAGCAAGTGTACCTATGTACCTTTGGTCTCCTTTGTTTTTAGCACACTTTGGCCACTTTTTGGAGACATATGAGACACATTCTTTGTCTCCTTTTGTGCTAGAACGAAATTAGCCTTGCACACACCATAGTTAGGTATTTTGTCTCTCATTTTTGTAACCTTATTTGACCTAGTTTCTAGAAACTAGGGTTAGGTTTTTGTAGAGACATCCTTAGTATCTTTTATTTGCTTAGAGGCCCCTAAACTCTTCTATATAAGGGGTGCTCCTAGACATGTAAATGGGTTGAACATTTTGAAGTAAAAACACTCTTGTGTCTCAACCATTTGTGAGAGTTTCCTCCCTTGGAAGTGAATACTTTTAAGCCTTATCTTGCATAGCAAGTGGCGACACACATCCATTCATCTTCAAGGTTGCCATGGCTTCTAGCCTAGCCTTGTAGTGGCGTGCTTCTCACATTTTTACCATTTCTTATCTTTCCATTTTATGTTTTCTTCTTCCTTTAATTGTTCTTGGTTTTCTATGGTTTATGTGCTTTCCATTTCCTTTTTGTTTTGAATCAACCCATCATCTTCTTCTCTTGAGCTTTGTGAAAGGAACCTTCACATCTAGATAGCTTGCTATCTTAATGTCCAGTGGGGATTTCACTTAGCTTTCTTAATCAACTCACCCATATTCAACAATCTAAAAGAAAACAACATAATCCTTCATCAATATATATATTCAATATTTAGTCAGGGTTGTACTAGTCAACAAAATAATAATTTTTCTAAAGTAGAAAAATAATTAGATAACTTAACCAAAATACAACTAGAAAAGAAAAATATAACTAGAACCATGAATGAGATATTAGTAGAGTCGGGGATTCTAGAGGTACTAAAGATACGAGCTCGTGCTCTGTCATATTCTTCCATTCTCTCTTTCACACTTCTTATAAGATTTCCTTTCATCCCAACTCCATTAGGATCATTCAAACTATTTTTATTAGGCCTAGGTTTAATAACAAACTTTTTCTACTCAGATGTACCATTTTCCAATTGCTTTGCAGGTATTTCAGATAACTTAACGATAGGATATCTGCTCTATGGTAATTTTCTCATGAGAATTTTACTTCCTAGACCATCTCAGCCAATATGTTGAACCATTGTTTGCATGCTATAGTGTTGAACAACACAATGTGCAACCAATCTGAGATAGGAAAGGAAATGTGGATCATAATCAACTTTTGCCAATGATAAATTACAAGTAGTGATTCAAATACAGTTCCAATTATCATAGGCCACCAAATTAACACCTCTGCGTGCTCTTAATCCACTAAACAATAACCCACTAAGCAAAAGTTACAATCCAGTTTCATTACACAATTAAGCAATGTATACATCCATGAATTCGTGACAACCAAGCTACATACATTAAGCATGAACATAACCCAACCCAAGCATAGGCACTTCATCTGTAAATTAAGCATAAACAGATGAACCACACACACTCCACGAATTCAAGACAAAGAGAGGGCAGAATTAACAAAACCAATAGAACCTCAAAGCTTCATTGCATTTTTTACTAAGGAGTTAGTACATGAATTAGCAAGCCATGGAAATTGAGCAATTAAACACTTCAGAATGGAAATAACCAAAACAGAACATCAAACCCTAAGTTAGGTCTTATTGAAATGCAAATTCAAGAGCAAATGAGATTTCTAAAGCTTTAATGGAACAAAAATGGTTATTGTGATATAAAAAACAAAAACCCCACACATGGGTGTTGTTCCTAGTCACTACAATCCATAAAACGAAATTGCCCAAGCTAGCAAATGAGCTGAAAACGTAAAACCCACAATGGGTGCTGTCAATAATGCATAAAAACGTTAAAAACGAGTGTTAAAACATAAAAAATGAAGAAGGCACCTTCATGGGTCACCAACCAAAGCTGAAGGACATGAAAATAGAGCATGAGGAAGATGATGGATGTTGCCCATGAAAAAGAAGACCTAAAACTCGTGGTCACATCACAACAGACCAACATATTTACCAAATTTTCATTCTAGTAAGCAAAGTTACAAAAATGCCACCATGGGTTGAATATGCTAGCCCAATGACGTGGACAGGCTCATTGACATGACACATACATGGCAATGGTATGAAAATAACATGGCAACTCTCTCTTGACCTTATCATTAGCATCCTAGCTCCAAATTTTGCTTCACAAAGTACTTAAAAAAATTAGAAACAAAAATTAGACCAATTAATGCCAAATTACTCAAAAATTGGAATAATGACTCAATGAAACCCAATCGAGGAAAATGCACTAACAAAAGATAATTAAGAACTAAATGACCATCAAGATGTGTACAAAAAGACAATGAAATAAGAGATAATAATGACTCATCATTCATATTATTCTGTTTCAGTAACATTTTTCTTTTTGATCTTGCATTTGCAGAAGAATTGTATAAGGACATGTTTCAACTTCTATATCTTTGATGATTAATATTTAGTAAATGTAACTATAACAAAACAATGAAATACATGAGGAATTAGTTAACATAAGTCAATAAATTAAATAATCAAGTCAAATATATTATTTTTCGATTAACTATTACATTAATATGTTAAAAAAAAAATCTACAAGCATCATTTAAATAGGCTTCCCGTTCATAATAGATATTCCAGATTTCTTCCCAATGGATTATGCCATGAATTTCCCCTTTATTGAAAGATTTGAATTTTTTTCTACTTATATATGGATGAAGTAACTTCATTTTCTATAAGCATAACAATGGCGCGAAAATGAAAGTGTTTTACTATTTTTATGCTGCAAATATTTGGTATATTATCTTGTCAAATTAATGAAAGCTTGTGAATTTAATGAGTATGCTATGGTTTATAGTAGAAAAGTACGACTAAGTATCAGAAATTAAGTCATTTCTTACAGTCCATTTAATTACTGTTTAGTTTTAAAGGTCATATTTCATATTTATATTTAAAATAAGTTGTCTTTGGCCTTTGAAATTCCTCAAACATTGAAGCAATCTAAAAAATGTTATTTAAAACGTCAGTTTTTAATAATTATATATATATATATATATGTGTTTGTCATTTAGTTTACCACAATCTTTATTAGTTTACCATCCAAAACAAATCTCTATTCCAGTGTTGAATTTAGATGGCTTCTTCTTCTGGTAACTACTTTAGGAACTTCCATCCGTTTTGGCTTTCCATTCTTAACCCTGAAAAGGTAAAGTTTTCTTACTATGTCTTTTGTTTACTCTTCATTCATATGTTCCATTATCCGGATAGTAAATCCAATTTGAAGTCTGAAATTCGTTTTATGTGGTTACATAAAGGTTGGAAGTGGTGTTTTGGTATTTGATTTTTTGGTAAATGATTGGATCTTCAAGTAAGCAATTTTTTTATTAGCTTAATTGCAAGAAACTTTTCCTACTATTTTATCAGAATTCATTCATCTATTCCATCTTGTTATAACGTGACTTAGAATAGTTCTAATGTCTTACTTGTATTATGTTATAAAAAGTATAAAGTTGTCTACCAAAACCTGAATGTGAAAATTGTTTGATACTGTGAATATGTTATACCCAATACAAAATTGATATAATTTATAAAACAGATATATTGCTATTGTTAATATGTTATGAAGTTTTATTTCTAATTATCCCTTTGATAAATTTGATGTGTTGGCAGAAATACATAGGTTTTGAGCAAGCCTTCTTTATTTATTGGGAAAGAAAAATTCGTCTTAAACACTTCAACTTTATGTATCCTGAAGGCAATGTGTTGGCAATAGATATGGATGAATCATTACTGGGTTAAAGAATATTTCCTAGAACCTTTGAATTAATAAGCTTATATACGTTTCGATACAACACATTTCTAAGAATCCACTATTTAGGAGACAACTTTTTAGAGTTAAGAATTTTTTATATTGAATACACTAAGATAGAATACCTTATTCCAAAGAAACCCACTGACTTTCCTAAACCTTACAAATTTGTTAAGTTCTTCACCTGTTTTTGTGTAGATTTGTTAGTACAAAAGTTAAATTTGAGTTATTGGTATTTTTCAATATTAATGTTTATACATGTTATGATATCTTTTGTTCCTTCTTTAAAATAAGAATCTATAATATTTCACGATGCATTTTCACACTTTTGGAGACATATATTTAACTCTAAGAACATAGACACATATATGAAAGTAGACATGTATGATCCAATAGGGAAACATTATAAAGTGTATATTGATGGATCATATACGGGAAGGATCTTTGTTAGGCATGGAATTCTAGAAATCATATCTTATTATCATATACATGATGGTCATGTCATGTATCTCAATTATACATGGGACTACAAATTCCATTTTAGAATGTTTTCTCAGATAGGGGATGAAATAAGTTACAATGAACCACCAATACTCAATGTTTGTCCAACAAATGTACAAAATGATGATGAAAATCCATTTTACTACTCAATGGAGAAGACTTTAACTAACTATGATGTTCAATGTTCTTCGTTGGTATGTATGTTTATCTAACTTTAATTTGTCGTTAACAATTTATAATACTTTTTTAACATAATAAACTTTATTATTGCAGTATTTGAATGCATAGTTTGTTGTAGTTGCCTTGGTCAGGAACAAGAAAAACCATTACCTTTGAAACTTCTTTGGTTGGTCGGTTAAATGTACCATAAGATGGACCAAAAGAACCACATCAGAGTGTTATTTAAGTTGTGGATGGAAGTACTTCTGCTTGGAAAATGGATTCAAAGCTAGAGATGTTATACATTTGGGGGTTGATAAACAATTTTCAACAACTATTAATGTTATAAAAGTTTAAAATCCTACTTCATATGCGATAACATTTTACTGTATTGGCGTACATTAAAGTAGGATTTCTTGTTTGATTTTAATATTTTATTTAGATTAAGTACTTTATGTTTATGTACTTGCAATTTCAAACCTTTATTGTTAGTTGAATACTATTTCCATTTGTAGATTCCTTATATTATGGTTTATGTTGTGCAAACCTTTATTGTTAGTTGAATACTATTTCCATTTGTAGATTCCTTATATTATGGTTTATGTTGTGAATTATTTTATTTGTGTGGATTATTTTATCTAGAAAATGAACTCATTATAATCTTAGTTTTTTTATCTAATGTTGATTTTAAATTAAACATAAGGATTTCAATCGATCAATAAAGACTATAACATTATATTTGCTAAATAATTAACATGTGTGTCATTAAATTTTATATGGTAGTCTACTAAATTTAAAAACTATATTAAATTTTGATTGGCGGTAGTAATGATTGATCGATAATAAGTTCATTCTTTGTCCATGGAATTTATAGTATACTTGACCATTTTGCCTTTCGTATACATTAATATTTAAGAAAAAATTACTAAAGTTCAAAAATGTCTATACTTTTATTTTGTAAGAAACTTCTAATTCAGTCTTACTTGTACATCTACAATATTTCGTTTTATTATTTATTATATTAAGCTTAAAATATTGTAAATTTTTCTTCATATGCACAATATAATGATTAAATTATATTGAAATTGCGTCTAATGTTTTCTAATAAACCATATTTTGACATACTCAATGCATCTTCTTAGATCAACAACATTCCGCGTATTAGATATTGACACTGGCCATTCTCCTGTTTACAACACAAAAAATAAGCTATATATCACAAATTTTAAAACTTAAACATATATATATATATATATATATATATATATATATATATATATATATATATATATATATATATATATATATATATATATGAAATACAAACAAAAAGAATACAGTGGTGTTATATTACCTGAGGTCCATCAAAGAAAACATAACATTCTTCGACTAAACATTCTTAGACTATGTCTTACTTTTAACTTTGTAAACCTAACCAATAAAATCTCAAAATGATAACAACAAAAAATAAAATTTAATTACACATTTGTACTTAACAAATTATTAAGTGAAATAAACATATTCAATATGTGGTACATACCAATCAACAAATCCGAAGAGAAATTATCAGCTACTACCTCCTTTATACTTTCAAATTCATATACCGTCTTTTCAATAGGTTGAGGCTTAACAAAGGTGGCTCTAATCAACAATAGTTCCAAAGGGTGTTCACAAACCATATATTGACAGTCATTCTTCACTGTCTTGAAATTGTGCGTTATATATGTTTCACCCTTAACCAACTTGCCATCCACACATCGAATTCTTCCTTTTTAACTATGCAATGTATCTTGTACCTCTAACAAAAAGTAACAGAAATTAAAACAAATAAAAAATGAACACGTTAACAAAAAAAGTTAAAAAATAATTACAGGATTATTAATATGTACTTTCTAATCAATCTTTCATCTCAAAGTGCACACTAGAATCACGGTTATTAACATACCAATGATAAACTACTCTAACACCAACTTTAGAGTTTCCCTCTTACCGTCAATATCTTTGATCATATCGAACTTTTTCGCCTTTACAATCTACATAAAATAAGACAAATAAATATCACAAACATTTAAACTCCAACTTTAGAAAACCATACAAAGAATTAAGTCATTTCATAAATACACGAAAAATTACATAAATGTAAAAAAAAATACTTAATGAAAAAGATAAACCATTTCAAACATTCAAGTGAAAACAATAACACGAAACAATACAAACCATTAAACCATAAGATAAAATTCAAAACCAAGACAAAACCTTCACAAAAACAAAACATGTGAGGACTTAGAAAATAGTAGATTAGAATGAGTAAGTGTTTAAAATAATGGAACTCGATTATTTTATTATTAAAATTCTTAAATATAAATAGAAATCTAATAAACGAGTTTCATTAGTTATAAACACTTAATCTCTCTAAAAATTTTTTCTAAAATTCACTCAACCTACTCTCTAAGTTTCTAACTCTTGTATTCATTTATTCAATGATTAGAGACCACTAAGGGAATTCTTGTGGCATGCTCTCTGTTTCTGTCCGATCAATTTCTTAAACAAAGTAAGTTGATCTTATGCTATTTTCCTTTGTTATGTGTAAATCTCTTTGCATGTGGATGATTTTAGACCACATGTGCCTTCTGAGTTCTCCCTATGTTTTTCCAGTGATCACTAGTTCTATTGATGCATTGAACTCTGATCATGTTCTTGTTGTTCTTAGGGAGAGTTGGGGCTCGGTAGGTTTGTGAGGTGTATTAGAACTCTAAGCGAACAGTCTGTATAGTATCTTAGGTAAGGGAAGATAATTTCTTCGTCATAGTACTCAAATATGTGAGAAATATACATAATATGTTTATTTTGTGATTGATTGATGTATCTGATATGCGAGATTGCTTGTGATGTTGAAACCTATAAAGATGTGTGTTTTCCCTGTTAATTGAGAATAACTGGTGGTTTAAATGTGTTTTGCATTCAATTGGTATGAATAATGTGATAGAATTGATGTTTGATAATTCAATGATCTCTGCACTAGTTTTGCAGTGGTATGCACTGATTGAAGATGCATAAAACTGGTTAGATCAATTTCTGTTTAATTCTGCAGAGTTGCACACTCTTATAACGAGTAGTACTTGCTAAACGAGTGAGTCGATCTATAGAATTATGCAGAACACTAATCTACAAAATTATGCAGATTCGTAAACTCATTGGGTGAGTGCTACTCGTTGGGCGAATTTCCAAGTTAGGAACTTCCAAACCTGGGCCAGTGGCTAGGCGAGTGCTAGTCGCTAAGCGAGCATGGGCCAGTGGTTGGGCAAGTGCTACTCGCTGGGCGAATTTCCAAGTAAGGAACTTCCAAACCCAGGCCAATGGCTAGGTGATCGCTACTCACTAGGCGAGCATGGACCAGTGGCTGGGTGAGTAAGTCCGGGCCTAAAACTTGCATTCTTGAATGATTTGAATGGTATTTTGTTGTTATAGAAGTTAATTGGGATAATGATTGATAACTGAATATATATATATATGCTAGTATTAATTCAAGGAGAATTAGCTATGTAATGTAGTATTATATGCATTGAAGTGAGGATTGTCTTGGCAGTTATCCTAACGCTCTAATAACCATTCAAGTTCCCAAATAGAGAGGAATAAGGTATATGGTGAGAGGAGCAGGAGGTCCTAGTGTAAAATTCGAAAAAAATTAGAATAAAGAGAAATTCATGGAAAAAAATTAATGGCTGAATTAAGATTGTTAATTTCTCAAATTAGTTATTTTAATTTAATTATGACATATGAAATAATTATTTGAGTGATTGAAGTTATTTTTTTATTTATTTTAATTATCAATATTATATAAAACATGGTTCATATGTGTATATAAATTTGTAGTGTGCATACTATAATGAGATAACGAGTGGCGTAATGGTTGGTGTGTGTGTGTTTGGCTAACACTAGGGTCATAGCTTTGAATCCTGTTGGTTAAGAAAAAGGTTGTATTTGTTTTCTGTTTTTCTTTCTTTTTCTCTCTCGTTTTTTTCTAAGGTTGCGTATGGTTTCATTGTGTGGGTGTGGTTTCACTACACGCTAATGCAATGGGAAAGAAAAGTGGCAGATAATTGGCATTAAAAAGATTAGAAAATAATAGATAACCCCCAAAACGAATAATTAAAGAGATTTTAATTCAAAATTTAATCAAGGAGAATATCACCTTATTATTAGCAACTCCTAGAAACCAAGTGTTGGGTTTTACATGTGAAGGGCCCAAAATAAAATAGTGAGATTACTTAACCTAACAGGGGAAAACCACATGAGGAAGGATGTTTAGGGCAAACTCTCAACCTTATAGGTAAAGCAAAGGTTAGAGAGAAACCATGAAGAGTGAAGGTTAGAGCTTAAAGAAAAATGTAGATTGAAGGCTGCTCAACAGGAAGGGAAAGATAACCTTTTCTTTTGTGTCTTATTCTTTTGCTTGTTTTCTATATAATCACTACTTGAGTTTTGAGAGGGGTCATTCATGTTTTAAAGAAGCTTAACCTTGCAAGATCACATTCTTTTTCCATGGAATGTTGCATGAAATTCATTTTGGGATCTATACGCTAGGTCGTGTTGATTATGGAATGTAAGGTTTCGTGTTCGTGCTATTGGGGTTGTTTACCATGGGGTGTATGAAGTATGTGGTTTGCTTTGAGTCACGCATGTGGGTGCTAACGTTTGGGTTCCAATTCGTGTGTATGTGCATAGTGGTTGCTGTTGTAGGGTTCCCAGTTTTCTTTTCATTTTGGCATGTGGTTTTCTTAGCGAAATCACAACCCTCATCTCATGGGTCACCTTCTTGTTTTATTTTCGTTTGTTGTGCAACCATAGAGGTCTTTCTTTTTTCTACAACTCATCATTTTTTTATGGCGCTTTTGGGTTTTAAAGGGCTATGCATTAATAGTGAAAGCTGGACTTATTTGTTCTATACATATTTCTATTGTTTACGTATGAAAAGTTAGGAGGGTGCATGAGTTTCATGGGTTCCGTGTTCGCATGGGTGCAAAGGTTTAGCCAAACATTTTCTATTATAACCATGTAGAGTCTAGTTTTGGATGGGATACTTCTTTTACCATTGTAGTAAGGGTCTATTGGTGCCTTCAAGTTTTCTTTTGGTTTTCCATTGGCCTAATCCTTTTATTTCTTTAAGTTGTGATATGATTTTAAGCATGTGGGGCCCACCTTGTTTTCTTTCCAATTTCACGGGACTAGAGCTTATGCTTTAGGAGTAGCTTTGTTTTCCTTATTTTGTTTTCCTATGGCATATTAGATATTTAATAGAAACCACGACTCACATATAAATTCAAATGGCTAGTAAAACTGTGAAGTAGAGGTTGGTGCAATAATTTTCTTTTGATTCTTTATTTTTTATTTAGTTCTTTATTTGCAAATCACATGGTTGGTGGAATGCCATGGGCTCACAAGTTATTCTTTTCTTCCTTTTTGGGTGCACATTCATGTAAGGGCATATAGGTTAGTATTTGACTTTTGAAACCTTGATGGGACAACTCATGTTAGGAAGGGTTTAAATGCAATGCTTTCCTTAGCTTTTAAGTGCAACTTTTGAGTTTTCATTATTATAGAATAGATAGCATGCTGCAGTGTATATTTTGTTGATTTCATATATCATAACATGGTTAAGGCTTGGATGGGACGTGGTACGTATGGATAAAACCTTGCATATTTCCTTTTTTTTCCTTGCTGCATGAGAAATCTATTCTAGTGGCTCATGTAAATGCTTAGCATTTTAGCTTGGAATATGATTAGTTTTGGTTTGTTTGAACATACTTAACACGCCTGGAGTTTTCCTTTAGTTGGTGCAGTTTCTTATATCTTGTAAGCATACAATTTATGTAAGTTTCATTTTGTCTTATACTTAGTTAACGACACAGTGCATGAAAGTAATGGTTTGGCTAAACATTTTTGTGATTAAACTCTTGAAAATTGTAACTTGACGAGATGTGCTCTACGTGTGGCAGTGCAGGGTTTTATTTTGCTTGTTCACACATTGGGGGGTTGATGCGAGAGCGTGACTATGATCATAATATTTAAGTGTTGTATTTGGATGTGATGTTTACTATTATTTGCAATGTCTTATTTTACTAAATTTCTTTTATATATCAAAAGTGTGGTTAGCTAACCCCTATTTGTTTGTGTTGTGTGGTTGTTGTGTGTGATGATCATATTACACGTGTGTTATACGAGAGTAGATGATATTACAGATGACTCTGGTGTGGAGTAGATTGACGAGAGAAAGGGGTGAACTCGGGATTTATGTTCATTTTTATTAAGTTGTTAAATTACATATTAAAGACGGTGTAATTTATTTTTAGTGTTGTTGTTATTTAAAAATTTTAGACAATGGGTGTTTGAACTACGGTTTTTAATAGATTAAATTATAAATTGCACTAAGTTCTTTTTTTTCAATAATTGTTTCCGCTAAAAGTGCACGTTTTATAACTCTCCGTGACATCCAAAAATTGGTGTGTTACACCTAGTCTAGGGTGTTTTTCCTTGACCATAGGTGTTAACGGAATAACCTTGTATGTAATAGAGATTTACTTTGTATCTGTCGCTGTGTAGAGCATGAGATGGCACTACAAGTGCAGAGTTGCCTAGATCCAACCTCAATGCATGAATCCGGATTAATTGAGTCATAAATCATAAAACTTGAGTGAAACTAATTGATTATTTGTTCTTGATGTATGTTGTTAACTATATAATTGATTTATGTCTTTTTCTTCAATCATTAGCTTACCCTTCTTTTGTCTCTTTTGTTTTTGGTATCTGTTATTTCCTTACCATGATACCTGATTGATATGAGCAGTTGAAGATCTTGCAGCTAGCCTCGTGCGGGGAAGAGGAGGAATGCTGCAAAATAGAGTTTCTTTGGAAATTCTAGTCTTTTGGTTTAGACTTGTTCTTTCTCTTTTGAAAACTCTAGTGCAAGTTTTGTATATAAATTGTATAGCAGTTTATCTAGTTTTTGTGGGATCACTGTAATATATTGTTTATATTTTGGGTTTTATGCTTTGAACTATCATATATGCAATATTTTGTTTGATGGTTAGGCTCTTAAATGAGATGCTACAAAATCTAAATAGCAGAAACCCGTAACAAAGATCTGTACAAATATAAAATAATCACAAACCACAAACAAATATCAAGATGAAGGGAAAAACCTAAAACGAAATGCAAACAAAACATTCACACCATCAAGAAAAACATTACCTTAACAGAAAACCCATAAAATTTAAAAAGAACCCTCGGTAGAAAAATAAATCATCATAATATTCAAAACCAAGACAAAACTTAAACAAAAGAAAAACCTAAAAAGCAAAAATTCATAATCATAAAGCTAAATAAGAAGAAACATCGACAGAGATATAAAATAACTGTAAACCACAAAATCAATTCAAAGATGAAGGAAAAAAGCTAAGATGAAATGGAAACAAAATATTCACGCCATCAAGAAAAACATTACCTTAACAGAAAAACCCATAAATGATCAGTACAAAAAACAAATAACAATAATGAAATAATGAAGGGAAACACAGAACACAAAATGTATACAAAAAAATCACAGATAATACAAAATGGAAAGAAAGAATAACCTGATGAAGTAGAAGAAACATTCACAGTCATAGCAAAAGCCAAATGAAAATAGAAAAATTGGGTTTCAGATGAGCGGAAGAGAGAAGGAAGTAAGTTTCCACACCTCATACAACAATATACAGCTTCCTTGGAGAACACAAAGGATCTATCTAAGATCACTTTGGTAGAGGTGTTGCATGCCTTACAGGCCCAAGAGTAGAGAAGACTAATGAGGCAAGAAGGATCTGTGGGGGGTGCTTTTGAAGTCAAATTCAAGAACAATTGCAGCAAACACAAGAAGAAGTAGAATAATATCACCAGACCTGGAAGATTAAACAAGATCAACAACTAGAGTAATAATACTCAGGTTTTTCCACCTTGTCCTCATTGTAAGAAAACAATTCACCACAAAAAAGGTGTTGGTGGAGACCAGATGCAAGATGTCATAGGTGTGGGCATCTAGGACACATGGAAAAGATTTGCAAGTCTCATCAACAACAAGGAGAAGTTAAGGTTGTTGAGGATCAACCACAAGAAGAGGAATTGTTTGTTGTTACATGCTTTGCTACCAATAGCTCCACAGAAAGTTGGCTAATAGATAGTGGTTGCACAAACCACATGAGCTACGATCGAGAACTCTTTAAAGAACTTGACAAAACTACCATTTCTAAAGTTAGAGTTAGTAATGGAGCATCTATTGCGGTAAAAGGCAAAAAAATAGTGGCAATTGAAGGTCAAACAAGTTTGGAATTGATTTCAAATGTTTTATATGTTTCTAAAATTAACAAAAACCTGTTGAGTGTTCCTTAGTTGCTTGAAAAAGGTTATAAGGTACTGTTTAAGGACAAAAACTGCATGATTAAAGATTCAGAAGACAAAGAAGTGTTTAAAGTTAGAATGAAAGGAAAACGCTTTGCTTTGGATTTCATGAGCGAAGAACAAGCTGCAATGCACAAAGAGGTCAACAGTATAATACTTTAGCATAAAAGATTGGGGCATTTTCATCATAGTGCTCTAATATTCATGAAGAACAATAATATGGTGAAAGGCTTGCCCGATATAGAAGAAGCACTCCTTACATGCATTGCTTATCAATATAGAAATAAAACAAGACTCCCATTTTCAAAAAAAAGGACTTGGAGGGCTATACAAAATCTTCAACTGGTACATACAAATGTTGGAGGTCCTATGAGCACACCATCATTGAATGGTAGTAGGTATTATATTCTTTTCATTGATGACATGACTAGAATGTGTTGAATATATTTTTTGAAATTTAAATCTGAAGTTGCTAACATTTTTTGGAAGTTTAAAACTTGGGTGGAAAATCAAAGCAAGTGCAAAATGTAGATGATCAGATCCAACAATGGAACTGAATATACTTCTAAAAAAATTAACAAGTTTTGTGAAGATACAGGCGTAGAACACCACCTTACAACCCCTTATTCACCTCAACAAAATGACACTACAGAAAGGAAGAATTGAACGATTATGGAGATGACTAGGTGTTTACTTCATGACAAAGAGAAGCTATAAACACAACAATATTTTTACTCAATAGACTACTAACGAAAGCTTTACAACAAAGAACGCATTTTGAAGCATGGTACGGTTACAAACCTGAGTTTTTGCTTAATTTTAAGATATTTGGTTGCTTGTGTTTCTCATATAAGAGAGACAAACTGGACAAGAAAGCAGAACTTGGAATTTTAATAGGCTATAACTTGATTTCAAAGGCCTACAGGATCTATCTCCCACAGAGCAACAAAGTCATTATTAGTAGGGATGTGAAATTCTTGGAGTTTGATTGTTGGAGTTGGAAAGGCAACAATGATCTTGAACAATTTGATTGTTTGAGTTGGAAAGGCAACAATGAGCTTGAATTGCAGGAGGAGAATGAAGATGTGGATGATGAACCTATCAAAGGAACGAGATTACTTTCTGACATCTATCAAACGTGTAATGTTGTTGTCATGGAACCTATTGGATATGAAGAGGTTGTGAATGACAAGAGGTGGATAAATGCTATGAAAGAGGAGCTTAGAATGATTGAAAAAAATCATACGTGGGAGTTGGTGGACAGACTTGGTCATAAAAAAGCCATTGGAGTCAAGTGGGTTTATAGAACCAAGTTCAATCCTGATGGTTCTAAGAAGAAGTACAAGCAAAGACTTATTGTCAAAGGATATGCCCAGATGTTTGGGGTAGATTTCTCTGAAACATTTGCCCTAGTTGCTAGGCTACACACAATAAGGGTGTTGCTAGCACTAGCCGCACAGAAAGGTTGGGTTATACATCACTTAGATATAAAATCAGCCTTTTCAAATGGATATTTGGAGGAAGAAATTTTTGTGGACTAGCCATAATGTTTTGCTCTTCAAAGACAAGGTTTATGTACTGAAAAAAACATTAGATGGTTTAAAACAAGCACCAAGGTGATCAAGGATTATCTTGTTTCCTTTTAAGATTATGAATATGGTGAAGAGTTGTTTAAAGAAAACTCAAGGAAATCCCCACTGGACATTAAGATAGCAAGCTATCTAGATGTGAAGGTTCCTTTCCAAGAGTTCAATAGGAGAAGAGATAGTTTAAGGTGCTTAGAATCGAAAATAGCAAGAACACAACCAAAAATGAAAATGCATTGAAAGAAGAAGAACAAATAAAATGGAAGAGAAGATAGTAGTGGTGATGGAAGTGGAGCATGCCACTAATAGAGGGGGCAAAGCCAAACCAAGCTCTAAAGATGAGTGTATGGTACCGCCACTTGCATAGCAAGATGAGGCAAGAGTTTTTCCTCTCCTTGGGAGGAGGGATTGCTCAAAAAAAGAGGTTGAAAACAAAGAACACCTAGTGACAAGCAAGAGAAGCACAAAACATGGAAAGTTAAACTCTAAGGAAAGAAACATATTGGTGACAAAACTTTGAACAAGACTAACACAAGAAAGGCAAATTTTTAAGACTCTATGGAAAGTACTTGACAAGCATCTTCAAGTCTTAAATCATGCATGCACCAAGAAAGATCATAACCAAGTTAAAGCATGGAACTAATCAGCCAATATCACCCAATTCTCAAGTATGAAACTAGTAGCATAACACATAGTGAAAAACACACTTTTAGTTCACCAAGGAGCAAGGTTGCTCTCGGTTTTTAGGCAAAAATTGGTGCAAAATTTTCTTTTTTAACAACTAGTTTCATAAAATGGTGAGAAAGAGTTTTAGGTGGCTTGGACACCTAGTTCCTCAAGTTTTAGGCCAAAACCAATTTCATGGAGCTTATATCAAGCAAGACATAAAGTGAAAGCAAGATTCAAATACTTGGAAAAACAAGAATAAGAAAACTTTAAGTTAACATATGACATATGACTCAAGCAAAAGTTAGGCACATTTAAAGACTCAACATGGCATACACGAAGACACAAACATGTAGCTATCATGCATTTAAACTCATGGATTTGAGGCTCAAAGACTAAGCATCCAAAGACATGTTATCCAACCACATTTAGGAGCTTAAAGAGGTGCAAAAACCGTAGCCAAACTACCACAACAAAACCTAAAAACGCTGATTCACGTATACATGGCAAACCTAACCTTTGCTCACTAATTTGATCATAACTTTCTCCATAGAACTCCCAATGCGTTGGTTCTTTTTTTTCTGGAACCTAGACTCAAAGAGCTTTCTTTTGACGCCAAAAACGTAATTTTTGGACTGCTGAGCTGGTGCAGTTTAATGTTTTAAAATCGTCACGTTTTCTGCCAGCACTGCTTTTGTGTGTCATGGAAGTGGATTTGAACCATAACAAGATAGCTACAACAAGACAAGTTTAGCTCATGAAAAACACCATATTCAAGATAACCTAGGCTCTAGATACCAAATGATGAAGGATTATCTTGTTTCCTTTTAAGATTATGAATATGGTGAACAGTTGTTTAAATCAGATGTAAAATAAGGCTCTAGACACAATAAGGTTGCTGCTAGCACTAGCTGCACAAAAAGGTTGGGTTATACATCAATTGGATGTAAAATTAGCCTTTTTAAATGGATATTTGGAGGAAGAAATTTTTGTGGAATAGCTGTAAGGGTTTGCTCTTCAAGGACAAGAAGACAAGGTTTATGTATTGAAAAAAGCATTAGATGGTTTAAAACAAGCACCAAGGTGATCAAGGATTATCTTGGTTCCTTTTAAGATTATGAATATGGTGAAGAGTTGTTTAAAGAAAACTCAAGGAAATCCCCACTGGACATTAAGATAGCAAGTTATCTAGTTGTGAAGGTTCCTTTCCAAGAGTTCAATAGGAGAAGAGATAGTTTAAGGTGCTTAGAAACGAAAATAGCAAGAACACAACCAAAAATGAAAATGCATTGAAAGTAGAAGAACAAATAAAATGGAAGAGAAGATAGTAGTGGTGATGGAAGTGGAGCATGTCACTCATAGAGGGGGCAAAGCCAAACCAAGCTCTAAAGATGAGTGTATGGTGCCACCACTTGCATAGCAAGATGAGGCAAGAGTTTTTCCTCTCCTTGGGAGGAGCAATAGCTCAAAAAAAGAGGTTGAAAACAAAGAGTGTTTAGATTCAAAGTATTCAACACTTTTACATGTCTAGGAGCACCCCTTATATAGAAGAGTTTAGGGGCCTCTAAGCAAAAAAAAGATACCTAAGGATGTCTCTACAAAAACGTAACCCTAGCTTCTAGAATCTAGGTCAAATAAGGTTATAAAAATGAGAGACAAAAGAGCTAACTATGGTATGTACAAGGCTAATTTTGTTCTAGCACTAAAGGAGACCAAGAAGGTGTCTCATATGTCTCCAAAAATGGCTATAGTGTGCTAAAAGCAAAGGAGACCAAAGGTAAATAGGTACACTTGCTTTATGCCTTTTACTTTATGCTTTTTGCCTTTTCTCTTTCTTCCACCTATGCTCCATCTCATCTCCACTTCTCCACTAAGGTTGCACCACATCTCCACCTACAAAACACATAAATAAGGATTAGCATGTTGGCTTAAGTCAAGTCAACTCTAGTCAACAAGTCAAACCTAGTCAAAGGTTAACAAGTCTACTAAGGTTGATTCAACTAAGTCAACTTAGGGAACTTCAAACATAATAAAAACAATGAACATGGATGAATTATTAGTGAATTCCTTTCTAAACATGCTTAGTCTTCTTAAGCATGTGCCTCCATCCTTGGTTGGGGTCAATCCTTCATCACAAGGTCTTAGTATAGTAGAATGGATGCACATTTAATGAGCTTAGGCTTTGTGAAAAGTCTAAGTGAGTATACCTTATATGTTAAAAAGGTGGATGAAGATATGCTTGTAATATCTCTGTATGTTGATGACTTATTTGTTATAGGAAGTTGTAAGGAGATTATTGACAAGTTTAAAGAAGAAATGGAAAGTGTCTTTGAAATGACAGACCTTAGAAAGATGGCATTTTTTTCTTGGTATGCAAGTGTAGCAAAAGCAAAATGAAATATTTGTGTACTAAGAAACATATGCAAAGGAAGTTCTTATGAAGTTCAACATGGAAGAGTGCAAATCAACTACAATTCCAATGAATCAAAAAGAAAAGTTTTGTAGAGAAGATGAAGTTGAAAAGGTTGATGAAAATTTGTTTAGATCCTTAATATGATGCTTGATGTATTTAACAGCCACCGGACCAGATATCATGCATTCAGTGAGTTTGTTATCAAGGTACATGCACTGTGTTATTGAAATTCATTTTCAGGCAGCAAAAATAATTCTCCGATATGTTAAAGACACAATTGATTATGGTATAAGCTTCAACAAAGTTGAAAGCTTAAGTTTTCATGGTTATTCAAATAGTGATTGGGCATGATGTGTTGATGATATGAGAAGTACTTATGGTTACTGTTTCTCTATTCGTTATGGAGTTTTTTCATGGTGTTCAAAAAAGCAAAAAATTATAGCCCAATCAACAACGGAAGCTGAGTATGTTGTTGTTGTTGCTATGGTAAATCAAACTCCTTAGATAAGGAAAATCATGACTGATTTACACATGGAACAAAAAGATAGCACAGAGATCTTTGTGGACAATCAGGTTGCAATTTCAATTGCCAATAATCCAGTTTTTTCATGGCAAAACAAAGCATTTTAAGATAAAACTTTTCCTTTTAAAAGAAGTTCAAAGAGAAGGACAAGTGAAGCTAGTTTACTGCAAAAGAGAAAATCAATTGGCTGATATCCTAACCAAGGCACTTCCAAGATCTTGATTTGAGTTCTTAAGGCAAAGGCTTGGAGTTTGCAGTTCTAAAGTCAAGGATGACTGTTGATTAATGACTATTGAAATTTAACAAATTAAATTATTTTATGCTATTTTTCAGGAAAATAAAAGGTCATGTTGACTAATAGGATTTAGTTCCTATTTTCTATAGGAACTAGAAGCACTAATCTGTTACTGGTTAGATATGTCGATATCTCGTGCATTTATGTTCAATTATGTTTAGTTATATGCTTTATAAGAGCAATAACACTTCGCAATAAAAATCTGGATCTATGCAGTTCATATTCCTTGTTATCACTTTCAAAATTCCTTATAACTAACAAAGTTGTTTTGGTAATATCCTTACCGGTTTATTTTCTTATAATTATAGTAGATGTTAACAAGTCTCTTTCTTTTTATGATTAGCCTACAATAATTATATAACCACATGTCAAAGGTAAATGGAAATATGAAACGCAAAAGCTAGGGACATTATTACATCGTTTCGAAGATCCTGATGAATGATGTAAAAAAAGATATAAAGCACTCAACAACGTATTACATGAACATTTACCTTTATGGTGTGTTTGGATGAGACAATTCAAGAGGGTGATTTATTTATTTGGAGAATTTGAAATTCTTTGTAATGAAATACTTTGTTTGGATAGAGAAATGAAAAAGCATTTAAAATGCATGCATTTTTTTGAAGTATTTCAATTAGCTAAATTAGAATAAATTCAAATACCCTAAAAAAAGGTGAAATTTGAAATTCTTCTTACTCAACTTCACACTTTGTACTCAATCCCAAACGAACCCAGCAAGCCCGACAACCATGACAGGTTGGGCTGGCCATACGATCCAGACAGATCAGACTAACCTAACGACACAAACGAGTTGAGCAGGCCTAACAACCCAGACGGGTCAGACGGGCCCGATGACCCAAACGGACCAGGTGACCTGATGACACACACGGGTCGGCCGGGCTTGACAACTTAAACAGGTCGGTCAAGCCCGATAACCCACATCGTTTGGGTGGGCCCAACGACCAACGTGTGTCGAGCTGGCCCAACGACCTAGACATGCCAGGTTGGCCCGATGGCATGAACGGTTCGGCTAGCCCAATGACCCAAATGGGACTGACGACCTAGACGAGTCGAGTGGGCTCGAAGAGAGAGACAAGTCGAACTGACCTGAAAACTAAGATGAGTCAGCGGGTTCGATGACTGCAACGAGTTTGGCGGGCCAGACGAACTAGAGGTGTTGGGTAGGCCTAACAACCCAGATGTGTTGAGCAAGTCCAATGACTTGACCAACCCGTTGACCCGACAAGCCTGACCGACCCGATGACCTAGTCAGGCCCAACCGACCCGACGACGTTGCCAAGTCAAGTCGGCCCATTGTGTAACACCCCAAATTTTGGGATGTCACGGATAGTTAGAAAATGAACACGTTTGGCGAAAAAAGTATTATCATTAAAAATGTATTAATAAAAACTTTTAATTTAAATTACATAATTCAAAACGTCACTTTGTCAAAAACATCCAATAACATTTGGAATAAAAGAAAATTACATAATTTATAGTATCTAATTTAAAACAACTAAATATATTATAAAAACTTCCATGTCCACCCCAGCTTCTTGTCAATCTACTCCATGCCAAGATTATCTGCTCCCAGATAACACACACGTTATACGATCATCGCACATACAACAAACACACAAGCAAACAAATAGGGGTAAGCTAACCATAAACAATGATATTCATAAAAGAAATTCATAAATAAAACTTGTCCAATAATACTCAACATCGCATTCAACTAACACGAAAACTTTATGATCACAATTCATCCTTGGTTTGAACTCACAAACCCCAAATCCAAACAATCATACTAAACCAAACATAGCATCACATTCATCTAAAATCTTCATTAAATTCCACCAAGAGCTTTCAAGCAAGGCAAAACACTCTCAACATGCAACACATGAGAATTTCATACTGCCAACAAAGTACTCACCATCACATCATACATGGTAAATAAAATTCCATAGCATAAACCAATCAACTTTTCAAATAATACATTCATAAAATGAACCCAACAAGTGACATTCATTCAAACACAGTATAACATCACACACAAGTAATTATCCTCAAACCACCACTTAAACTACATAACCATGCAACCCAAACAAACCAAGAAAAACAACCAATCACATAACCCATTTATTCACGTCACTCTCCCACCATGAATCAAAACCTTGCACACCTTCATGCCTCAAAATCCTCACTTACATCTCTCTCTCTTGGAAAATAACTAATTCTAATAATTTTTATCAAATCCAACTTACCAGCACATTATACAAACGATTTGGGATTTTAGAAATAAAACTGCAGCTTGTGTAAAACTCCAAAAATTATGTATTTATATTCAAATTAAAGATCATTGAATCAAGAATCAAATTCAACAAAAACCAACTTAATTGAATAAGTGTAGAGAAAGTTATGCACCAAACAAGCAACAAAGTTCAATGTTGTTAACAACCAAACTACAAAGACCTTGCGATAAAAACTGCTCTCACTACAGAGCTCAAATTCAAGATCCACCAGTCAAAGTCAAGACATATGTGTTGAGGATCAACTGTTAAAATTTAAGTTCGATCCAACGGTTAACAAGGTAGAAATCGTCATTTTACAAAAACTGTGCAGTGTAGAAAAATGGAGAGCGCCTCAAAACGAGATCAAGAAAAGGAAAGGTGGCTGCACGAAAATAAATAGCTCACGTACAAGAAAGTGTTCAATCAATCCTTGGTCTCATTGAAATATAAAATCATGTACTGGACCCACATCAATATGCATGATATCAAAAAGAAGAAAGAAGAAAGCTAATAACTTTGCACCACATTCACGTAAATAAAAAAGGAGAGGTAGAAGAGTTAATCTCATGCAAAAAAACTTGGTCCAACAACGTGAATGAAGAGAAAACAATCACATATGCAGGCCATGGAAAAGAAGAAGGATATATCAAGTATATTCATTAAAACATCATGCACCAATCAACAAAATCAAGAGAAGAAAAAACATAAAACTTCAAACAACACAGAAAGCAAACTCAGCTTCCCCTAGCTCATGTAGTCATTTCGCAAGAGACTACTCTCGCTGCCTCACCTCACTCTCCATGTTTTCCCTCTGGCTATCGTCTTCCCTCTTCCCTTCTAAAGCTTTTTCCTCCCCCAACCTAAACCTTGAAGTGGAGTATTTTATTTCCCCTACCACAAACCCTAGAATCAAAACCAACTAGAATGTATTCCTTTATATATATTTTTTATTTGGTTTCTACGGTAATAAAAATAAAAACTGATTCCTAAAATAAAACCAATGATCTTTTTCTTTTATTTGAGGAGAGAGAGAGAAAAAAAGAAAAGAAAAAAAATATTAAATATAGAAGGGCTAGATAAGAATCGAACTGTCTCCCTCTACCAACATCATCCACAACATTAACCACTAAACTAGTTGTTTTAATCAAATTTTAAAGCGCAACACACGTTTATAACCAATTTTGTTTCATATTTCATAGTTAAATAAAATCATTAAAATAAATAAAACAATAACTTACATCATTTAAATAATTATTATAAATACCACAATAACTTAAATCACGCAAATAATAATTATTTCATATTTACGTAAATAATTAAAATAAATAAACAACACTTAACTTAAATCAATCATTTAATTATTTCATCATATATCAAAATTAAATACAATCCTTAATTTAAATAATTTCACAATGTCACAAAGCCATAAAATTTTCCATGTGTTTTCCTTTTATTCTAATTTTTCCCAAGTCTTACACATCGACCTAAACGGGCCCAACGACTAAGACGGACCCAATTGGCCCTATGACCTAGATGTGCCCGACCAATCCAACGATCTAGTCGATTTGGGCCAATCGAACAACATAAACTGGTTGGGCAGGCCCATTGACACAAACGGGCCCAACGATCTATATGGGTGGAGTGGAGTTGACAACCTAGTGGGGCCAAGCCAGGCCAATGACCTAGATGAACCGAGTTAGGCCAGGTCGTGCCGAGTCAGGTTGATGAACTTGACGGGCACGACTGGCAGGTATGGGCTGTTAAGCTTGTCTAGATCATCGGGCCAACCCAGCTTGTACAGGTTTCGGTCGACCCACCCCGTCTAGGATGTTGGGTCACACCAATTCGGCTAGATAGTCGGGTCAACCCGACCCATTTGGGTCGTCGAGCCCCTTTCCAAATTTATCATGAACTCAAAACATAATTAAGCCTAAAATAAATATTGTAAAAGTTAAATTTTATCTCACAAGAAATTCAATTATTTTTTCCAAACAAGAAATTGAAATGTAAGGTATTTTAATTTATTTATCAAAACAATTTATTTAGAAAATGAAGAAGATTTAATTGCAAACAATTCAAATACAAAGCATTTTAATTTCTGAGCATTGTTGAAAAGCTCCATCCAAACATAAGGTTAAAATATATAAAAATTTCTCTAGATGTTTTGCACATTCAGAATGTTGACTAACCAATGTTACGAAAGTCTTAATGAAGTGTTGAACTCGCAATAGTTCGTTCGTAGTTACTATCCTAATGTTCCTATGTTGTGCCAAGAAAGCAATAACAGGCATATTTAAAAACTTTGTTTCACTTAATTTAACAAACACCGTCACCCATTGACTCAAGTATATGAGAATACAGAAAATACTTATTTACAAAACCAACAAACAAGTGAACTTTCAAGTGCCCTTTATTACATACTTTATATTCAGAGAAAACGTTAAGAATGACCAATGGAACTTTACTATGACCATTAAGCTCAAACCTGAACCTACTCAACTCAATGCCTAATTTCTTTCTTATCCCCGCAATGAACTCATGGACCTTATGTTGATCAGGGAGAGACTCGGCAACACTCTCTTTCTGGAGGCACCTATTGACCCAAGCAATAAACTTTGGGCACTCACTCTCTACGTTGAGGCTGCCAAAAGTCTCAAAGTCTTTGAACGAAGTGTAGAATGGGATCAGTGCTATATCCACAAAACCAAGATCGTTTCCTCCAAAATAAGTCTTCTCTCCCAATTGTTCCTCCAACAATCTAAGGGCTTCTATAAACTCCTTCTTGGCAACTTCGTTTTCTTCTCCATTTGATGGAAAAATAATCTTCTTTCCAACACCATATATCTATTTCACATTTGAGAATTAACACTTAATTAGATCATAAACTCTAATAATGTGAAAAGGGTCACTTATAAACAATACACTAATGCCTACCATAACAATACATTTGGATATTAGATCAACTTACACACATGTTATTCTATACCATAGTCATAACAAAAGTTCCATGGTTGCAAGTAACAATCAAACACTGAAGCATAAAAAGTTACCTTCTTGTCAACATAGTCAGCCCAAAATCTAGCCTCTGCTCTTTGGTAAGGGTCAGAAGGTAACAAGGGATTTGTGTGAAACCAATCCTCATCAATGTACACAACAACAATGAGAGATTCACAAATGGACTTTCACTTGTGAATGAGAACCAGAACTTTCTTGTGAACCGGGTTCATTTGAAGGAGTAAAGAACTCTTGGTCTTCAGATCCTCATCTCTGGGCTCATACTTTATACCCTTTTCAGCAATTGTAATCCTCTCTCTCATCCCAAATGGACTTGCCCACGAATTTAGCAGAACCACCTCATCTGCCATAGTGATTCAAGTTCAAGAACAGATATAATGATCGAGAAGATTCAAATAGGAAAGTGATTTGCATTGCAAAAAAAGACTTGCTTTTTCAAATATAACAAAAGATTATGCTTTTTCTAGTATTTATTTATCAATCTTATTTTTTCTATTATCAAGATGTGCATTTTTTTAGGCTTAAATATACATTTGGTCCTTATTTTTGTTAATTTTATTCAATTTGGTCCCTATTTACGTTTTATGTTCAATTAGGTCCTCATTTTCGTCAAATTGTGGTCAATTTGGTCCTTTTCATTAACGGTGTTTAAATAGTTAACGTTTTTGAACAGCACATGCCATGTGCCAGCTCCTGGTTTTTTTGATTTTTTTTTAAATTTCTTTTAACATTTTTTTAAATTTTTTTTAAATTTTTTTAAATTTTTTTAATTTAAAAAAAATGGTCATGTGTCAAGTCACAATTGTGCCACGTATCAATGCTAGTGCCACGTGTCAGTTTGTGGTGGTATTATTTTTTTTTTATAATTTAGTCCCAATTTTTGTTAAAATAAATCAATTTTTTCCCTTTCAAATTGACACTAAATTTAATATCTTTCATACAAATTATATTAATATCTTTTCTAAAATTGACCTTTGAATTTATTATTTTTTAAATTCAATTATAAATTATTAAATTTAATTATAAATTGAATAAATTATTATATTTAATTGCTAAATAGAATATAATTATTTAAAATATTATAAGAATATAATTATTAATTTTTTTTTCTAATATTTATATTCTAAAATATTTTTAAAATTGATATATAAAAATATTTTAAAAATTCAAAATATTTTAGAAAAATAAACTAATATTTGTAAAATTAACATTTACATATAAAATATTTTAGATTTTAATATCTAAAATGCAATAAAAATATTAAATATTTTAAATTTAAATGTGAATTTTACAAATGTTAATATATATTTTTAAAATTTTAATAATTATATTCTATTTAACAATTGAATCTAAGAATTATATTCAATTAATAATTAAATATTATAATTTATAATTAAATTTAAAAATAACTAATAATAATGTCAATTTTAAAAATTAAATGGTTCTATTTTAACAAAATTTGGGACTAAATTAAACAAAAATAATGAATATAGGGACCGAATTGAACAAAAATAACGAATATCGGGACTAAATTGAACAAAAATAAATAATACACCTACAAACTGACACGTGACACTAGCATTGACATGTGGCACAATTGTGACTTGACACATGGACACTTTTTTTGAAATTAAAAAAATTTTAAAAAAAATCAAAAAAATCAGGAGCTGACGTGTCATATACTGTTTAAAAATGTTAACTATTTAAACACCGTTAGTGAAAATGACCAAATTGACCATAATTTGACGAAAATGAGGACCTAATTGAATATAAAACGAAAATAGGGATCAAATTGAATAAAATCAACAAAAATAGGGATCAAATGTCACTACAACAATTTATAGTTTAGACCACACTAAAATAGATAACGGCTAAATAAATGTAGCCTAAACATATAATAAACAACATTTTTATAAATGATGTATAAATATCATGAAAGTCCATGATTATATAATTGTTGCTTTAAACTATGTGGGCAAAACTAGTAAAAATGTGGTCTAAAAACATAGGTAAGGTATAAAATCAACATATAAAACTGTTGTCTATTGTGAGAATTTTAAGCAACGGTTTTAAAAATATTGTCATACTAAAAATCGTTGTCTATTATCTATAGCTACACTCACCTATACCACGCCTAAAAAATTGTGGTCTAATCTTTAAACCACGGTTTTTATAATTTATATCATAATTTTATGTTGTTGTCTAAAGTGATTTTTGTTGTAGTGTGTATATTTAAGCCTTTTTTATTTTGTCTTGTTTTTATATTTTTTTTAATATTTATTATTTTTAAAATAAGTTTTATGTTCTAATTACTTGTGATATTCATGATACTTTTTATAATATTATTTAGTTAGGTTAGTATCTAAAGAAAAAAAATACTAAGTAGAACATATATATATATATATATATATATATATATATATATATATATTGTCTTCTTTTTTGCAAATAATCATATAGTATTATTATTGTAGATTTCACATACGAAAAACACAAACCCATGATGGAGTCAGAAACTAGAAATAGTTATAAGAAGTCAAAGTTACACGAATAATTTAAGTAGAAAAAGAATGAAAAGCTAAATGTTATTTTCAATTTGTAACCAAACGTAAATTGAGGTTGACCCGTCTATGTAATGCCTTAGATCATAATCACCTGATGTTGTAATTGCTTAGATCATATAAAAGTAACTTCAGGTTGACCCGATGTTCTAATTGATTGGTTTAAAAATGAGTTGAAGAGGTTTTCAAAAGTTTTACATAGATTTTCTTTTCCAGATGTCACAAAATATCATATAAAAAATATGAATAATAATAGTTTAGATTGTAAGTATGATTTTGGTCCTTGATTTTTAATATGTGATGACATTTCTTAAACTTTTAGTTTTATCGGTTCTATCGTAAAGTATAAAATCTAAACTGTATACAGTACTAAAAAACTTATATTTTCAGCTAAACTTCTTTTTCTAATTTTTCTTAAAAAATACTTGTAAATTTTGTTAGAAATAATAGTTTGTAAAAATTTGTTATCCATTTGTTTACAAAATATTTTATCCAAAATGTTGCAAATTTTATAGACAATACTTGTCAATTTTATAATTTTATAGAAAATAATTATTCAAAAAAATTATCCAACAATTAAAATTTATTGAAAAAATAACAAAACAAAACGTATTTTCTTAAAAAAATTAAAAAAAATCCCATAAAATATAAAATTCTACTAATATTACAACGAAAACAAAAATAAAAAACAAATGTGTCCACATGTTTATCAGTTGTATAAATATATTTGTCGAACAACGAGAACGTAGGGATCCACATGCTCAATATATATCCTATAAAATCATGAATTTTGTGTATTGATGCATTTTGTCTTATTTCTCCAAGTGTTCAATTGATAAGGTGAGACACTTTTAGCAGTTTTCATGTAATTTCAATTGTAAGTGTATTTATAATCATTGCGGTTATAAGCAACGGCACCGTTATAATAATACATCAATTTAAAGACAAATTGATGTCAACAAATCAATAAAACTGGAATGTAGCAAAAAAATTTGATGACCAAAGTGTATGTTCTAATTAAGAGGAGAGATGGTGAAAAACAGAAACAATAAAGTAAGTACAAACAAATAATGAAGAAAAACAAATAAAAGAGAAAGAGTTAAGAGGGAAGTTGAAAGAAAAACGAGTTAAAAATAAGGAACTAAAAAAATTAATTAAAGACAATAAGTTAAAGGAAAAATAAACTAAAGAGAATGTGTAACAATCCATTTAAATAATAATTTTAATTTAAATGAAATGCCACACAATTAGAAATTTTGAGACAAGTCCCAGAGTATAAACACTACTCCTTATGATATCTAGAAAATACTAGAAGAGACCAAGGCACATCACGATGCTAGATACAAACGAAAACAAAAGACTTAACTATAGTTGATAACGTATTAAAGAGTAAAGCAATATATGAGCCATAGCCGTAAAGAAAAACCCAAATAAAATGTGAAGTCCAGCCCAGATAGACTATGCAGCGGAATCATCTCTTCCCTGTTGGCCACGGGTGTTCCTCGCATCTGCTCACATCAAAAAGTTGATGATCATCGCAAAGGAGAAAAAATCACACCAGACAAACATACAACAACAAGAAGGGTAAGCTAGAGCCAAAAAAAAATAGTTTTATCAAGCAATCTGATACACTTTCACAGTCGATTATACATACATCACCCAAGCATGTTATAACCTTCCACACAATACACTAAAACTCGACACAACTTGCACTTGTGGTGGATTTCCCTGCTTACCCCCGAGATGCTCACCCCCAAGCTAAGTGTCACAAGTGTTACAATGTCTCAATCCCCCAAACAAAGAAAACCACAGCACAAATGCACTCCTCGCCCAGCTCCTCGCTTAGGCAGAAGGGTCTCGCTCAGGCGAGCCCCCTTCGCCTAGGCGAGGGCTTGAAAAGGGATACAATGAACTTATGCGCATTCTCGCTTAGGCGAGACCTATCTTGCCTAAGTGAGATGTTTGCTCGCTCAAAAATAAAGTTGGTCGCCTCAGCGACTACTCACGTAAAATACCTTGGGCGAGCCTTTGTAAATCTCGCTTAGGCGAGACATGCTCGCTTGGGCGAGAAAACCAGTGCCCACCACTGTTCTCTCGTGCAACAGTCACACAATGGGATTCAAGTAGTCCAATAGTGCATCTCACAAAGTCCAATAGTGCATCTCACAAGTTCACATCAACACACAAGGCATACCATAGTGAAATAACAGTGGCTCAAGCAAAAAAAAATAATAAAAGCGTGAACCCTATCTTCCCTTACTTGGACGGATGCTAGCGAAAGGTACAGGCACACATTAGAGGATTACTACAGATCCAAGAACTAATGTGCAAGGTGGAATAAATGGAGTTCTCCTAGCTCAAATGAAGAAGGGTAGCCAAACCCTAGCAGAGCTTTGTTGGAGGGAGAAGAGAGAATGACACTGATGTTTTTCTAATAGGTGCATAGAATGAGAGGGATAAGGCTGGTTTAGGGGTTTTGGGTATCCTATGGACAAAAAAAAAGTGGGTCTTACAGAATGAATTAGGTGGGAGAAAAATAAGTAAAAGAAAACAAGCCGATTGAGAAGGAGATTCAAGAAAAAAAAATTGAACAAAAGATGGAAAGAAAACAAAAAGATGCCAATAAAAATGAAGGAAAAAAATAATAATAGATATTTTTTAAGATTGTTGCAAATATTGTGGTTTTATTTGTAAGACCCACTTTTTTTGGTCTTATGTTAAAGGGTCTGGCCTTAACTTTTGGGCCTAGGGGCTGGTTCATAGGGTGTCCAAAACCCCTAGACCAATCCTAACCCTCTCATTTTCTGCCCATTTTCAGAAAACAACTCTTATCCCCCTTTGAGAACTACAGTCGCAAGCTTTGCTAGGGTTTGACCTCTACTATTTGTCAAGCTAGCTCAACTTCGTTTCCCCTTCCACCTCTCGAATCTGCCCTTGGAGCTGCAGTGATCGTTGGCTTAAGTGTCGATATCTTTGGCTAGCATTTTCTAGGTAAGGGAAGGTAGGGTTCCTCATATTTTCTGAATGTTTGTCTATTTTTGGCTTTGCTCTGTGTTCGTATGGCTTGTGTGCTACTGTGGTTATATGGAATGCCTTGTTATGCTGTTTGGGTTTACATGTATGGCCGATGCAGGTGAGAACAATGGTGGAACTAGTACTCTCACCCAAGCGAGCTCCTCTCGCCTACGTGAGAATAGCAGAAACTGGCCCAAGTTCCTGCTCGAGCTCTCGCTTAGGCAAAGAGCTCTCGTTTGAGCAACGAATCATCTGGCTCAAGCGAGAGGGGCTCGCCTAAGCGAGAACTCATAGGAACCTAATGTCTTTCGCTTTAGTGGTGGCTCAGGCAAGAGGTCTCTCTTTTGGGCGAAAGGCAGTCTCGCTCAGGCGAGGAGATCTCGCCCAAGCGAGAATTCGCGAAACCTGCAGTACTCTTTGAAGGCAGTCTCGCCTAAGCGAGAGCCTATAGCTTGAGCGAAAAGCCTCTTTCGCCTGAGCGAGGGCCATGGCTTGAGCGAGACTGGTGCATGCTCTAATGTTATTTTCTTCCCTGTTTTTTTTTATTGATTGCATGACTAAGTGGTTTCCCTAATTGAAGTATGAACCATGTGAATATGTATGCATTATCTGTTGGTATGGGTTGGAATGGATAAGATGGTATGATTACACGTATGACCCACGATTGGAGGGTTGGTTATAAATTGGTATGAGATTAGTATGCATGATAATTCTAGGTTTGGTTGGTGAGACATGATTTTGGTATGGTCAGGATGTAATTCCATGAATCTCTTGGTGAGATCTCACGGTGGTGCCTCATGGTCAGGACGTAATTCCATGAAGGTTTCGTGGTGGTGCCTCATGGTCAAGACGTAATTCCACAAAGGTTTTGTGGTGGTACCTCATGGTCACAACGTAATTCCATGAAGGTTTCGTGGTGGTGCCTCATGGTTAGGACGTAATTCCACGAAGGTTTCGTGGTAGTGCCTCATGGTCAAGACGTAATTCCACGAAGATTTCGTGGTGGTGCCTCATGGTTAGGATGTAATTCCATGAAGGTTTCGTGGTGGCGCCTCATTATATAATTTAGTAAGGATTGCATCCTGAAACTCTAAAGAGTCAATGAGTCTCATGTAAAATGTATTGACTCAAGTGGTGAGAGTAGCAAGAGGCCCCAATCTTTGGCAGGATAATGACCTTAGATGTTTGAAGGATAACCTTGTGAGTGGTAGGGTGAAACTCATTGGCAATAGTTCTGCAGAGCAGTAGAGGCCACTACAAGTGCAAGCATCCAATGAATCTGACTAATTATATGTATCCAAATAGTTGAGTCTTAGAGTCTTAAAGTGTCTGCTATCACATGTTTGGGCGATTTATGTATCTTTGGCTTTTAAATTGTATGCTCAATTGTATGATAAAACCTTTTTACTCTAGCTTACCCTTTTTGTTTGCTTGTGTGTCTCGTGTGTGGTTTTCTCCTTTTGCGATGATCATCAATTTATTGATATGAGAAGATGTGGGAACTCCGGGTGATCGCAGTGACAACGGGGACACTATAGCTTTGTTGGACGTTGTTTAGTGTTGGGCCGCTGTTCAGCCCACGTTGAAGAGTTATTATTATATTATAATCCCTTGCTCATGAGCAAGCTTTTGGTCAGCGGTTGAATCTTTCCATTTTGTCAAAGGTACAGTGGTGTATCTTAGTTTTTCTATATTGAATACTTGGATGGCTGTGAAATTCTTATACTTTAAGTCTCGTACCCTTGAATATTATAATGTGTACAATGTTTTATTTGAATAAATTTATTTATTAAAATGGGATGTTACATTATCCACAATTTGAAGATTTTTTTTAAGGAAATGTCTTAACTACACATCATTTAATATTACTCGATCAATAACTGACTTTTTTACTAGTTCATTCTATCCAAGAACTGCATGCACTTTTCTCATCCTCAATAGCCAACCTCTCTAAAATATCACCGAGAACAAAATAAGAACAAAGAAAAACCTAGTCTAAAGCTATATTTTATAAAATTCGTTTTAACATATTAAAAGAGAAATCTCATAACTACTATGGTTCTAAATCTAATAAACTACAACGATTAGGTAATCAATTAAAATACTTTTTGCATAAATTCCAAACTCAAATAATAACATTTTAACAGCTTAACAACATTTTTTCATCAATCAAAAAGCATCTTATCATCAAGACAATTATTGGAAATCAATTAAATTTATTTCCTCACATTTTTAATTAATTATTTAAATTTACTTTTTCCTATTATCAATTTTTTAGCTTTCCTCCTCTTTCAACAAAAGAAAAACAAAAAAACTTCTTAGAATTTAGCTCATCGGATATTGGGAGTTTCTGGCGCGTCGCTATGGATATTGGGAGTGGGAATTTGATTCCCTAAAATCAAAATTCTCACCAAGTACAATGAAGAGGTCCATTTGGAAAAATAAAGTAAGGTTGAGTCCATTTCAGAAAAATAACTAAGCTTAGATTCCTCTACGAATTTTTCTTTCACAGCTATTGTTTTCAGAAGAAGAAGAAGAATCTACTTTTGATTTGATATGATGAAATATAGAAGTAGAAATAAGAAGAGGAATAATTCCACAAAGACCGATCTATGAATAAACAATTCCGATTATCGTCAAAATAGAATCATTAGATTTGGACAGCAAAAGCGAAAATTCAAGAGAGTAAAACATAGTATGTGGAGAATAATCATCATTCGGTCAACTTCCTTAAAGTAATAAAGAAAGAAACGTAGAAATAGTAAAGAACATTTTCTTTTTCATCTCCGTCACGTTAATAGTCTTGTCCCAACATTTTACACTTATTTTAAAGTAAAAAATTAACTATTATCAAATTAATGTATTTATTAAATCTGAAACAATTTTAATATAGGAAGACTTCAATGATAAAAGTAAAACAAAAAGAAAACTGGTAACGTGAAATAGTGCAAAAAAAAAAAAAAAATTTAACATCGATTAAGTCGGTTATCAGCGGCGGTTAAAATTGTCATTATTCTATTTTTTGCCATCAGTTAACTCACTTATATAGAATTTGACGTCATAAAATATCAAAATTTTGATTTAATATAATTGTTAAAATAATAGTCACTAAAATTATTAGAATCGATTTTAACTCACTAACACAAAATAGACAATTTACGTCTGCGATTTTACGTCTAACCAACCAGAATCAGACATAAAAAATAACCGGTGGCTAACTTGTAATTAAATTATCAACTTTTATGTTTGATGCATTGTAGTCATACGTAAATTTATGTCTGATTGGCACTAATCAAACGTAAATTTACGTTTGATTAGTCCCGTCAGACATAAATTTACGTCTAACTACAGCGCGTCACATGTAAAAATTGAAACTTAAATCCCTAAAACCTTCTTCTCTACAGCGTCGCGACTACGCAAGACGAGAACACAATTTTACCATTTTCGAACTGCACTGGTGGAGATCAAGTGATTAATTGTTGAAAGGTTAGTTTCTCTCTTGATTCCTCTCTTAATTTCGTTTTGGTGCATTCAGTTCTTGAAACCCCTAATTTTTTGCAAATTTTGGTGGAGGCAGTGGCAATGGGAACAAAACTGCAGCGGCGGCGAAACTACAGCCGCGAAGGAACTGCAACGGTGACGGTCAAGGTGCGGTGGTGGTCGTTTGGTTGAAGTGCAACGGCAAAGGATTGTGGTTGAAGTGCAGCGACAAAGGATTGTGGTTGAAGTGTAGGAGCAGAGGACTCTACAACGGTAGTAGCAGCGGCGGATGACTGTGCGGCAGCAAAAATGGCAGTTTATGTCTATTCTCTTGGGTCAGACGTAAATTTACATTCGATTTATGCATCAGACGTAAATTTACAACTAACGTTACTACGTCTGACCTGAACTAGACGAGAAAAGTAAAAAGCGTCGAACGTAAAAGACTTTTTTTCTGTTAGTGACTATATCTAACTTAATTTTAGAATATTCTCATCCAAGATGTTATAACTATTAAAAAAAATTGACGGTTTGAACCACCTATAAATTAATATTAAAATATTTTCATTCAATGTTTTATGACAATTTTAACCACCACCAAATCCATAATTTTTTTAAAAAAGTTATTAAATATTTATTAGCAGTTATAATTGTCTCTAAATTAATTTTAAATTTTCTTTATCAAATATATACTGGTGATGGTGATTATAACTGCCAGGATATTATAATTTTTTTTAAAAGATTTATTTATTTAATTTTACATTTATTAGCCTTATCAAAGAGGTTGTTAGTATAGTGCATCATTACCGTATCAAGTATCAATCTTCTTATATCCAAGGATTCATGAACCACATTTTAGATCAAATGTTCTTATTGTTATTAAAGTGAAACGAAATTAGGTCATAAATGTTAACTTTTCCTGAATCCTTTCGTTATAGCACTAGTATTAGTTAATTGGGTATTTTAATTTCAACTGTAGATGTTTACCATGCTCTAACCAATAGACAACGAGATGGATAATAAATACACTTTACAAATTACAAAGATTTATTTCCTATACAATAAACATGTATTTTCACCTTATCATACCACCAACTAAATTATCTAATAATAATTATAATAATGAATAAGAATCTAATTACTAAAATGAAAAGAAAAGATGGGAGTGAAGAGACATAGTGATTCTATTATTTATACATTAAAAATAATTATTGATATAGATGAATTTTTTATTTACAATTCCAACATAAAGAAATACAATATTAAACACGTCATGAATTGTAAGTTAATTAGGGATGGACAAAAAATCTAATTTTCTTGATCCAATCTAGTTTTGCTCCGATTTAATCTATTTAAAATCCATTTTATTAAAAATTCAATCCATTTAAAATCTATTTTAATTGATATGGATTTCAATCTAATCTACATTTCATATATTTTACGGATTGGATATCCATTCTATAAATCAAGAGTTTCAAATATGGACTAGGCTAAATCCAATCCAAATTTTCAATTTAAATTTTTAGTCGAGTTAGGCTAAAGGTTGAGATGGACTAGGCTAAATTCAGACTCGGACGGACCTTGCTCAACGACCTAGACGGACCGGGCACGACGACTAAAACGGGCTGGACAGGCCTACAAACATGAACGAGCTAGGCGGGCCTGACAAACCGAACGAGTCGATCGAGCCCAACTGTAACACCCTAGGTAGATATTACTAGATAAAACAAATATCATATAATTTATTTGGAATTAAAATAATATATAAAGTTCCCAAGCGCGGGAAAAATTAAAATTTATATCGATGAAGTTCCAATCCACTAAATCATCATTATTACAAATCCATAATAAAGAAGAACATTATAAAAACTTATTACAAAATGTTTAGAAATAAAACATAAAGTAATCTCGCATATTCTGCCTCACTCTGTCTCTAGGCATCAACGTCCTCACCAGGATTCACATTTGCTCCCACGTGACAAGTCACACGATCATCGGCAAACACAAACATAAAGGGTGAGTTGAGAAAGAAAAGTAATACAATCAATTAAATAATAAGAATTAACCCTCACCCAATCTATCTTAGCCAATTTTAATTTATTGACTTCTTTATAAGGTTCCACCCCAATCTCATAACCTATATGAGAAATATCCATTCACAACCTTGGTCCTTAGGGATTATCATGCTTCCACGAACCTACTCGCTCGTGGTTCAACTCTAGGGACCTCCCTGCTCGTAGTCCAACTCTACGAACCTACCCGCTCCCAGTCCAACATGCATGACACCTACTATGAACCTCCCCGCTCATAGCAGCCTTGTGAGCACTAACTTTTGATAATATGCTTACAATTTCAACCCTTGACTTAATCGCTGCGCAAGCATAATAATAATTCAACTACAAAAGCCTTTAATATATCTTTACCATATCATATACATTACTATGCAATACATTATATATACACAAAACACGCTACCACTGACTTTTGATACCAAAACGTAATATCAACCCACCATTATTCATATTAGTTTAGCTTTATTTGATACAATGCCTAACATAATATTATATATATATATATATATATATATATATATATATATATATATATATATATATATATATATATATATATATATATATATATACACACACACGTTGTCTATATACCAGCATAATTAATATAAAAATTCACACTTGCATTTTTATACTTTTATATGAATACATGTAATATATCTACATCGTGAGATCCAGAATTTCAATTCTCCTCCAAATTCATTTTTGGTATCTTTTCAAAAAGATTTCCACTATATCCAATTCACCTAAGTACTTTCCAAATCCTAATGAACTTTTACACTTCAATTACCTAATTATTTATTTTCAACTCGTGTTCATGTAATTTCCCTCTAATCCAAATCTCCCCACGTACTCACCCATGAAAACACCTTCAACCCCAAAAGAAAAAACAAATAGACAACAAACCCTACATTTTCTTTATTCACTTTCGCGTCAACAATCACTAAGAAATCTCGCACTTTAACATCTTCTCGAGTTTTATAACACAATAATACCAATAACTACACCACATGTACAAGAAAAAATATAGAAAGCTCCCCTTACCTGATTTCCTAGCTCCAAACAATATCCAATGTGTTGACAAAGATTGATTAAAAGATTTTGATGATGATAAAGATGCTGAAGAAAACACTTGAAGATATTGAAGACAATATAGTTTATGTTTAAAGATTCTTATTGTAATAGACTTAAATTTTTTCTAGTTAGGTGCTTTCTCTAGTTAGGTGCAAAATTGTTAGAACAACAGCTAGTTCGCAACTCCTCTGAGAGAAACTCATTTTTTTTGCAAAAATCAGTATGGTAATCGATTACCAACTTATAATAATCGATTACCAACTCCAAAAAATTATACTTTTCAAAACCCACTTAAGATAATCGATTACCACAAATTGTAATCGATTATCACTGGCAGTTATAACTTGGCTCTTGAAAAATGACTTGAAATAATCGATTACCATTTCTGGTAATCGATTACCACTGGCAGTTATAAAAATATTTGTTCAAATTTGTACATGAGATAATCGATTACCATTTTGGGTAATCGATTATCCTTGGCAGTTTCAGCTAAACTCTTCATTTCTAACTCAGCCTGCGAAAACCTCTTTAAATAGAACTCAGTTTCCAAACTTCAAACTACCTTTTTAAGATTCAGAGTTCTTGTGCTGTGACTGCAAAGTGTTGCTCTGTGAGATTCTTAAAAAATAGCTTTGAAAAGCCTAGTGTGAGTGAGTGATAACTTTTTCTAAGTGAGTTCTTAGAAGATTGAGTGTTGTGCTGTTACTAGGAAAGTTGGTCATCCTCTGTGTGATTTAGGGGGAGCTTTTTGTTCATCTCTTGTGGTTATTCAAGAGAGGTGTTTTCTAATTCTTACTCTTTTATAATCTATTTTAATCTGATTATTATAGTGATTGAGTTAATCTCTTTGTTTAAGAGATTAACAACTGGACGTAGGATCTTTTGATCTGAACCAGTATAAATATCAGTGTGCATCCTTCTTCTTTAAACTCTTTATTTATCTGCACTTGCATTTAAAGTAACTATGATTTTAAGTTAATCATTTAAATTTTGAGAAAAATTTTAAAACATGTTAAGACTTATAAAAATCCACTCTTGGTTTTTGACCATAGATTAAATATTCCATTGCGCGATACCAACAATTGGTATCAAAGCTTGCTTTGATAGTTATTCAATTTTTTTGAAAATGGTAGGGTCAAACCAAACCTTTGCTGAAGGTGCGTCTATCAATAGACCTCCCCTTTGCACTAGTGAAAACTACCCTTTCTGGAAAGTCAGAATGCAAATATTTTTAGAATCATTTGATAGGGGTATTTGGGATGCTGTTTTGAATGGACCATTTGTTCTTGTTAACGTTGTTAATGAAGTGCAGGAACAAAAGCCTTTTGCTCAATGGACTGCAGATGAAAATAGGCGAGCTCAATATGATGTTAAAGCTAGAAACATCATATCATCTGCTCTAACTCTTGATGAGTTCTACAAAATTTTTGTTTGCACCAGTGCACGCGAGATGTGGGAAATCCTTCGAGTAACTCATGAAGGAACTAATGATGTCAAACGGGCTAGAAAGAACTCCTTGATTCAAGAATATGAAATGTTTCGCATGCAGTAGGGAGAAACCATCTATGATGTGCAGAAACGGTTCACACACATCGTCAACCATCTCAGTGGGCTAGGTAAAACCTTTGACATTGATGAACTTAACATAAAAATTCTTAAATCCTTGAATAGGACTTGGTAGCCTAAGGTGACGGCCATCACGGAGTCACAGAATCTTACAACAATGACCATGGCGGCTCTCTTTGGAAAACTGAGAGAGCACGAGCTTGAACTGGGAAGATTGAATGAGGAAGAAGATCAAGGAAGAAAGAAGAATATTGCTTTCAAAACTGAAGTTGTCAAAGGAAAGAAGCAAAAAGAGGAGGAAGATTCTGATGATGATGAGAATCTTAGTCTCATGATAAAGAAGTTCACAAAGTTCATGAAGGCCAAAGGAAAAAATCAATTCAAGAGCAATAAGAAGGAGAATCAAGGATCCTCCTCAAACTTTAAATGTTATGGATGTGTAGAAACTGGTCATGTAAAAGCAGACTGCCCAAATTCAAAAAGGAGTGATGAAAAGAAAAGTAAGAAATATTATAAGAAAAAGGCATACATAGCGTGGGAAGATAATGCCTCAAGTTCATCCAACTCTGAAGCATCCGATGAGGAAGAAGCAAACTTTTGCTTAGTGGCCAATAATGATCACTCTGACAGTGAGGTAAGCTCCTCTGACAATGAAAATGAAAATGATTATGGTTCACTTTATGATGCCTTTCAAGAATTGCTTGCTAAATCTAGTAAACTAAATATTGCTCACAAAAAATTAAAAAGTGATTTTAAAGAATTACAGAGCAATTTTGAAAAATCTCTTGAAGAAGAAAATGCCTTAAAAAATAAAATCTTAAGTTTGGAAAATAGAGAAATTGAGACAGTTGAATGTGCATCTTGCAAAAGTTATATGTTTGATTTAATGATTTTAGAAAATCAACTTAAAGATGCTTTAGAAAATAAATCTTTTGAAAAACATGTTTTTGAGAAAAATAATTTATGTAGAAACAAATATGTTCCTAAAAATAAAATTAAAAGGACTCGTAGAGTGTGGGTAGAAAAAGGGATTGCTCACTCTAAAAATACTTGTATAGCTACTTGTTTTTATTGCATGAAAAAAGGGCATACATCAAATAAATGCAATATTAAACATTATGATGTTTCAAATGGGAAGTATACTTAGATGCCTATTATTAGATAATTAGTATATCTCTCTAACCCCAAGGACCCAATAAAGTTAATGGGGACCTAAAGAAATTATTTTTCTTATTTTGTAGTTAACTTCCAAAGCCAGGAAATCAATGTGGCATCTTGACAGTGGATGCTCAAGACACATGACGGGTGATAAAAAGAAGATCAAGAATCTCAAAAGAAAGGATCAAGGATTTGTTACATATGGAGATAACAACAAAGGGAAATTAATTAGAATTGGAGATGTTGGTGGAAGGGATACCTTGGAGATCAATGATGTGCTACTTGTAGAAGGACTGAAGCACAATCTCCTCAGTATTAGTCAGCTATGCGACAAAGGTCTCAAAGTTATCTTTGAAAGTGATTGCTGCACTATCCACCAAAAGAATTCTAAGGAAATTGCTCTGAAAGGTATGAGACACAACAATATCTATCTAATTGATCTTGATTATGCATCATTTAGTAATATAACATGTCTTGTTGCAAAAGAAGAAAATCCTTGGTTATGGCATAAAAGGGCTGCTCATATTCACATGAAACAAATGAATAACTTGATTTCTAAGGATTTAGTAATTGGTTTACCAAAAATAAAATTTGAAAAAGATAAAATATGTGCTGCTTGTCAAAAAGGAAATCAAATAAGATCATCCTTTCATTCAAAAAATATTTTATCTACTTCAAATGTAAAGTCCATTTATTTCTCTATCCTAATAGCTAAGGGACTGCCCCAATCTGTTGGGCCTAAGGCCAGCCCAAGAAGTGCCCAAAACACCTAAACCTAACCCTAACGCCTCATTCTGCTAACTTTCAGAGAAGATTGTTCCCCTACCCCCTTGCAGCTGAACGTAGAGCTCTGCTAGGGCATCCTCTGAGCAACCGTTGTTTCACTCTAAGGTCTCATCCGGGTAAGTTCACTAGTGCAGAATTGCATTTTTACCTCGCCTTATAGGTCTCGGTTGGCAAGGAACCGAAACATATAACGACGCGGTGGCATTTTTGCAATTCTAGGTAACCTGCGTCAACTGTGCACAAGCAGCCATTGCCGCACCAAGGGGTATCACCACAGGGAGTTTTGTAGACTCATCGGTCGGAGTAACTAGGGGTGGAAAAGGAACCGTATGGCTTCGGTTCTCGTGGACCCGAGGCAGAAAAGGAACCGTATGGCTCCGGTTCATTTAGAACCGAAGCATAAAAGAGACTCTATGGCTTCGGGTAACAACTGAGGCCAAAAGGGGGTACCTTTTGGCCTCACCCTAATATGCCTCGGTTCCAGACCCGAGGCAAAATGAGAAAAATAACCGGGGCAAAAAGCCCTTACTGCACTAGTGGTTGAACTTAGACTTTACCCGTCCCTTTCCATTCCTGTGCCTTGGTCTCTGTTTGGGTTGAATCTAAAACAGTAGGCTTAGTAATACATCTGTTTTTCAGTTTTACTGCACTGGTTTGAGTCGCTGTATTTTCCCTTCTTCTCAGTGAACTTTAGTGCTCCCACTCAAGGTAAGGGAAGCTAGCTTTTTCTGTTCTTTTAAGTACTTTGTTGCTTGGTTTACTTCTGGTTCACTATTTTCTAATGCATTTTTAAGTTGTTTTTTCTAAAATATTTATATCAAACATATAGCTTTTGTAGGATGCACATTCAATAACTTCAGTTTCTTTGTTTTCTAAAATTGAAACTTTACTTTTTAAAATTTATTCTTCTTCAAGAGATTTTTCAAATTTACTTTGTAACTCTTTAAAATTAAATTTTAATTTCTTGTTAGCAGTATCTGATTTACTAGATTTAACAAGCAATTGTTGAAATGCATCATATAGATCATCATAATCATAATCATTTTTATTGCAAGTAGAGCCTACCTTGACATCATATAGATCGTCAAAAAGATCATGATCTGCCATCAAGTAGAATTTTTCTTCTCCCGCATCAGATTCACTAGAGCTTGATGTAGTTGAAGCATTATCCTCCAATGTTATGTATCCCTTTTTCTTGAAAAATTTTATGCCCTTCTTTTCTTCACTTTTATTTGAATTTGGGCAATCTGCCTTGACATGTCCAACTTCTTCACATCCATAGCATTTGAAATTGGAGGATGATCTTTAATTCTCCTTCTTATTGCTTCTGAATTGACTTTTACCTTTGGCCTTCATCAACTTTGTAAATTTCTTGATCATAAGACTTAAGTTCTCATCATCATCATCATCATCAAAATCTTCTTCTTCTATATGCTTTTGGCCTTTGACTATCTCAGTCTTGAAAGCAATGTTATTCTTCCTTCCTTGGTCTTCTTCTTCATTTAGTCTACCAAGTTCAAGCTTGTGTTCCCTTAATTTTTCAAATAGAGCCTCCATGGACATCGTTGATAGATTCTGTTACTCCATGATGGCCATCACCTTGGGCTACCGATTTCTGTTCAAGAATTTTAGAATTTTTATATTTAATTCATCAATGTCAAAACTTTTACCTAAACCCATGAGATGATTGACGATGTGTGTGAATCACTTCTACATATGGTAGATGGTTTCTCCCTACTGCCTAGAAAAAATTTTGTATTCTTGGATCAAGGATTTCTTGCGTGCCCTTTTTACATCGTATGTTCCTTCATGAGTCACTCGCAAAATTTCCCAATCTCACGTGCACTTGTGAAAACATAAATCTTGTAAAATTCATCAAGAATCAAAGCTGAGATGAAATAATATTTCTTACTTTGACATCATACGTATATTTTCATCCGCAGTCCATTGTGAAAAGGGCTTTGGTTCTTCCACATCATCAACAACATTAACAGGAACAAATGGACCATTTATCACAATATCCTAAATACCCCTATCAACAAATTCTAGAAAAGTTTCCATCCTAACTTTCTAGAAGGGGTAATTTTTACCAGTAAAAAGAGGAGGTCTATTAATAGACACACCCTCAACAAAAGTTTTATTTTGTCCAACCATTTTTGAAAGACTAGCAAAGCAAGCTCTAATGCCAATTGTTGAAAACGTGCAGCGGAATAATTTGTTAATGGACAAAAACCAAGAGGAAGTGAATTGGTTTATGAATAAAATTAATACTTTTAAATTTTTTCCAACTTTTACCGCTTAAATTCTTAGTTCCTTCAAATGCAACAGAAGATAAATTAAAGAGATAGGGAAGAAGATTCAACACATATTTAAATTGGTTTGGATTAAAAGATCCTACGTCCAATTGTTAATCTTTTTAAACAAAGAGATTAACTTAATCACTATAAAGATCGGAGTACAATCAGATTAAAGAGAATAAGGAAAAAAAACACCTCTCTTGAAGACACAAGAGATGAAAAAAAACTTCATCTGAATCACATAGAGAACTTGACCAGCTTTCTTAGCAACAACAACATCACCCAATCTCCTAAAAGCCCTTCTTAGGAAAAGTTATTATTCCACTCACACTAGGCTTTTCAAAGCTCTTTTAAGAACACTTAGAGAAACTCTTTGCAAACACAACAATAGAACTGTGGCTCTCAAAAAGGTAAGTTTGAAGTAGCACTGTAGTTCTTTAAATAGAGGTTTTCAAAATTAGGTTAGAAACTAAACAAACATTTTCAAAACTGCCAAGGATAATCAATTATCACTTATGATAATCGATTATTCCAGTGCATTTTCTAAAAACATAAGTTTGGGCAAATAATCAATTATTTAGGGAGGTAATATATTATTCTAGTGATTTTTCGAAAAATTGAACACAACTTAAGATAATCGATTATCTTAAGTGATAATCGATTATCACAATGGTTTTAACAAAAATAAGAGAAACCAGAGAGATTAAGAGCATGTTGTTGATTCTAAGTCAATCTAAACTACTTTACAACATGATTAACTTATTTTACACGAATACTTTAAACATTAAAAGCTTGTCTTCAAATTATCTTCTAATTTGCTTTGTCATCATTCAAAATCTCTTAGTCTTCTACTTTAGCCAACATCCATATATTCGAAGACGATTTTAAGGAAGAATATTGCTCATGATCTTCTAAACAACCTCAACGGATACAAAATTACAAGGAGGAAGTCGTGCCTATACTATGGAAAACACCAAACCAATAGCATGCCTATACTATGTAGTTACCTTTAGATCATATCAGTATGTAAGTACCTACAAATATTATTTGTAAGACCCGGAAAAAATTAAATAGTTAATTAAATAATTATTTAATAAATGCAGGTAAAGGGAACCTTTAAGGTAATAAATGCAGAATGTTATGACGTGGAAAAGTACTAGCTTAAGTGGTTGAGAGTACTTGGTTGTGTGATAGGACTTGGGTTCAAGTCCTATGTATGCCATTTTTTGTGTGTTGTTAAATTAGTATTATATATATATATATATATATATATATATATATATATATATATATATTAATCATGTTGTGGAGTGTTATAATAATTGAATCATATTAGTCAGCATAAAATTTGAATTGGTTGAATGGTTGGCATTGGCTTGCTATGTGCATGAGTGTGGGTTCAAACCTTGGAGGATGCAAATGAAACTCTATTTTTGCCATCTTTTTAATCTTGATTTGAAGTTGAAGGGTTAAAGGGAACCCTAGCAGACATAGCAGTCAAGGGTAGCTGGAAACTAATCTAATTAAGTGTGCTTGAATGGCAATTACACCACTCCTTAATGCAATTTTCGTTTCAGGGGAGAAAGGTTTCTGCAGAGGTTAGGCAAAGGAGTACAAATTTCAGTGAGAAATTGAGAGTGTGAGTGGATTTTTGGGGCTGAATTGAGAGAAGCCAAGGAAGGTCATTTTGGAGTCAAAGGGAAGAAGTACAAAATCACTCAAGGAAAGCTTTAATCCCGGTTAGGGGGGTTAATTATATGTGTTGTATGTCGTTTATATGTTTTCGTGCTATTCTGGATGATGTGGAATGTGTAAATTGGAATTGCGTTGAATTCTGTCGCGTTTCTGGAAATTTCCAGAAACTGCCTGGCGGCGTTGAAGGACCACTAGGCGGCTCATGCCTCCAGAGCCTATTTTCTGGGTTTCTTCTATGTATTGCCTGGTGGCTAGGTACTGCTCGCCAGGCGACACAAACTGGCTTGTCTAGTTTTCTCGGATTTTTGGATTTTTAGTGATGTTGGGAAGTTTGGAGTAATTTTTATGATTTGAGTATAATTGGTGTGCTGAATTGTTATCTAAATATGCTTAATTGGTGGAAAATTGCATGAACCTTCACTGGAATTAGGGGTTTAGGGTTCATGTGAGATGGGGATTGAAAAACATGGATGAGCTTTGTGATTGGTACAATGTTTTTGTGGAATCGACGTTGACATGATTAGGTTAGGAAATCTGGATGTTGTGTGCACGTGAAAGCCTGTTAGTTTGAGTGTGGATTGAAATTGTAGAGTCTATGAATTATTATGCATGCGGGAAAATGTGGCAGAACCCAAAATGGGTATGAACCGCTAGGCGGCACCTAGAACGCCGCCAGGCGGCACATCAGAGCAAAGGGTGATTTGTGATGTTTTCTGCGAGTTTTGTTCTTGGGAAGTCGCAGGTGTTTTGTATGCGAATTTGGATTAATGGTCAGGGTTTTCCTCTTTAGAATTGGGTGAAGGTGGAAATTTTAGCGTGTGTGTGCATCAAGGATCATTTTGCGGTACAACTTAGGTGTAAATGATAAGTTGATAAGGGTATTGTAATCTATAAAATTGTGTTGTGGCAAATGGGAAGGGATACGACATTGATATTGTGTGAATTGTTCTAAATTGGTGGGTAAAGTAAAGTATGCTAAGGGAAGAAATTACTGGGTTTGGGCGTGAAATAATTGTATATATATGTAGTGATGGTGGCCGTATTATGTTCTAAATGCTTTGATAAGATGTGTGAATGATGCATCGCAAGTTTGAGACCCTTAAGACCTGTAAAAAGTGCCAAAATCAGTAGCATTGCGCTACTGGTATGGTGCTTGGCCGCGCGGGGCGAGCCTCCAAGCGGTAGGGTTCAAAACAGTGGCAGTGGCCATTGTTAGCGCTAGGTGCCTGGCGGCGGGATTGAGCCCGCCAGGCGGTGACGGAGCTGTGTGGCTCCTGTTTAGATAGTGTCACTTTGCGGTAGGGGATTGGCCGTTGGGCAGTTTGCTGCCATTTTTCGCCTAACGGTGTCTAGGCAGCGTCAGGCAGTTTTGATCGCTGTGTAATTGGTTGTTGCTTTGATCAATGGACTTGAAGGACTAAGTTCATTTACCTTTGTGCTTGGGCTTGATGGACTAAGTCCAATAGGGGTCTGGGATGTGCTTGGTGGTGGGACGCATGATGGGCATGGAACTGGTTAGTTTTCGTCGGCTACTATTGGGCGATGAGTCCTTAGTATGGTGATTACATGAGTCGGACGCATGATGGGCAAGGAATAGTTTTATTCCCGTTGGCTGCTATTGGGTGAGGAGTCCATAGTATGGTGATTGCGTGCGTGCCAAGGTCCAAGATGGGAAGGCTTGAATGTTTTACTACAGATGAGGAGTCTGTGGGGTTGGACTATGAGCAGGATTGACTCGTAGCGTTGGACCACGAAAGGGATAATTTCGTGGGAGCATAGTAAAGTTCCAAGACCTAGTTTAATGCATATGACTCATGAAGGAATATGAGATCAGGGGTGGGAAATTTGCAGTTAACACATATTAGAAAAATTTATTTCTTGGGATGGGTGTCATACTTATTTTATATTCACATGTGCATAGCTCACCCTATCTGTTTGTGTGTGACGATGATCGGATAATTTATTATCCGAGAGCAGATGATTTGACAGGTGAGCGAAGAGACGCTTGAGTTTGGAGAGTGGGACTATATGGACATTTGAAGACTTTGAATTTTATGATATTTTCATGTTTTTGGACATTAGCTATTTTAGCTTTTATAAATGTAATTAATTTGGATTACAAACATTTATAATGTATGCAACGTTGCGATTTTTATTTTCCCGAATTTTGGGGACATGTGATTATAAATGAGGTATTATCAATATTATCGCGTCTTATTTTATTTTCTTTTGATTCGCTTATATTATTTTAAAAGTAATATTCCTTAGGAATGTTACATTATTCGTAGGTAATTACCTAATTATCATATCTGTAGATAATATTCGTATACAAATTATCCATAGGAAAAATTCGTAGATTAGCTATGGGGATTTTACATACGAATTTTTTGTCATACATAATTCGTAGGTTAATCATAATTACCGACAGATTTTACCAATTATTTTGGCTATTCATGAAGTATAAAATAGAAAAACAAAAAAAAAAGATAAAAAAAAAATTTGGAGAGAGAAGACAAAAGAAAGAAAGAGGGAGGAAGGGATAGGACGTGACATATGCAGAATAATTAGGATTGTCAATGGGACGGATAGGGTACGAGTAATAGTTCTTTTGTACCCTACTTGTTGGATAAATATTCGCCTCTATTATGCAGGTACCATCATATTTTTTTAATATTCACGGATATATGCGAGTACCTACAGGTATTTATAAAAAATATATTTAATAACATATTTTAACCACAAATTCAAATAAAATCAATACATAACATTCATATAAAAGAAAGTTTACAAAGGAAGAGAGATTGTATTTTAAAATCAATTAATAAAAAGTAATCCATTCAAAATCAATATGTTAATATTTTAATCATGTTTTCTTTTTATTATTTTAATTTATATTAAAGTATATGGGTACAAGTATCCATGGGGACGAATACTATATATGATCTCCATATCCGCCCCATTAATATGCGGATATAAAAAATATATGTACCTATTACTTGTAGATATTCATTTACAATATTAATTTTCTACCCGTTGCAAGTTTTATCTGTAAATACCTGCGAGTACGAATTTTTTTGACATCCTTAACAATAACTAATAACTAACCTTTCTCAGGTTAAAGAAAAAAAAACATAGAAATAAGAAAGGGCATATTTGACAAGAACATATTTTCTTCCGTCATATTATTAGTAGTCTTATCCCACACTTTTCACTTATTTTTAAAGTAACAAATTAACTATTATCAAATTTATAAATTTATTAAATGTGAATATATCAATTTTTAAACTCAAATCAAATTAGTATAGTAAATAGTGAATAATTTTTATTTTTAATTGTCAACTTACCAATATTTTCTTAAAGTTATATACGTTCATGATGTTACTTTCCATCCTTCTATTTTTCTCGAACATTCAACTCACAATTTCATATATTATTATTTTATTATAATATTTAATTTATATTTATTTTTAATACATTAATATAATATTTTATAATTAAAGAATAATTATCAAGTAAAGGAAAATGTAAAAAGTGTGTTAAAAATATTTTTCCAATTATATTTTGAGACATCTATCGAATGTCATTTGTTTCATAACTACTTTTCTCTTTTCCGACGCCAGTGCACACGTAATATGTTGTTTTTTCTCGGCCGCCGCACGGAATATTTCAAAACCAACTGCATATTTTTTATTCTCTGAATTTTGACTGTAGCGCTATAAAAGAACAACCTTTGCTCCTGTAACCAACAGCATCTGCATACACTTCTTGTAATTCACAACTTCAATCGATGGCCGAGGTGGTTCTGTTGGATACATGGGGCAGCATGTTTGGGATGAGGGCTTGGATTGCATTGGAAGAAAAGGGTGTTAAGTATGAACGCAAGGAAGAGAATCTCAGCAACAAGAGCCCTTTGCTTCTGCAGATGAACCCTATTCACAAGAAAATTCCCGTTCTCATTCATAACGGAAAACCCGTTACTGAATCTGCAATAATCGTACAGTACATCGATGAGGTGTGGAATCACAACCCTTCACTCATGCCCTCTGATCCTTATGAGAGAGCTCAAGCCAGATTCTGGGTGGATTACATTGATGCAAAGGTATATATGTGCTTTAGAATATGTGTGATTTTTTTCTATGCCTGAACAAATTTTGATGTTTCTATTCAATTTGAAGATTCATTTCCACGCTCAACTCTGCATTAATTTGGATAATAGTTTCAAATTAGATTTTCAGCATAAACTTAGATGGTGTAATACGAGCACAGAACTTCCAAAAATTCATGATGAAAATTTAGATTTGTAATATAGAAGCGGATAGATTGATTAGTTAAAATTATATTGGTTTGAAATAATAATAATGTTTTGTGGATTCCACACTGCAAGAATAAATAGTCAAATAAATAGTCAAACGTCCGTGTACTATTTTTGTTGAAATAAAGCACTTATGTTGAAAACTTCTATTTTAAACAAATAAAATTTCAATTCAATCCAGTTTCTTTTAATAATTAGTCAAATGTGTTTTTGAAAATATAGTCATCTATAACTGAAACATGATCTATTATTGGACTTTAGAAAATGAGTCATTTCTAGGAGTCCAAATGATCATTCATAACTGATTTCTTTTATAAAAATGATTATACATATATAACTGATATTTTTAAACCTTTTATATTTGTGGGAGGAAAATTAGAACTTAATATTTTACGTTATATTATGTATTTTTTTAGAGCAATGACAGACATACATATCTATTTAATCCTATTTTTTAAATACTTGTTTGTTCTTTTTATTTATTTTTTCTTATTATGTCATATATCTTGTAAATTTATCACTATAATAGTCATGTGATATTCCATCAATGCAGGTGTATCCTACTTGGAATAAAATGTGGCTTTCTAAAGGAGAAGAACACGAGGCAGGAAAAAAAGAGTTGATTTCTATCTTTAAGCAGCTGGAAGAGACATTGGGTGACAAACCCTTTTATGGAAATGATAAGTTTGGCTTTGTTGATATTGCTCTTATCCCTTTCTACAGTTGGTTTTATACTTTTGAGACATATGGGAACTTTGAAATGGAAGCACAGTGTCCTAAACTTGTGGCTTGGGCTAAAAGATGCATGCAGAGAGAGACTGTGTCCACTATTCTTCCTAATCAGAATGAACTTTACAATGCAGTTGTGGAAATGCAGAAGGAATACGAATCCAAATAGAGAAACTTCGTGTTTACCTTTATGGTATTATTGTGTACCTTTGTTTTGAGTTTGTTTAGCTTGGTTTTGGGTGTCTTTAATTACATAAGATTGATAATGTTGAGAGATATATAGAGGGATTAAGATGAGGGGTATATGGATGTTGTTATATTTTGTTTTAAAGTTGTGCAATTATATTATCAATAAAATCTCATTCTATTAAGGAATCTAAGTTGTTGTTTTCTTTACTATCCAAAATCCAGCCAGAAAACTATAAAACCTCTTATCTACTCGTTGCATTTCTAATATCATCTTGTTGGTGGTGTCCTGCTCCTATACTCATTTGTCCTTTATCATAATTTATCAATGGATTTAATCGGGAAAAAGTTCATCAATAATAGAAGTTACAAGTTAATTTATTAAAAGAGTTAACTGTGGAGCATGTGACATCCCATTTATATAGATTTAATCTACTAAATAAAAATATCACATGATTACAAAATAAAAGAGCAACCAAATGAACATTACACATAAGGATCCACTATTAAAGTCATCCACGAACAAGTACAAAAAGTACTAAGGCGTACCAAAGATTTGGCATGAACCAAACATGAATTTAAAGATTTAACTGTTTTGCAAAAGAGTTGCTCATAGAGCAAAGAATTACAAGGCACCAGGGCCTTAAAAATTTCTCGTAAGAGCCATAGATAACAGGACAAACTAAACCGCATTGCTGCCACCATCGGGTCTACCTTCAGAATTTCCCCCTGCTCCCACCAATAAGGTGATCATCGCAAAAGAGAAAACATGACAAGAAACAGACACAAATGAAAGGGTAAGCTAGTGTAAAATAATTTTAACATATTATAGCAGACAAGTACTTAAAACAATTCCAAGCATGCAACACAGTAGGCACAAAATCATGTTATAGCAAACAAGCAGGACACTATGACTCAATTATCTGGATACATATAATAAGATCGGATTCACTAGACGCTTTCACTTGTGGTGGCCTCTACTGCTCTGGAGAGCCATTGTCAATGGGTTTCACCCTACCACACACAAGGTTAGCCTTCAAGCATCTAAGGCCATTATCTTGCCAAAGACTAGGGCCTCCCGCTACTCTCACCACTTGGGTCAGTTTGCTCTACATGAGACTAACTGACCCATTTAGATTTTCGGGATGCGATCCTTACTTGAATCCTTATCTTAATTATATACACTACACACCACCATGTGATCTACCTACGAGCCTCATGGAATTACGTCTATCTCATACCAAATTCATGTTCCTCATACCATAACCACAACTTTTATCTCAAACATCCAATTCTCATGCCACAACACCACCAACCAACAATTCCATGCCATAAATTAATCCAAGCATGCCACTCTCAGTTCATACAAATCAAATAACACATGCATGTTCATGATAACACCCAGCCACAACTGAAACAGGGAAATAAAAATGCAAATCCGCACTGTTCTCGCTTAAGCTAAAAGCCTTCGCCCAGGCGACAACAACTGTCTCGCCTAAGCTAGGCATTCTCGCCTATGCAAGACTTGCAACAGTGGCATAGTGAGCACTGTACGAATTCTCGCCTAAGCGGGCCCTTCTCGCTTGGGCGAGATTGCTTTTCGCCCAAAACGAAAGTCCCTCGCCTTGACGAGGACGCGAGCAGAGAACAACAGTTTTCCTCGAGGACTCGCTTGGGCGAGTCGTTCTCACTTGAGCGAGATGATACATCGCTCAAAACAAGAACCCTCCGCCTGAGCGAGATTCTCGAGTAGAACCAGGGCGAGCTTCTACTATTCTCGCCTAGGCGAGATGAGCTCGCTTGGGTGGGAATATCAGTTCTCCCCCACTGTTTCACGCATGCAACACCAAAAACAACCAAGCACATCCATACAGTTCATTCATATATGAGTACAAACATTTTTTAAATCGGTTTAAGCATACAACAGAAGCAGAAACATATCACATACTTCAAAACACGAAAAAGAACCTAGCTTCCCTTATCTGGATTGAGAGTAGCAAAAGCAAAAGCAAACATGCCCAAAACTAGGGAGCACCACAACTTTAATAACTAGAGTAGTGAGCTGAAACATGAAAACCAGGACAAGACAAAAGTGTGGGGTTAAACCCTAGCCAAAATAATGTATCGCAACGGTAAAAAGGGAAGAACAGTGAAGAAGGTGTTAAGGCTCCACTTACCTAGAGGTAGAATAACGTTAGCTACTCGGAGATGACAGGATCTCTGTGTCCTAGTAGAGCTCTCAAGTTTCAACAAAGAGAGGAAAAGAGATAGTTATTTTCTGGAAAAGGAGACAAAGTGAGAGGGTTAGGGCCTGGAAAGAGGTATTTAGGGTCCTTGATGGGCTGGCCTTGGGCCTACGAAAAAGGCCAGACCCAATTACTTATAAGCTGAAAATGGGGCTTACAAAGCAAGTTACCAACACAAATATTTATTAACAATTTAAAATTTAAAATTTAATAATTTTTGTTGTTGATAAAATTCCATAGATAATAATAAAAATTCCTATAGTGATCGAAAACTATTATGTTGTGTCAGTTGCGCATCACAAACACAACTAATGTTAGTTAAAATCATCTTAAAATCAACACTACATATTAAACAATTATGACTTGCATCGAAGAAACATACTCTAAAGCAATAAAATAATAAAATAAAATAAATTTAGCATCTCAAAACTGAACACTACGAAGAATAAAGATTAATATTAAAAAAAAGTACATCAAGCTGACATTCAATCAATAATATAAAAATTTATTTATAGGGTTAAATATATTTTTGGTTCCTTAATTTTCAGTGAAAATTGAAATTAATCCCTTATTATAACTTTGGTTCAATTTAGTTTCCAAACTTTAGAAATGAGGAAATTTGGTTCTTTTAACCAAATTTTGTTAAGTTTCTTTGATGTTTCAAGCGCGTTTCATGATAGCATTAGAGTTGTTTACATTGTAAAATCCACTTATTTTCTACCTTAAAAGTTTAAGGGCCTATCTTGATCTGTTAGGCCTAAGGCTGGCCCATAGGGTGCTCAAAATCCCTAAACAATCCTAACACTCTCATTTTGCCCAATTTCCAAGAGTTGTTCCTATTCTCTCTTAGAAGTGCAACAACTCCCTACTAGGGTTTGGCCTTTGGTTCTCCTCAAGCTAGCTCAATCCCCATTTCCACTCCACTTAAATTGTTCATCAACCTATATCTTCTCCTCTTCCAACAGAGGTTGATTTTGATAACCTTGTTTTTCTGTCCAGGTTGATTTTGATAACCTTGACAAATCAGCTCCTGGAGCTGTTGTGCTTGTCCATTAAGTGCCTGTGTCTTCTACTAACATTTGTCCAGGTAAGGGAAGCTAGGGTTTGTAACATCCTGTCAGGATATTACGGATTTATAAATAAAATAAAGAAGTAAATAAATAATATAGGCTTTAATAATACCTCATTTTCCCCAAACGCGGGAAAATTTAAACTTTCATAAATGTAAATAATGAAAACCAAGGTTCATAATCACCAAAGTGTAATAATCCAAAATAAACGTCTTAAAAGAGTTTACAATTCATTTCTAATAGTAGAAAATACAAGTAAAATAAAACACCCCAGATATCCCCTCTCCGCAGCTAAGCTTCACCTGAGCCACCTGCATCAACAACATCTGCTCTCGTGTACCGCGTACACGATCATCGCCAAACACACACAGATAGGGTGAGCTTAACAGATAAAACATATATAGTTTTACACACACACAACACACACACACACACACACACACACACATATATATATATATACACACACATATCACTATAAATAACATAAACATCCCACATTGTTCCATCTTTTAATTCATACCACCTGACCCCAATCAGATTATTCGTGTTCTACATCTTCTAGCAATCTCGCCAGGTGGAGTTCCCAAATGCGAACATAATTCGCAACGTCCCAAGACTACCAAACTCGTCAGCCAACCACTGAGGAGGGCAATCTATCTGGACCCATCCGTACTGGCCACAACCAGCATACTTACACCGACAACACTCTCCAACCCGAGCCACAACTCAAGGGTTCCTCGTGTTCATCCGCCATCCCGAGGCAGAACTCAAGAGATGTTATTCCGAGCCACAACTCAAGGAATACCACGTGTTTAACCCCTATCCCAAGCCACAACTCAAGGGATACGTTCCGAGCCACAACTCAAGGAACACCAGCAATCCCACCTTTAAAGCACCACTAAACGTCTTGTAGATCACGCATATGAAATCAAAATTCCAAGCTACAGTAGTACAATTCGCCTAGCGGGGGACACGTTTCGCCAGGCGCTGCCAGCTCCCAAACCGCCTGGCGGGTGACGCATACCGCCAGGCGTGTAGCACCTTTGATACATTCTCGCTGCAGATACCGCCTGGCGGAAAGTCCCTCACCGCTAGGCGCACGCGAACCAGGTGCCCCTCTGTTTTGTCACTTTCACCTGGCGATTTCCAGCTCACCGCTGGGCGACATACCAGTAATCTCACTTAACTAATTTTCCCCCTTTCTGGTTTGGTTTTGTGAAAGTTTGCACTCTAAGTTAGTACAACTAATAGTGAACCTTCCCAACTAATCAACTTCACTTACAAGCAAGTTACCAAATACCAAAGGTCTCAATACCACATAAGATCTCCAAACCAAAATTTGCAACTAAATATAATATCTTAAGTACAATCTTATTAATCCAATAAACCATTATTAGTCTCACGCCCTTGTTCTAACTTCATCATCCCATTATATAGCTAAGCTTATATCAGATTTCCTTTGTTTACCAATCACTGTTTAGTACCAAAATATTACAATCTATCCACTTTGGCTCATCAAAATTAACCACACAATTCCGCATTTTCTCCTATCATCATAACTTTCTCCACACGAGTTGTACAACACCCCACTGCCAGTCTAGCTGCAGCCCTTATTGTACCTGAGAAATATGTCCTCTCTAATTCAACTCCTCAATTTCATACTCCAACTTCCACATATCATCACCAAATTCTCATATCCCATTACCGTACCCAACTCTGTCCTCCTCATGAATCTAATCCTCCCCAAAATCACAACCCAGTAAAAACCCCGCCAATACACCTCACAGCCACGTAATTCCCTTTCTTTGCGCTTGCGCCTGGCGGCTAAACCATTACCGCCAGGCGGTGCATAGGATTCTGGAAACACTCCAGAACTTCCAGCCCTGCACAGCCCATCTTGGACACTCTTCCATACTTTTCTATGCCTAGGTTCATCTTTCCGATCGTATACATGCTAGCAAGGGTACTAATTTTTAGCTTTGACTATATCTAATACAATTCGAGTGCAAATAAACACCCATTACACAAAATTCACTAAGAACCTCACTTTGCCAATCATACGGTTCATATTCATTGTTCCATCGAATTACTCTATCAATTACCCTTAGAATCAACGATTTACAACTCTAGATCGTCTCCTAAGACTCACCCCTCGCTCTACTTCCAAGAAACTCATGTCAAAACACACGGACAACACAAATCAAGTCACAGACCCGCGTCGCCTGGCGGTTCAACCAAACCCCGCTAGACCCTTCATGCAGAGAAACCCATAATTGGATAAAATCCATGCATCGCTTGGCGGCCGGGAATGTGCCGCCAGACGGTTCCTCCTCAAGAACCCAGAACACGTAAAAATGTATGCGCCGCCTAACGGCTATGAGCAGCCCGTCAAGCAGTTCCTGGAAATTTTCCAGAAAAACACGAAAAATGCAACAGTATAATAACATTCATGCAATTCAGTATGATTCATGTGATTTCAAATCAAGTATATAAAGTCTAACATGGAAAAACTCCCCTAACCTGGTTTCCTTGTTAAAATTTTGAGAATTCCTCTAAATTTCCTCTTTGCTCACCCAAAGTCCCCTTAATTCTTCCTCCAATCAGCCACAATTCTACACTCAAACCTCACCACTCTCCAATTCTCGTGCTCTGCTTTCTAAGTACAAATACCACTTGCCAAAATCCTTCTCCTTACCTCACTTTGGCCTTTTAAAGGTGTCTTAAAACTAGGTAATAACACAAAAACGAACCTAAGACTTAATGGTGATGTTTATTGCCATTCATAGACCCTTTATGATCCGTTTCTCAGCCCCCCCTTGGCTGCTATTTTCTCTAGGGTTTACGTTAACCCTTCACCTTCATGCCAAAGCCAAAAATAGAAAAAAGAATGTTTAATTTGGGGTTCTCCCAGAGTTGAACTCACAACTATACAATGCCAAATCAATGCCAAACCATCATGTCAATTCATGCTTCATACTAACAATCACAATCCAATTATTATATTATTTCACAGCGTGATTAAGCTATATTAAAATACAACAAAAATAACTCAAAATTGACATACATTCTCATGCCGTTTGCTTTAGTTCATATGCCAACAAATGAGGTGTATACTGTGGCACAGGCATTCCAGTGTTTCCTCGCCTGGCCTAGAGATTTGGTTGTTACTGACCCCCCGGTACAGACTCTTAAACCCACAAATATACTACATTTTTAAGTTTACATGTTTATTATATTCAAACTTAAATTATATTCCATTTTAACTGAAATTGCATCAATATAGGAAAAACCTCAATCAAAGAAGATTCTTCTCTCTTTGGACGATCCTCTTGGTGCATTACTCCAACTTGCAGAAATCATAGATGATAAGCCAATGCAGGTTCCTTGGGATGCTAACATTTTTGGGAGAGATCTTGACATCCCACTTTACTTGCATTCCCAAGATGTCTTGGAGCTTGCACGGGGACAAGAGGAACTCAATATTACCATTATTCAGTTATGGATGATGTAAGTCTTTTAGTCATTATATATAGTTATTTGATATATTTATCTATTTACTTATATCAAATCAATTTTTGGTTTAGGTATTTGTTTTATTTTTATGGTTTTCCATAGTTTTCTAGAATAAACTATGGTGGTGACTTCTAATCTCTTTAGGTTGCGACAGAAATGTCACATGCCCATGAAATAATTGAATTTGAAGGAGTATCTACATTTCATGACTTAGATGGTGCTCCTGAAGAATTGGAAGGAGACATACAAGAAGAAAAAGAAGAAGACGAAGAAGATTTGGACGATCACTACACCATTTTTTACTTTAGACACCATTGAACCTCTCCACATGTATAAAAGTGTTTCCTAAACATAGAAATAGCCACAAATATATAAGTGCAACTTAAAACTACTAAAGGCCACATTTTATAAATTGTTTATTTTTAGGCAACATTTTTCAAAGTTGCCCATTGAAAATGTTCGCAAAACAATAGAATTGTGGTCTCTTCCTTGTATTATTTCCTTATCATTTATACTATACACTCTGAATCTTTTTCATACCTATAGATTAGAGTTGGCAAAACTAATTGTAATGTTGGAATGGCAACAACTAGAAAACCATTGCGTAAAATAGGAATAAGCCACAATTCTTTTTATTGTTGCTTATATAGTGAGTTTTATTTGTCTTAAACCTATAGAGCCTACAAAAAATGTTGTCTATTTGTTTCAAACAATATGGTAGATAATGTTGATAAGTAAAGGCAACAATTGTTAATATATGGGTAATTTAGATCACATTTTTAAAATTGTGATAATTTAACTTTAAATGTTTTTAAATTATTATCATGTGACCTAATAGAATTATTATAAGATGGATCAATTGTCTTGTGGTGGAGGGTAGCTGGTTCAAGACACAATCAAATGGTGACACTTTGGTTGCTACAATCTTAAGATGAAAAAGTTGCACTTTACCTATTAGCTATAGCTTTTAGCTTAATGGTAAATGCTCAATCCAACAATTGGTATCAGAGCCAAGGTCACGAGGTTGATTCCCAATGAGACAATTGTTCAGGGAGAGATTAAATAATTATGTTTTAAACATACACGCAATAATTAAATAACCATTGCTTAAAAGAATACACAACATTTTAAATTGTGTTGTATAAAACTATTTATGAAATAACATGTAAGATAAAAAGTGTGGTCTATTATTTTCTTCTAAGGTAATGGTTTTCAAAAGTTTTGTGGCCTTAGGAAAAAAATTGTCGTTGTCTTTGAGCAATGGCCATGACTATATACTCCATAGTTGGAAAACCATGGTAAAATCGCTGCGTAAACTTAATACCATCATTTTTTTACTTTGGGCAACATTTTAAAGTTGTTGTTTAAACTATAAAATGGTGTAGTGGATCAAGAAGAAGAAGATGATGATGATGATGATGACGACGACGAGTATGATAATCATGACAAAAGTGATGAGAAGGAGGATGACGACAATGATTGAATTATTTAGTTGTTGTGACATATTATTGTGGTTGTTGTAATTGTTAAATTTATGTAAAAGATTCCTTAATTATTTTTGTGGTTGATACTGTGAAATAACACTTGTCATTTGAAATTGCAAAATAACTATATGCTTGATATTTGATGTTCAATTTTGTAGTTTTATATTGTTTGATTGTTGCAATGTCACATAGACGTCCATCTGGTTCCAATAAAGGGAAGAAGATAGGAAAATCAAGGCTGCCACGGTATATCATAAGGGTTCCTGGCCAAATACCACAGAGTGCAGCCATTTAGGCACCATCACCTACTAGGGTACCACACCACACCATGTTGTGGCTACCACACCATCTACATCCATTCTGTCACTATCCCTTTCTGTGGTTCCTAACACCACACGCTACTATGGTACCCACACCACACCCTACTGTGGTACCCATACCACATACTACTATGGTACCTACACCACACCCTACCATGGTTCCTGCACCATCTACCTCCACACCACAACCTTCCTATCTAGGACCATCCCTTGTCATGGTTCACACTACTTGTAGACCTTCCTCATCCTCTAATCCCTCTCCTGATCTTGCTCCTATACCAAATTCTCTTGATTTAACTGCTAATGATATTGACCCTCCTCTCCATGTGTGATCAATGATTGAGCCTTTTAATCGAGGGTAGTATCATATTATCTTACATGACTTGGTGTTTGCCTTAGCCTCTTTTTGATGACTTTTATGCATTTATATTTTGGTTTATTTCTTAGGCAATCACAAGATCTATTAAGCAACACTTCCTTTTGCCTTGGCCATCATGGAGAGCAATACCTCTAGAAGAGAAAGAACCTTTCTAGTTATAATTTAAGGTAAAACATCATGCAACTTATTTTCATTTCGTATTTATGTATTTATTTCAAATGCAAAATAGAAGTTCACTACTATTAGACTTTAAATACCATGCATATTGTGTTGTCAAGATGATTTGTACTTGATTTATTTTTACAGATGAAGTTTCAATGGAGACCTGAGCACAAAGCTCAAATTAAAAAAAAAATCCACAATAAAGCATCTCATAGGCTATCTAAGATGTTTAGAGATGCCAAGATTACAAGAAAGTGCCCTTATTGGATTGGGGACTTTATCTGGAATCGATTGCTAGAACATTGGAATTCTCCTTCTTATCACAATAAATGTGCTATAGCCCAGAAGAATAGGGCTTTAGAAAAACTCATCTTCGCAAGGGATTTGGCCAGTTTATTGATGAAAGGTCTCGGAGAACACATGTAAGGAAATCCTTTTACTATTATTTCCTTTAAACTTAAACATCGTACCTTATTTAACTAATTTCTCATTGTTTTCTTTAAGAGGGAGAATTTTTAACTAGACTCTCACAAGTTAGATCTGAGCAAGGGTCATGTGCTGATGCATCAAAGCAGCATGATGATGCTGATCAGGAAGACGTCATTAAGACACAATGTTGTGTTGATGTTTTCTGCGAAAAACAAAGGAAGACTTTATGATACTAGAGAATTTGGCAAAAGTTACATTGTTGGAAGAGGTATTCGCAAACAACAACCATCTTTTTCCAATAATGTTGAGGAGGTCATGAATCGACTCACGCAATGACTACAAGAATGTGATTAGGCTTATGAAAATTTGAGCCGTTAGTTTCAAAGCTTCCAAAATCTAGTCATGGCCTTTCTGCCTCACGATGCCCACACTCGTCTTCTACAACACTAGTTCAGCCCAACACCGCCCCAACAACAACCTAGTTTAGTCCAGTCTACTCCAGCCTAACCCACTCTAGTCCAACCCACTCTAGTCCAACGCACTCTAGTTCAGCCCACTATAGTTTCATCCACCGCAATTCAATCACAAACTCAATAACAAGAAAACCCAGAAGAAGAAGAAAATCATTCAAACGATTATGTAGATTATTAGGACTTCTTTCTATATTGAGTTTGTTACTTATGTCTGGTTTTACATTAGTTAAAGAATAAACAAACTATGACACTATGATTGATCAATGTTTACGTTTGTTTAACTTTTATATGTAGACTTAGAATATTCATGTTTGTGGTGTATGTAGACATATATTATAAGATACTTATTTGGATGGCTAAGATTAATTATGAGATTGGTAGGTCTGATTGTATTTGTGAAATTGTAGGTTTGATAAATTATTTGAGTTTGGGAAGGTGGAATTGTAGAATGCACTAGAAAATAGGATTGACATTACCAACGAATATATCCGTCACCATATCCGTTAGAAAATGCAATGCTTGACGTATGTCATTATCGATGGATGTTGTTCATCGGTAATTATTGACGGATTATGGCTATTAGTAATTAGCGACGAACGTAATCTGTTGGTAATTGTTAGCTAAACCACTTTTGCCGACAAATATTTGTCTGTCGGTAATCCGTCAGAAAAACACGATTACCAACAAAGATTGTTTGTTATCGACAGATTTGAGTCGTCGGTAATATCTATTTTTTCATAGTGAGTCATGAATGAAGAAGAAGAAGTTTCCAATGAGTAAGAGTTTATGTTTTGTTAAGCTTTTGATAGACTTGTAATTGGTCTATAGAAACAATATGATCGTGACCACCATCTTCTGAGCACCATTTGAAGTAATTACACCCAATGAAAGCTTCACTTCTAGCAATAATCATAAAAAAAATACAACCATCAAGTTAGTTGCAAACCACATAATCAGACATGAATGATAAAAAAAGCTTCATAGGTCTAAGCTAGTAATTAGGACAACCCCAAATTTGTCTCCCACCATTCTTAGCACTTCTAGTCATTCTTAACACAACAATCTATCCACAGTTGTCAGTGGGTGCTCCACCGTGAGAGGAAAAGCCACCACTGTGGGAGGAAAACCCACCATCATGAGTGGGTAAGCTAGGATTTTCCATACCCTACGAATTACAAGAGCAAGAAGAAGACAAGTGCCCCCTCGACATAATTCACAATCAAGAAACACCAAATGTGGTAGAAGACAACCCGAACAAAGGACAATCGACAATAAATAGAGCAACCAAGATTCTCTCCCTAAAAAGACTTTGTTGCGACCTCATCCCGTCCAATTGTAGCCCCGATTTAACATACCTATCACATTTCCGCTTCAAAGTGACACATGAGCACTATTCTGACGGCCTTTAAGCAAAACTAACGGGAGAGACCAATTTAAACCATTTTAACAAACCAAAGGACTAAATTGAAACAAAAATTTATTAAGGGACCAAAATGAACTAAATCAACTAATTACAAAATTAAAAGACTAATTAAGTCTATTTACTAATATAAATAAGGGTTAAATATGTTTTTGGTCCTCTAAACTTGTGTGAAATGCATGAATTTAGTTCTTTTAATCAAACTTTGTTAAGTTTATTTGATGTTTCAAATGTTTTTCTCAACTAATATTGAAGCAAAAATATGACAAACGGTGTATGTAACGTCCCATTTAATATTAGACTCAATTATTTAGATACATATAATTAGCCGGATTCACTAGATGCTTGCACTTCTGGTGGCCTCTACTACTCTACAAAGCCATTGCCAATTGGTTTCACCCTACCACGCACAAGGTTAGCCTTCAAACATCTAAGGCCATTATCCTGCCAAAGACTAGGGCCTCCTACTACTCTCACCACTTGAGTCAGTACGCTCTACGTGAGACTAACTAACTCTTTAGAGTTTCAGGATGCAATCGTTACTAAATTATATAATGAGGCACCACCATCAAATCCTTCTGGAATTATGTCCTAACCATGAGGCACCACTATGAGCTTCGACTAAAAAGGGTCATGGAATTACGTCCTGACCATGAGGCACCACCATGAGATCTCACCATGAGATTCATGGAATTACGTCCTAAATCATACCAAAAATCATGTCTCACCAATCAACATAAAGTTATCATGCATACCAATCTCATGCCAATATACACAACCAACCATCCAATCATGTTCCATATGCAAGATCATACCAAACTCATCAATTCCATTCCCATTGTGTCATATATAATACATACAAGGCATCGTACATGACTTTGTAAAGTAACACACCAACCAAACATTAGGAAACATACACTTATCCAATCAACATTGTTAATCTCGCCTAGAAGAAGGAGCTCTTGCTTAGGCAAGAGGAACCCATCGCTCAAGCTACCAGATTTCGCCTGGGCGAGATTGCAATAGTGGGCACGTCGAGGTCTCGCTCAAGCTAGCCCATATCGCTCAAGCGAGACTACTCTCGCTCAGGCGAGTGGGCTTCGCTTAGGTGAGCCCTCGAAACAGAGAAGGGGGAGTCGTTGTTGTTCTCGCTCAGACGAGAGCTCCTCGCTTAAGAGAGAGCTTTCGTTTTGAGCGACCAACCCGCTCGCCTGGGCGAGTTCAACAGAACCCACTTGTTGCCCTACTTGCCAAACCAAATTCAAGCCACTCCAGTAGTACAAGCACCATATTAACTCACGACCAATAGCATACTTCAAGCATTCCAAACTTAAGGCAGCCCGCATAGGCATAATTAATTCAAAAATAGTGAATCCTGTAAGACCCGTAGAATTTAATTAATTAAATAAATAATTAATTAATAAATGCGGGTGGGAAAATCATTTATGACATTAAATTATGATGAGTATGACGTGGAAAAGTACTAGCCCAAGTGGCTGAGAGTACTTTGATTGTGTGAGAGGACTTGGGTTCAAGTCCTCTACCGTGACCTTAACCTCATCCTCTGATAACTCCATGCCATGAAGAACTGTGGCTGCCTCAAATGCTTTTCCACGAGCCACTAATGTCTTCTCTGTACCATCCCAAATCTATAGCTGACATCGATGAGTGTCATCCATGTCATCCCCAGGTGGAGCTGAACAACTCCCATTTCCGCTTCTACCTGTTAGAGTCAACGATTTATTAATGTTATTCAATTACTTTATTAAATATCATTTATTCAATTCATAACTTATAGAAAACAAATTTACCCGTGGGAGGCACAAATGGGTCTAGTTCTGGCGGATGATCCACTGGCGAACGAATGCCATAATGCTCAAATTGGCGTATTAGTTCTTCTCTCACCTGCGCCGTGATCATTTCCTTTAGTCTTTGTTCATAATCAGCACCATGACTGCATGAAGACCGACGAGAGGAGGAACCAAAAAATTGGCGTATGCCGACTTTTGATCCAGCACCACGCACACGTCCAGGGTGCTCAGGTCGTCCAATTGCAGCAGCAACTATGTCATGACGACCTTCTGGAATGAATCCTCTTTGGGAGGTCTGCTCAACCAACGAATCCTACAATGTAACAAAAAAATTTATAAAAAAAAATACAATATAAAACATGAACGAGCTATTTAGATAAGAATTGTATCTTACAATTTTCTCAGAGATTTCTCGTGCAGATTCAAAAGTATAGTTGCCCGATGAGCGTAAACGGGCTAACTTCCACTTTTGATGACATGATGGTGGTGAAGGAGGCTCAGTATCTTCACCCTCAAAAGGTGGGGGTCTAGATTTTTTCTTTTCTGTCATTATCTTCTCTTCAAGTTTTCTATACCCACCACAAGATAATATGTGCGGGTTTTTATTTTGAGCACTTATGCTTTGAGCCTTTTTCCTCTTTACCTGTAACATATAAAACCCACTTTATGAATTAGTTAAAATTTTGCATAATTATCAATTGTGTTATTGATGATTTCAAGTAAACATACCTATCATCCCTCAGATGTCCGAAGCTCAAGAAACTGACGCCATGTGTCTTCATCAATCCAAGTGTATTTCAACAATGGATTTTCATTCTTTTTATGTCCAAAGACATACCTAGACGTCAACTTGGTCTTAAAACCACGAAATTTCTCAGCCACCGATGACAAACATTTTTGTTTAAGCGTTGACACATTTGGAATATCAAATGTTAGTTGCAATATAGAAAATGTCATCAACAATATTTATCATATTATCAACAAAATCAAAGTATAATGTTAATAACATTAATATTAGTTACCAATAAATCTTGCCATATCATTTCCCGATCAGCTTCAGTGACATGATCAAAAGATGGCGTAAGGATTGATATTCTCTCTCGTGCCAACATTCCTAAATATCTTTTGAAGACGTCCCCAGAACGACCACTAGGCTCACCAGTGTCGACGTTAATATCAACATGTGTTTTTTGACCTTTAGCTCTTCTAATTAAGAGCTCTCTCAACCTAGTGGCTCCTCTGGTGGGTCTCTTAGTAGGTGCTTCATCCTCTGATGAACTATAATGTTTAGCCATGTATCTGTGAAATGAAAACATAAAAAAACATTAATAAGCAAATATAAAATAATATATAAAACATTATTTAACAAAACACCTAAATTTTAACAAGAATATGAAATTCATATATAAAGTTATTGATTGGTCATATGTATATTCCTTCATCGTGATCTTCTCGAATTGCATGTACATCATCAACTAGATGGATTTCATCAACATTTATCGTTCTTCTAAATGGGTGGGTGATAGCAATATTAAGATCACTCATATTCTCTTCACTAGGATCAATCTGTTTTTTTCCATGAAGAGCGACAAACCAATGTTCAGACGCAGGATCTTTAACATAGAAAACCTGAGATGCTTGTTGTGCCATGATATCTATGCAATGCCTAACTTCTAACTTCGACCAATATGGAAGGTCAAAGAATATTGATTTTTTCTTCCAAGGGCTCGATGCAGATGACTTTTTGGATGTTTTACCAAATACATGATGTACTTTGTTAACTTTTTCATGAATTTGAATGCCAATTAATGGAGTTGGTGCTTTGTCATTCTCTTGATGTCCATTGAATGCTTTCTTTAACCTTCGATAAGGATGATTAGCTTGTAAAAACCTTCGATGGCGCAGATACACAGTCTTCCTTCCGTTTTTCAATTGATGAGATGTAGTGTTTTCTTCACATATAGGACATGCTTTATGACCCTTGACACTGTACCCTGATAAATTACCATAAGCTGGAAAGTCATTAATGGTGCAAAATAACATTGCATGCATCATGAAAGTTTCAGAAGCAACAACATCAAATACTTCAACACCATCAACACACAACAACTTCAAGTCTTCAACTAGAGGATTGAGATATACATCTATGTCATTTTCAGGCTGCTTTGGACCAGATATCATCATAGACAACATCATGTATTTTCTCTTCATGCAGCGTCCAGGAGATAAGTTGTAAATGAATAATATAACAGGCCAACAACTATGGTCTGTACTTAAATTACCAAATGGATTCATTCCATCGGTAGCTAAGCCAAAACGAATATTTCTACATTCTTCACCAAACTTGGGAAATTCTTAATCAATATTTTTCCATTGCATTGAATCAGCTGGATGACGAAGGAGTCTGTCACGTCTTCTCTCAGTTGCATGCCATCTAAGGTTTTTAGCGTCTTTAGGATTTGCAAACAAACGCTTAAGTCTGGGCACGATTGGAAGGTACCAGAGTACTTTCAAAGCAGATCCTTCCTTCTCTATTTGACCACTATCTTCACTGTTTCTTTTCTGCTTGTACTGTGATGACCCACACTTTGGACATTTTTTCAAATCTTCAAATTCTTTTCTGTATAATATGCAATCATTAGGACATGCGTGTATCCTTTTATACGCCATACCCATTAGACAAAGAATTTTCTTGGCGTCATAGTTTCGAGTGGGTAGAGTATTTCCTTCGGGAAGCATTTCATTCAAGAGCACGAGCAATTCTGTGAAGCTTTTATCTGTCCAACCATTGGTTGCTATCAAATTCATAAGTCTTAAAATTGCTGATAATCGCGTGAACTTAGTTGAACCAACATACAACGGAGTTTCCGCATCAGCAGACATCGTCTCATACACATGTGCTTGTGCAAAAGCTTCTGCGCCAACATCTTATATCATGTCCTCCATATTGTCTTCTTCTACTTGCTCTTCACATTGCTCTTCCCGTCGCTCTTTCATGGAGGAATTGGCAAGATATTCAATCCGAGAAACAGTTGGAAAGTGTATTAATTCGCCGTGCCATGTCCATATTGTATAACTTTTAAGGAAACCATCACAAATAAGATGTTCCCTAACTTGAGTTGCATTCAATTTTCTTCCATTCAAACAGTTGACACAAGGACATCTGAACTTCACCTCATCATCACTTCTCCCCTCATAACGTTGCGCAAATTTTATAAATTCCTCTACTCCATTCTCATACTCAATGCTAATACGTGGTAAATTAATCCAATCTCAATCCATACTAAAATTGCGTGAACAATTTCAGTAATCTTTGAATCAATGTTCACGTCGTAATCAAGGTGTGACCCTATCCCATTTAAGAAGATTCACTTTCTTTATTTTATTGGTACATATTACTCTTAAAATACATATCTTAAAATTCACGAAATTTTGCCAGCATTTCGCATTGGCCTTCAGGATACACGAAATGAAAGTGATTATAAACCAGGATCAAATATGCACCCGAAGATCAATACAAAACCCAATTCACAAATATTCATGAATTTTAAGATATATATTTTAGAATATATATATATATATATATATATATATATATATATATATATATATATATATATATATATACACTAATAAAATACTAGAAAGTGATTAATCTTCTTAAACTATCTAATCGGACAATTCAAGATTCAATATATTTAAATTATTAGTATTGTATCCCCTTATATCTAATTTAAAAAAAAATGTAGTTTTTTCAAATGAAAACTCGGGGACAATACATAATTTTCGTATTGAATCTCAAACGGGAAACTAAGGCTAACTCACAAATCAAACAAATATTTAAGTAAATAATAAACCACATATATATAACATATTACTAATACATAATAGACAACAAAATCTTACAAAATAATAGAATTAGGAACCTGGGAGCGTGAAAATTGAATGACAATGGAAGATGATGCACACCCACGATACTGAGGTCTTCAAGAGCTATAAGAGACAATAAAATACATAAGAGACCGTAAAAATAGCAAAAAAACAACGCAAAAATCAACCAAAAACCTCATCAAAATCCAAAACAATTACCTAAATCATAAAAAAAATACAAAACGAAAAAAAAATAACGCGTTTTGAATTTACCCCGGGGAGAATTGGTGGTGCGATGGTGGCTGGAAATGGTGAAGGAGGCGCAAAATACTCGCCGGAGCAGTGGCACGAAGCAGTAGTGCAACGTTTGTCGCCAAGTGATAGCTGTGGGGGACCGTGGCGAAGTGGGACGACGGAGGCACGACGGAGGGCGCAACGGAGGCACGAAAGAGGGTGAAACCAGGGCGCAACAGAGGCGGCGTGACAGTGGCACGCAGGAGGGCGCAATGGAGGCGCGACGGAGGGCGCAACGAGGGCGAGATGGTGGCGCGGCGGTGGCAGAATCTGCTTCCTTTTTGCCTGCTGTTCAGTGGCGGAGCAAGACCGGCGATGCTAGCTTCGTGGACGGAGGCGCAATCGGCGATGAAGGGCAATAGAGGGCGCAATCGTGACGGAGGGCACGCTGGCAGAGAGTGTTCACGAGAGAGAAGATGATGTACAGTGATGGGTTCGCGCGATTTGGGAACTTAAATAAACGATATGGCCTCAGTTCTATAAACACTCGAGGCATAAAGCGTTATAGGCCTCGGTCCTTTGCCACCCGAGGCCAAATCATCTGTTATAGGCCTCGGTCCTTTGCTACCCGAGGCCAAATCATGTGCTGTTAGTGGCAATTTTGTAATATTGGGGGCCACTGACGGGTTATAGGCTTCGGTTGATGGAGAACCGAAGCATAAAACTGGTTATATGCTTCGGTTGAACTTGGACTCGAGGCAAAATGGTTAGAAAAATTTCAAAAATGCCACCGCCTCCTTATAGGCTTTGGTCCCACAGTAACTGAGGCCTATAAGGCGAGTTAAAAACCCCTTCGAAGGTCTCGCCTAAGTGAGAAAACGTGAAAACCTCACTATTCCATTACTCGAGTTCTTGCCTAAGCGAAAAGGGCTCGCTTGAGCGAGAAAACCTTTCTCGCTTGAGTCAATGCTTCCAGCCTGAGCGAGAACTGTGCATGGGCGTGCTCTCGTGCTGTTTTCTTCTCTATTTTTGGTTGTTGGTCACATGATTGCTTGGATTACTGTATTTAAAGTATGAAGTTTGAGAATTTGCATGTATTATATGATTTATCGAATGGAATTGATGAGTTGGTATGAATAAATGCATGAATTCTGGTTGGTTGATTGGTTGAATATTGGCATGAGATTGGTATGCATGATAAATCTATGGTTGGTTGGTGAGACATGGCTATGGTATGAGTTGGACGTAATTCCATGAATCTCTTGGTGAGATCTCATAGTGGTGCCTTGTGTGATGGACGTAATTCCATGAACCTCTTTGTGAGAGCTCATGGTGGTGCCTTGTGTGATGGACGTAATTTAATAAACCTCTTAGTAAGCTTTCGTGGTGGTGCCATAGTGCATATAATTAGGTAAGAATTCAAGTAAGGATTGCATCCTGAAACTCTAAAGAGTCAGATAGTCTCACGTAGAGCGGACTGACTCAAGTGGTGAGAGTAGCATGAGCCCCTAGTCTTTGGCAGGATAATGGCCTTAGATGTTTTAAGGTTAACCTTGTGCGTGGTAGGGTGAAACCCATTGGCAAGCATCCGGTGAATCTGACCGATTATATGTATCTGGATAAATTGAGTCTTAGAGTCTTACTTGTTTGTTATCACATGTTTGGATGATTGACATGTTCTTGATTTTAAATTGCATGTTGAGTTGTATGATAAAACCTTTTTACTCTAGCTTACCCCTTCTGTTTGCTTGTGTGTTTTGAGTGTGGTTTTTCCTTTTGCAATGATCATCAATCTATTGATGTGACCAAATGTGGAAACCTGTAGTGGTCACTAGGGTGATGGAAACTCTGCAGTATAGCCATGCTTGGGTCGGATCTCACTCTTTCGTGTACTCCCTGTAAGCATTGTTGCCTATGTACTATCTTTCTCTATGACCAAACTTTTTGGACAACTCTTAAACTTATATATTTTGTTTTGTTAATGGCATCGTGGTGTGCCTTAGCTTTCTCTCCTCGTACATTCTGGATAACTGTAATGGTTTATACATGTGTACCTCTTGTGTTGCTCTTTTATATTATATTTTGTGCGATGTTTCATTTATAGAATTTATTCTTTATTAAATGGGACCTTACAAAGTACACGTTATAAAAATTGAATATGTCAAAACCCTAAGTTCAATTTCTCTCTTTCTTCCAAAATGCACAATACTCAAGTCCTTCCTTTCTAACTTCATCTTCAACCTCACGCATGCTGCGAACCACGATATTACTCACATTCACTCACGGCGCCGACCACCATCGTTACCACGCTCTCTCAATCTCAGGAAATCCCCTACGCACAACAACCTTGTTGTTTCGCATCTCCACCTTTGACCACCACTAACAACTCCATCACAATTAGAGTCATTAACCACCAGCCACTGCCAGTGCTACCTCTCATTTTCTCCTCTCAAATGCACGACTAGAGACAACATCAATAGAAGATGTTACTGTCTTGCCGGAATTAAAGATCGTCCTTCAAATAAGTGCTACCACAACCATTACTATGTTTGTTGGTAACAACCTCTCGTTCTCTTCTACTCCCCTAAACCCAATAATCTTTATTTAACTTTTAAATTGGTTTATTAATTATCTCATGCAAACTAGAATGTTTATTTTTTTTTCTATCAAGTTCATACTAATTACCGTACACAATCAATACAGAAACATAACAGTGTAGTGAAGATAGAAACTGTGTACCCTATTTATGTTTCAATTTTGTCTTTACTCTTACTGTAATCAATATTGATTTTGAATATCTTTTGTGGTCTCCCTTTGATTTTCTTCTTGGATTCTCATTCTAAATTGAATTGAATTATGGTATTGGAGATGAGTAATTATCGCTAATGTGAACGTGAATTATGGTGGATGAAGATGTAATTGTGTTCTGTGAATGAATTGTATAAATAGAGATCTGGTTCTCTTTGGATGTGAACATGAGCGACTTTGGCCTTCAAGCGTGGTTATGGAAATGGTCTTTTTGAAATAAAACACTACAAGAAAAAGGGTAAATGGTGACCAATTTTAATGACTAAAATTATTAGTAACTATTAATTACTTAATTAGTGACCAATTTTATTTTTTCAAATTAGTGACCAATTTAATGACACGATTCTTAGTCATAAAAAATCAATAACTAAAACAGTCACAATTATTAAAAAATTAATAGATAGTGACCAAATTTTAGTGACAAAAAATATTAGTTACTGTTAGTGATTAAATTAGTGACCAAACATATTTATTTATTTAATGACTATTTTGGTGACTGAATTATCAGTAACAAAAAATCAGTAATTAAATTGGTCACTATTATTAATAATTGGTGACCAAATTTAATGACTAACAAATATAGTCATTATTAATAACTAAATTGATGATCAATTATTTTTTCCAATACTTAACAACTGATTTAGTGACAAAAAATCTTTAGTTATTCAAATAGGTTACTAATTTAGTCATTATTAATACTCACTAAATTAGTAACTAGTTTTAGTCATTAAATTAGTCTTTAATTTATTTATATTTTTTGTAATTAATAATAATAATAAAAATATTATTTATTATTTAGACACACTAGACTATTTTTAGAAGTGTATAAACTTAAAAATAATCTTAATTTCTTTAGAAAACTTGATTATAAGGTTTGAAGCTTTTATAGTATATTATTTTGTTAATAAAATAGTTAAATTATGAAAATTAGTTTTAAAAAATATAGAATTCTTCAGATTCAATCACCAAAATAATAACTAATTTTAGTTATTAAATTAACATCTAATTTATTTATATTATTGGTGACGGTAATCAAAAAATGTATTTCTTGATTTAAAGCCAGTGTAATTATTTAAATAGTGTACAAACTGAAAAAAAGAAAAAACATTCTAAGTTACATTAAAATTAAAAATAAACAATGTTGTTTTGCCTCCTTTGTCAGCCTTTATGTTTTTGTCTCCTTGTTTGGTTTCTGAATAAACGTGGTTTCGTCCTTCATCTGCTTCGTTTGCGAGCGCTTGCCATATTCTTGTGCCTCTCAACAACATCTCAACATCTCTTCTTCCTTTGCCAACGCTTGCATCTCCTTATCTCAACACCATATTTTTGTGCCTCTCAACAACATCTCAACATCTTCTCTGTGCATCGCTGTCAACGACGTTCCTCTCAACATCTCTCGATTTTCATTGTGCCTTTTGGTGCATCTTCGTCTTCGTCTACATCAATACTCAAGTGCAATTCTTGTTTGACAAATTAGGTTTATTCTCTCATGAATATTATTTAGGGTTTTGTCTTGTTTTGTTTAATTTATTTGAATTTAGGGTCAATTTGTTTGAATTAGGTTAATTGTAGCACGAGCCGGGCTCAAATTTAGGATTATTACTAAAATGAGTGTGGTCTTAGTGTATATTTATGAATTTATTACTAAGTTTCTTGCAATAGGAAAGGTCGCTTACTTCTTGGTGATGAAGTTAATGCCTTAAAATGTTAAAGTAAGTTAGCTTACTTGTACTTACAAAATTGATTTACTTAAAAGAGTATTTTAGCTTGTTTTTTACTCTACTCTTCAACATCTGTTATGGACAAACTTTCTAACAAATGAATAATTTTTGTGAATACTCATTAATCTTAATTTTAATTGTTTTCTCTTATAGATCATTAATGTGTGTGTGCATATGCATCATGTGTACCTTCAAAATGTTGTGTGTGTGCATATTTTATAAGGATTCTGATTTTGAAAAGGCAATGATGATTGGTGAAATAAAGCACAAGGACTGGTACCTTGAGCTGTCTCCTGTATTTCAATGAGGTAAACTCATGTGAGATGGAGGAAATAAATGTTTTTAAAGGCATATGGGAAAATCATGTGTTCATAGCTGTCCTCAGTTGCACTGTTTTCTTTCAAATCGTAATAGTTGAGTACTGGGGAACCTTTGCCAACACAACACCTCTCAGTCTGGTACAATGGATCTTCTGCTTAGGGGTTGGATATGGAAGCATGCCACTAGCAGTTCGCTTAAAGCAGATCCCCGTCTGAACCACGCATGAAGAGATATCCAGTTTTTAAAACACAGCTTCATATTTGTTATGTTACTGTGCTTCGAGGTTCCCTACACTTGTACAGTCACTAATAGGTCTGGTGTTGCTTGAGGTTTTCTTGGGTAGGAACCAGAGTTTGATCAAATAAAAGTAGAAATGTGGAGTCTCGTAGTCGTTATATATAGTTAGTCTTGTATAAGTCACTATCAAAGAACCTCTTGATCATTTTATTTAGCACCCGTTGTTTATTTTTCAAAGGCTAGTAGAAATTTAGGCTAGAAAACCTGGACCATTTTTCAGAGTGGATATTGTTGATTATAGATTAAATATGATTGTACAAGTATGCTTCCAAATATTACGTACATATATACAACATATTTCTTGCTATAGCCGACATGTGACAACATTAATCACTTGTGCAAAATTGTTATTTTCCAAGATATTTTCATTTACTGAAATAATTATGAGAATCAATAACTAGTCTTTCAATTTCCCTGAACAACTTTTAATTGATTATTATGAATGTGTAAGTCTGAATTTGCTCATATACTCACACACACAAGTGCCAGCGTTGTTTAGTCATCTCTCCTCCCCAAAACCACCACAAACACATGGGATTTGCAAAAACACTGCTATTTATTATTAATAAATTATTCAAAAAATACATGTAAAATATCATCATATTCTATAGTATGAAAATGTTTGTGAATCTAACTTAACAAAACCTACCATAACTATGGGAATTGGGTTCGATTTGAACTAACAAAGCTATGTATGTCTTGCACTAAACTTCCCATTTAATGTTCATTTCGGGTTATTATGAAATTGAGTGGAGGTGGTAAGCAAAGTACAGATCCTGTCAACAGCTTATTCTCTTCCTCATCGTGCCTTTAACTGTTTATTCTTCAATCTTGTGGATGGAATTCTTAGGCACCGGTAGAAATAAAGTCTGTTGAATTTTATACCTATGGCCCTAATAGGGGATATTAACTTAAATTTAGGAAAATAATCATATTAGTTTGTGTTATACTAAGACACCCTCATTTCTTTGATATACACAGCACTAGGGGGATAAGCTTTCCTCGTCTGAACTTTTATCTTGTCTTGCATGGTACCTATTGAGAACAGGTAATGATGCACTTGCGGCTATCTTGAAGGATCTAGCTAAACCAACCACAGTTCTATCCTGCATCCTTCCCACTTCTTTACACACTTGATCCAAACTATTTAGAAAGTCTCTCACAATCATAAAAATTCTAAAAGGGTGCGCCTCTTCCTTTGCTGTATCACCATGAAAGTAGTCTGTAATCTTGCAATCCTTTCTTTCTGAACTCGTCCTCGTTGAATTGGGAAGTTGTTTGGTTTTGAACATTTTCGTTTGCAGATTCACCATCTGTTCCTTCAGATCTAATAATCTCTTGGACCACAAAGTGGAGAAGTGTTGTCTTCCCATTTGTGCCCTTTATATCTACCAGTTTTATGCTACAACTACAAAAATGCGTGTGAATGATTTATAGTTTACTCAAGGTTGAATGAATTGTAACAAACAAGTTACCTAGTGAACAAACAAATAAACAAGAAAATGAATAGGTTGAATTAGATAACAAAAATGCGTGTAGCTCTTAGGAAATTTTTAGTGAAAAACCAAGTTACACAATTATCCATGTGACCAAGAAAGTGAGAGAGAGACCCTTAGTTAAATAAATTTTATACATTAAATAAATTTTGCTCACTGTAAGATTTTAATCTGAGTGTATACTGAATATTAAATATTTTCACTTTCATCAGGTCTATATATTAGTGCACATGGGCTTTACTCATCTGAATGTGCCAGCAGGCCAGGTAATACTCTAAATTTATTGGATAGATTTAATAAACAATGTAAAATATTTTATGCCTCTATCCTTTACTATTCTGGAGTTTACTGTTGTAAGTTGGGTATGTCTCATCTAGCTTAAATCAGTGTCGGGATTAAGTATACATATAAAATGCATTCTCATTTTTTGTCTTTACGTATATACTCGATCTTAATCATCTATCTCATTTGTCTACTCTCCATTTCTAATTTTTATATCATTTTTTTAAATGAACTTTTCATTATTTGATAATTACATAATATCACAATCTAAAGTATCGAAAATGTAATTTATACACTTAAATACACATACTTATTATGAAATTAGGTATTGTTGAGACGAAGTTATTTTTATATTAGGGAAAGACGAAGATGAGGTATGAAGACAGGGTGTTCGATGTTTCTAATTCTAGAGATGTAAATAGTTTTGGATTGGTGGGTATTTTTGATGAATATTCCTGGTAGAGAAAAGAGGGGGAAACAAGTGTAGCAGGAGAAGAGAAGAATAGTATATGAGGGCATTGTGAGATAAATGCCAAAACATTAATGATAGAAGAGATACACCTGTCATGAAATTGGTATTTTGTTGAAGCATACATACTTTCTCACTTTTCTTTCATTATTAATTATTAATTCCCTCCATGGCCTAGCACTAACACTTTTCCAATTATTTTATATAATACCTCATCCTCTTTTTCCATTCCATCTAAATAATTAATTAATTTATTTATTAATTAAGTAACCTCACCCGTCAATTTCCCTAACCTTGTGTTGTTTGTGCATATATCCCTATTCCCGAATTCATTCACGTTCGGTCAAATCGAATTTTAACTCATGATATACCCCTTTTCTTACTACTTGCTTTTTTAAGTCCTCCATCTCATATTCCACTTTCCATGTGTACAAATATAAATATATATTTAGATTCTCTTATTTATAGAATTTCATGAACAAGAGTTTGGTTGTGTGAATTAAACTATGGTACGAGGGAGTTTGGTTCATAAATTATTTATACGGTCAATACTATGTGGATGTATATGTAGGTATTAATTATTATGTTAAAGGAAAGGAAAAAAGAAAAATAAAAATTGTGGAGGATATAAGATGTAGTGAGGTATAGCTAACACAATGGCGTGAGAGAGTAGAAGAAAAGAAGAAAATTATGCGCAAGCTGTCTATATATATTATTGTTGATAAATAAAGTAATTAGGCATACTAATTAATTGTCGATATTATTATTAGAAACTATAAAACGGACCACACTTTATGATTAAATTAATCTCAGATCACTCATCACTCATCCACCAGCTGTCTTTTCTTGTCAATCATTAACATCCTCTTTTTATTTGATTTAGGTTATTCACAAAATTGATTTAGCAATTTGAACTTGCAGGAAATCGTTATTCAGAACATTGAGCTCCTAACTTAACTTTTGGACTTACGACCACACCTTTGATGAGGTAAATTTCCTAAATTGGCAAATTGATTTATTAATATGTTTTATTTTGTTGATAAGAGTTTTTCTATGTATCATTCTCCATTTCTTTCTAATAAATCTAGTCTCATTTTTTTTTTAATTTCTTTATTATAGTTGAATGATGCACTCTTTTATATGACAGACTATGAATATTCTTCAAAATCGAAGTTGGATGTATAATAGATTAATGCCTGATAGGAGGGGATATACTGATGCATTTGTACAAGGAGTAGATGATTTTGTGTCCTATGCATGTCAAGAAACGAATGTGTCAAATGGGAAAATAAGATGTCCTTGTTCTAAGTGCAAAAATTTGAAATTCTTCCATTTTGAAGAAGTTAAAGTTCATCTTTACAAAAACAGATTCATGCCTGAATATTGGTATCGGACATGTCATGGAGAAAGTGACCCAACTATTTGCGTAGATACTAGTCCTACTATATCTAGCTCACAAGAGAGACACCTCAATAAATATAAGAGCATGGTTTATGATGTTGTTGGTTTAGAGTATGAAATGGATCATGATCAAGAAATAGATGAATCTCCAAATATGGATGAGTCTCCAAATATAGAAGCCCAAAAATTTTATGAATTATTAGATGCGGCCCAAAAACCATTATGGCCTGGATGTAATAATCACACTGAATTATCTTTTGTTGTCAGATTCTTGACAATTAAATCAGAGGGAAACATGTCTCATAGATCATGTGATCAGACATTAGCTCTTATCAAAGAGACCCATCCTACAGATAATATTATTCCTAAAGATTTCTACAGGGTCAAAAAAATAGTCTCAAAACTTGGTTTAACTGCAAAAAAAATTGACTGTTGTGTTGATGGTTGTATGTTATTTTACACTATGGAAGATATGCCATTGAAAGAATGCAAATTTTGTCATAAACCACGTTTTCAAATGAAAGGTGTTGGTAGGGGTAAATACAAAGAGGTTCCTTTTAAGAGAATGCATTATTTGCCTCTTATTCCTAGGTTTAAGAGATTATATGCCTCTATGAGTTCTGCTCCACATATGAGGTGGCATTATGAAAATAGAAAAGAACCTGTGGTGTTGTGTCATCCGTCTGATGGTGAAGCTTGGAAACATTTTGATAAAATGTATCCTGAATTTGCATCTGAACCAAGAAACGTGAGGTTAGCTTTATCTTCTGATGGGTTTTCACCTTTCTATAACTCGACTCCACCTTATTCTTGTTGGCCGATAATTGTCACTCCTTATAATCTTCCTCCAGAGTTATGCATGGCAACTCCCTTTATGTTTTTGACATTGATCATCCCTGGGCCACATAGTCCGAAAGGTAAAATAGATGTGTATTTGCAACCATTGATTGACGAGTTAAAACAATTATGGACTGGAGTGTTGACATATGATATTTCGAAAAAAGAAAATTTTATCATGAAAGCTGCCTTAATGTGGACTATTAGTGATTTTCCTGCATATGGAATGTTGTCGGGTTGGAGTACATCGGGGAGATTAGCATGTCCATATTGTATGAACCAATCAAAGGCTTTTAAATTGAAAAATGGTAGAAAATTTTCTTGGTTTGATTCCCATCGTCAATTTTTGCCTATGGACCATTCATTTAGAAGAAGTAAGGATGCATTTTATAAAAATCGAATTGAAAAGTCTCAACCTCCACACCTTTTGTCTGGGAATGAATTATGGGAACAAATTTGTCTTTTTCCAAAAGTCACTGAAGTCAGTCCTTGTGTATGTGATGAACATGGTGAGTCTCATAATTGGACAAAACAAAGCATCTTTTGGGAGTTGCCTTATTGGAAAACCAATTTGATAAGACATAATCTTGATGTAATGCATATAGAGAAAAATGTATTTGATAATGTCTTTAACACTGTTATGGATATAAAAAATAAGACCAAAGATAATGTTAAGGCAAGAATAGACTTGAAGGAGTATTGTAAACGAAGGGACCTAGAACTACATATTCTGCCTAGTGGAAAAGTATTAAAGCCTAAAGCAAAGTTTGTTTTGTCCAACGAACAAAGAAGTTTTGTTTACAAGTGGATTAGTGAGTTAAAAATTCCATATGGGTATGCCTCAAATTTGTGTAGGTGTGTAAACCTAAATCAGAGGAAGTTGTTTGGGATGAAAACTCATGATTGCCATGTATTAATGGAGATGCTATTACCTATTGTTTTTCGTGCACTTCCCCATCAAGTGTGGAATCCTATAGCTGAATTAAGTAAGTTTTTTAAGGATTTGTGCTCTACAATATTCAGAGTGGATGATTTGTTATTAATGGAAAAGAACATCATCATTACAACATGTAAGTTGGAACGAATCTTTCCACCTAGATTTTTCAATTCCATGGAGCATCTACCTATTCATTTACCTTATGAAGCAAGAGTAGGAGGTCTTGTTCAATTACGATGGATGTATCCATTTGAGAGGTAATTGTTTATTTCATTTAATGTAAATAGAATTTATTTCTTATTTTTGAGTTTAGTAGTTAACAATATGATTTTGGATAGGTACTTGAATAGGTTGAAACGAATGGTTAGAAACAAATCCCATGTCGAAGGATCTATTTGTGAGGCATACTTAAGCATGGAGACTTCTCATTTCTGTTCATATTATTTTGAGCCACATGTCCAATCAATGAGAACTAAAGTTAGTCGAAATGATTTTGGAGGTCAAAGTGACAGGAGTCAGAAAACTTTATATGTTTTCAATTATATTGGTCGTCCAGCAGGAACTTGTAACAGTCGTTATTTGGATGAAAAAGAATTAGTTGTTGTGCATTTACATGTCTTGCTTAATTGTGAAGGAGTTCAACCATATATTGAGTAAGTAGTTTAAGATTATATCTCATTTATTTATTTTGTTAATAATTGCTTGTAATTCATATAAGAGTGTATACAATTACAGATACTTTGTGCAATATTTGGAAGCATCTATTCCAAATATAAATCGAACTGATATTGATAGGAGAATTGCGTCCGAATTTCCATTTTGGTTTCGAACATATGTAAGTATTCTACTATTTTCTCCTAACTAATCTTATTAATTTTTAAAATTAATGACATAGTGTTTGTTATTTATAGGTTCATGATAGAAATAACTTAGTACAAAATCAATATTTGCATCACTTGGCATGGGGCCCTCAAAAAAAGGTTCATACTTGGCCCATATACTTTGTCAATGGTTTCAAGTTTCACACGGAAGAATGGAGTATTGGTAAAAAAACAATCAATTGTGGAGTGTGTAAAGGATGATGGTGAAAAATACTACTATGGTATTATTAAAGAAATTATGCAAGTAGAATACTCAAGAGAACCAACCAAGCAATTAGTGGTATTTAACTGTGAGTGGTTTGATAATACCATTAATCATGGTATAAAAGTTCAGCCCCAATATGGCATAGTGGAGGTTAATTTTCATAGAAGATATTCAAATTTTGATCCTTTCATATTTGCCACAAATGCAATTCAAGTTACCTTATCCTGAAAAAATAAAAGAAAAGGTTGATTGGTGGGTTGTCATTAAAACCAAACCAAGATGTACAGTTGATGATCGATATACATTAGAAGTTGCTTACCAAGAATCAACAACTAATGTTAATATCACAACAAATGAGGAGCTACTTGTTCATTTGGTTGATGGAGAAGAGTATGAGGAACTAGATGAAGTAGATATGGCAGTTGTTGATAATTCAAAAGAAAGTAAGCAAATTGAAGAGGAAGAAGAGGAAGAAGAGGAAGAAGAAATTGTTTCTCAAAGTGAATTTGAGTATGATTCTGAAGATGATGAAACTCAAAATAAACTTGATGATGAATTTAATGGTAGCAATGATGATAGTGATGAGTAAATCACTTTCTTTTTGCTGGTGTAAAGGTGATGTTTCATTTGTATTTTTGTTGTTTTCTTTTCTATTTTGTTCCATTATGTTTTGTTGATTTCTATAATATCCAAATTATGTTTATTGCTAACTTTTGAGTTGTGGAAAAATATCCAAATTATGGTTATTGTAGATGTCAAACCAAGAGCATGGTAAAGAAGTTGCTTCTACAAGCCATTCGACCAAACGACATCCAAGACGTCCTTCACAATTTACTTGGAGTTCTCAACTTTTTGCTTTCCCATCCATTGGTTCATCATTTAGAAGAACTCATTTTGGATCTCGACCTTTGGCACAAAGAGCATTGAAATCAAATTCAAGGCCAAATGTTGATCAATCATTCAAAACATCTCAATTTGCACCTCCACCGTTAGTACATGGAGCATTGAATTCAAATTCAAAGCCAAATGTTAATGAATCATTCAAAACATCTCATTTTGCACCTCCACCTTTGGTACAAGGAGTGCAATCAACAAATCCAAATCCAACTCCTATGGATGGTAGACCTAATCTTGGATCAGATCTAACTAATTCCAAATCAGATGAAACTAGTTCTACAATAAATGCAACTAGTCCTGGATCAAATGAAACATTTGTTGCATCTGAGTTAAATTACAATGTTTTCAAGCCAATTTTAAACCTTGATGGACAAGGGTATACATATACTTTCAACAATTTATGGCTTATTTCAATACTTTATAAATATTATGACTTTATACATGTCATTTTGCAGATTCTTACCTTCACGCCTTGTAGCTAATTAGATTAGTGATATCCTCAAAAGTCATTATAATGAGCCATGGCCATCATGGAAGAAGATACCAATTAGACAAAGGGACTTGTGGTTTGGAGAGTTACTGGTTGTTTCATATAATTAACTTTGTTTAATTATATAGTTTAATTTTCATGTCTATATTAGTCTTACATATGGAAAACTTTGTTTCTTTATTGTAGAAGAGGTTTTCAATTTGTCCACCGGATCATAGATGGGCAAGAGGAAATTTTGAAATGTGAGGTGCTGTAATCATGAAAAGTAGTCTACAAAAGGCTCGAAAAATCAATACTAAGCCAAATTGGATTTTAGATAGCACATGGGATATATTGTGTCAGCATTGGGAATCTAAAGAATTTAAAATAAAAAGCATGACTGGAAAGGAAAATCGGGCTTCTAACTTTGGAAGTTTTGGAGGGTCTCTTCACACATGTGGCTCTATTACCACATCTCAACATAGATATAATATGGTAATTTGTTTGTTAACTACTTTCTTTTTATAAATATGCATAACTGTGTAAAATTTATTTTATTTTTGTAGGCAAAGATGAATGGAATGCCTCCAACATTAATAGAATTGTTTCGTCACACACACCAACGGCGTAAGGACAACTCTTGGATGGATGAAAAATCAGAGCAAGTAAATGTAATAAATCACACTTTTATGATCTTCATATTCATTTAGTTCAAAGGTTATTTCCACTATTGATATTCATTAATAAAATATATGATTGTAGCCATTCCAATATAGATACCTACATATGTTTATGCCTTAGTTTCAAACTAATGTTACTAGTTGCTTTGTTCAATTTGTTTCTTAGTATCATGGTAGGTTTATTTCTTGCATAAAAAGAAGAGTTATGTAGTGGACTCATATTTTTCTTACAATACATGAGTCTTAATATTACCAAGAAAAAGAAGAAAAAAAAATAGTTCATGGTCTCTGTTTCAGGCTCAAAAGATAGATACATTTACTGTCCAGCTTTGGCCCCTAGAACAAGCCTAGATTCACTATGTTTTTCGTGTCTTCCAACCGAAGAAGGCAGTGGGAAAGTTATCTGTCAGACGTGTATCTATTTCATTTCCATTTTCCAGGATTTGAACCATAAGGATTGCTGAATTTAAAAAGAACATGGTATTGTTAGGACACAGGGGAAGAAAAGTAGTTAGAGATGGTTAGGTGAAAGGAAATGATTAAGTGTGAAAGGAATTATTCAGATAATTAAAAAGTTTTAGGGGAAGAAACAACTCTCTGAGAAGGGGAAATCCTTGTGGGATAATTCTTTCTCTTGTTGTCGTTCAATAAATGCATTTCTAAATTCTCTCTTCTCTTTCATCGGTTCACACAATGTTCAAATAAAATATTTGACTATGGGATGCTATGGGCTTTTCAATATGAAATATTCCTGGTTAGTAGAGTAAATATGTAAGATGTTGAAGATAGAATTAGTCCAAAATCTCATAGTGAAGGAAAGACCATTAAAATCTAGTAAAGTAAAATGGTTAAGCTGTCATTATGTTTGATTTTTTTTTCTGATCTGTATATTTATTCCACAACTTTCTCCAATTTTGAGATTTTATTGATATTACATTCTTGATATTAGCTGATTACACATTAATTTAAGGCATGAGTTATGGACTGATTACAACACGAGTTATGTAGTTAAGAAGCAAAATTGAAACTAGATAATATTAAATTATTTGGAGTGCTTTATTGAAAATCCACACCAAAGATTGACCTTGTACAAAGACATATCTAGCTAGTGAGTTATAGAATAACTAATAGATTGAGACATGTGTCTAGCAGTGAGTCCCCTAATTGGTATAAATGGAATGCACTAGTGCTATGGCATAAACCATCTCTATTCATTGTTATATTTGTATTTTCTCTTGTCAAATATTAATGTAGGCATTTTTTAAAATTATGAACTAATCACAATGAAATTCTGTTCATGTATGCTTTTATGTTAATAGGCAGAATTTACATGAAAATTTGAAGAATTTACACAAAGTGCATCTACACAAGGAATTACTCCACCAAATGAATTAGATGTTTGGTGTGATGTAGTTGGAACCAAGAATGGGAGGATATATGGCCTTGGAATGGAATCTACTGTGATTAGAGGTTGGCCTTATTATCATGGCACATCTTCATCAAATGGATGGATTCAAAATCAAGAGCTTGAAAAACTTAAAAAACACCTTGAAGGAGTTAAGCAAGAAAGAGATGAACTTCGAATCAAAATTGTAAATATTGAGAGGTTGTTTGAGGAAAACAATGCAATGATTCGACAATGGATGAATAGTATTAATCGTCAATCCATGCCACTAAGTTTTGAGTAAACTCAAGAAGATGAAACACAACCACCTAGTTCTTGTCAAGGTAATTTTGTTTCATTATTCTCTCTCTCTCTCTCTCTCTCTATATATATATATATATATATATATATATTTTATTTATTTATTTATTTAAATTTCAATCTCTAATACTTTTTTTATGTTTTTTCACAGGTAGATAATGATTGGGTTTGAAGTAAATGTTGAAGGTGTTTTGAGAGGAACTATGACGACAAATAAAAAATTGTGCTTATAGGTTATATAACACAACTAATACTTTGGTTATTCTTACAACTCCAACATGAGTAAGAGATTATTTGTGTTTAATAACTATTGCACTTGAATTCATGAATGAACAGGGTATGTTATATATATAAAATGAAACTCTTGCTTCGATATGTTCATTTTTAGTTTTGTTAGATTTTTATTCCTTGCATAGAAGCATTTTCAATGATGGACTAGTGTTCCATTGACATGTCTGTGGTAGTGGTTTGGATTTTCTGCTTCATTATGTAACATACATACATATATGTTTCTAAATATATTACATTTTGATTCATATTAAGAATATATTGTTAAATATTTTTATTTTTATAATTGTAAAATATGAATTTAATGTGAGAAAATCAAACACGGTATAAATTCTTGAATTTATTATTAAATATTGTAATGAATAATTTAAATTATGGTAAAAATAAATTTTAGTTGTTGATATATTATTTTAATAATAATGATATCAAATTTAGAATTAAATATAAAATATGAAAGATTTTGTCGACAAATAAGAAAGTAGAAAATATTTAAAAACAAATTATCATTATTTAGACACCAATATAATGACCATTTTTTATCTTTATATATTTTTGGTAACTAAATTGGTTTTTATATAATATGGTCATTAAATTGGTTTCTATATAACATGGTTACTAAATTGGTTTGTAATAAAATGGTCATTAAATTGGTTTTAAATATTTCGTTACTAAATTGGTTTCTATACAATTGGTTGCTAAATTGGTTTTAACATAATTGGTTACTAAATTGGGTTCTAAATTAGAAACTAAATTAGTAGCTAATATTAGCTACCTATGTTTTAGCTACTTGTGACTATTGGACTCTAAATTGGTTACTAATTGAATTAGTGACTAATTTTATCATTTTAATGACCAATAATTTAGTTACTAAAACCAAGTTTTCTTGTAGTGAAAAAGAAACTAACGAGAAACTATAATGTCATGGAAGTTTTTTTCTCATTTATTATTTTACTATTTTTTAATATAAAAATGGTAAGAAACGGTCTAACCTCTTTACGTTAAAACTTTTTTATTTATTTTTTAATTTTTATTTTTTAATTAACATTGTTTTGAGTTTTTATTTTTGACTCCTATTTCTAAAAATTACTTAAACTCCTTCTTTAATTTTTTTAAACAAAATTTAAAGAAACTTTTTTAATTAATTTTATTATTGTTTTAAGACAATTTATTTTTACTCTTTTTTAATTAACACTTTTTTTATGTTTTGGAAACAATTTTATTTTTATTTACCCGGACGAAATTTGGTGTTGACCTCTATTTTCTTAGATTTTACTTGATGACATGAAAATTTAAGATTTTCATTTTATCAAAGTAAAAGATAAGAGAAGACAAAAACACTAATTTCATGCGGGTTCTAAAAAACCTTAAGAAACAATGATAAACAAGAACAACTAATTTAAATAGATACACCAATTCCATGAAGATAAGAAAATCAATAATCATCGTAGAGGGCCTTGATATAAACATAAAGAGATCAATAACCATTCCATCGGAGAGGGCATTGATATGAAAGAAATTCGATGACCATTGCCTCGTAGAGGGTCTCGATATGAACATAGAAAAATCATTAACCATTCCATTGGAGAGGCTTTTGATATAAAAGAGAATTGATGGTCATTGCCTCATAAAGGGCCTCAATATGAACATAAGGGGATCAATGGCCATTCCATTGGAGATGGCCTTGATATAAACAAAAGGAGATCAATGACCATTCCATCAGAGAGGGTCATTGATATGAAATAAAAAGGAGATCAATGGTCATTCCATCAGAGAGGACCCGTTGATATAAATAAAAAGGAGATCAATTATTATTCCATCGGAGAGGGTCGTTGATATAAACAAAAGGGAAATCAATGACCATTTCATCGGACAGGGCCTTGATATGAATATGGATTGTTTTTTTTTAAAGAAAACGAATGCATGCGTACATGTTATGCATGAATCACCTAAGACCTCTGTGTTTTCATTTTTTTCTTTTTTTTTCTTTTTTAGAGCTGAAGCTGTCAAAACCTTAATATGCTTGAATGTATGAATTTATGGTGCAAAATTTCCATAAAAATCCTATATATATTTGTTTGTCTCTTTTTTTGTCTTTTTATAATTTTTTTATTATTTTTAAGCTATAGAAATTAAGCTTTTAGACAATATGAAACCAAACTAAGTGGGCTAGTATGAAACTAGGCTTGTGGGCTAGTGTAAGAACTAGGCTTGGTGGCTAGTGTGAAAACTAGGCTTGTGGGCCAGTGTGAGAACTTGGCTTGGTGGCCAGTGTGGAAACTAGGCTTGGTCGCCAATGCGAGAACTGGGCTTGGGGGTCAATGTGGAAATTGGGCTTGGGGGATAGTGTGAAAATTGGGCTTGGTGGCCAGTGTAGTGGCTTGTGGGCCAACACGGAGCTAGGCTTTGGGGGCCAAACAAAACTGAGCTTGGAGGCCAAACAAAACTAGGCTTGAGGGCTAGACAAAACTAGGCTTGGGCTAGACAAAACTAGGCTTGGGCCTGAAAATACCGTGTTTGGGCTAGACAAAAGTAGGCTTTAAGGATATATAGGTCATTCATATGAATGAAGAGGACCATCAATTTGAAAAATGTCATGGGTAACTTTTGTAATATTAATTTTTTCTGAAAAAACCATTTGATTGAAGAAGCATATTGCATGATTATGTTGACTCATGTTATGATGATATGTGGACACATGTTATGATGATATGACATGTAAATGGTTATGCATGGTAGAATGCATGTTTATTATTTCAAACACAAGCGTAGGGATTAGAACCATGGTATGAACAAATGCATGATGAAAACCTTGTAATGCTTTGTCCTTTTGACTTTTTTTTATGCATGTCAAAATCAATTGTTCTATTTACAATCATCAAACTCGTTGTTATTTTGAATATTTCCTGAAAGTGAGGAATGTCCCACATCCTGAGGTGGTGGAGCTCCAAAGGTACATGAAGAGCTCCATGGGCAGCGGAAATGGATGAAGGAATGAAGGCAGGTTGGAAGGCACTTGCAAGCAATGGAAGGTGAAAGAGGTGATAGGATTTCCTAATCTATGCTAGCCTAAGGAAGGTGGCTAGAGGTAGAGAGAGGAAATCTCTAGAAAGTGGTGACTCTCAAAGGCAATAGAGGGAGGAGTGCTCTCAACTCAAGTTGCATCTATTGTATAAAATTTCAAGAGTGTCTACAAATGAGTGAAATTTTGGCTTTTATATGAAGCCATTTACACATGAGAAAGGAGAGCCATTGGATGGAGTGGGCGTTGATCTTGGCCCTTAGATCAAGCTTGGAGAAGGAGACAAGATCACGCCCCTTGGATGTTGGCTTAAAGAACAAGAAGGATTCTTAGCCTTTAGATGTGATGACCAACCTTAGTCAAACTATGAAGTACAAGAGCCTCCTTGTCTTGAACATCTCGGCCATGTATGAAGAGAATTGGGCCGAGCCCAATTTGAACCCATCCTATGTTCCTTTCATGTCTTATGTATTATTGGAAAGCAAAGCCCAAACAATGGCCCAATTTAAATCTACACTACTAGATTTACATGCACTTCTTCAAGTCTTTGTGATCTCTTTGGCCCATGTAAAGAATGTGAGAAGCCCATTGATTTTGTGATCATCTAATGCGAGGCCCTTTTGAATCTTTTTCATCATTGATCTTGTAATTGGGCCTTTTAATGGGCTTGGGCTTGGGCTTGAAGGTGCAATTGGGCTTGGTGGGGTCATATCATGAGGTGTAATGTTTAAAATGATTATTTTTTTTACTTTCTCTTTCACAACATTAGTGCACACGTGCTTGAATTCACAAGTGAGTGAAAGGCTAGAAACTTTGGAAAGTGTTTGAAGGAGATTGGGATAGTCATGTGGGCATGTCGTTCCTCACACACTCCTCAAAGGAGATGTAATTTGTGAATGTCAGGGTAAAATCATAAAAGACACAAAAAGTTGCCCCCATTTTTGCTTATTGGGAAAAGGGTATGGGAAATGGATCTATGAATGACAAGGTGAAAAAGATTCATGTGAGACCAACAAAGCTGCCCTAGTTTCATGGTATGGGTGTTATTCAGGAGAGGTAATGGATGTGGGAAGGATTGACTAAATGGATTGCCCCAATGGGGTTAATTTTCTTTCACTTACTTTGGCCAATTAGCAGGGAGTTCCCCTTTTCTTAAGAAAATATTTTTTCTTGTCATTTTTCATTTTTTGTTTCATTTATTCAATTTTTTACTTTCGTATTGTTAGCCATTTTTTCTTATTACAAAAATAAGCTTTATGCAAATCAGAACAATCATTATTCAATTTGTGTGGACTTTTTACTTGGCTTGTAATGTGGTTATGGGCTAAAAGGTTTTGAAAGAAAGGATATAAACGCCAAAATAATTTTTTTCCGTTTTTTTTTAAACAAGAGTTACCATCTAGTTATTGCATCAGCTATTTGTCAAGACTTTTGGAACTCTTTGCTTTTATTCAAATTTTATTTTCATTCTTTTTCATTTTCAATCACTTTGTGATTATTTTTGCTTTTTGGCTTTGTTTTTCCTTTGATGAATTCTATTTATTTAACTACAGAGTGCATTTTATGTGCATCTCAAGTTGACATGGGAACAATTTTAAAAGAAAAGTTTTTTTAACATAATGAGATAACAAGGGATATTTTACTTTGTTTGGATGAAGAAAAATGGTCACACATCATTTCAAATCTTGATTGCTTTACACTACAAGAAAAATTGGTATTACCGATGGTAGAAATTCGTCCATAATGACACAATTTCGTTGGTAAACTGGTATTACCGACGGACTACTGATGACCAGAAATCCATCAGAAAACACATCGTCGGTAAATACTTACCGATGGATGCTTGAGACTTGTCGATATTTATCGGCGGATTGTTTCTTTGCAAAAACTTTCAGTTATTACCAACGGATAAGTCTTTCGGTCACTACTGACAACCTAATTTGTTGAAAACTACACACGTTTATGTTTTGCTATACCCAATGGATTGATCCGTCGATAATTTTCGAAGGGTAGATCCGTCGGTAATTATCGAAGGATTGATCCGTCGATAATGGCAAAGCATAAACGTGTGTATTTTCTGACGGATTAGGCCGTCGGTAATCCATCGGTAAGTCAATAGTTGTTTCCAGCAGCATTTATTTATTTAATATTTCCCAATTACCAGCATACAAAAAACTCTAACACAATTCTAGCATTCCAAACAATTGCAGCATTCATTATACTCATGAAATTCCATCACACATGACATTTGTTGCACAAAACATACCCAATAATATGTAGGATAACATAACAATATATGTCAAGTTATACATGACCATGATACCAAGTAAAAACATAATAAAACGCAAGTTTATTAAGTACATCCTAAATGTGTTTCTTAAGGAAATGAAAAGCTAATAATCTTCATAATCCGGAAAAGATTCTTCATTGTGGTCCTCTTCATTATTTTGTTGTTGAGATTGTGGTTGAGGGATTTCAGATTTCTGTTGAGTAGGGTTTGGCTCTTGTGGTTGTGGTTGTGGCTGTGGTTGTTGTAGACGAGCCTAAGCATTAGGAGAGAGATATTGCAGGACTAGTGATTGAAAGGATCGAAACTCAGACCTCAATTGCTCATTTTCCTCCAGGTTGCGTGAAAGTTGATGCCTAATATTACTGAGGTCCTTAGTATTATAAGAGGAAGAAGTTGGTAGTTGATTGCTTTCATTTGAACCCGTATATTTTGAAACAAGTTGACCAGCCCCATAAAGTCTTCCTTTCTTTTTTCCTCCTACTATCTCAATCCAACACTTAGTCCTGATATTCTCATCTTGTGTAGGATCAGCAAAGGACTGCTCTTGAGTTCCATCAAGACATGAGGAAACCTCAGATCTAACTTGAGAAAGCCTAGTCTGAAATTCTTCCTGTAAGTAAAAGATGAACAATTATTATTGTGTGGTGGGATACATATATAAGTTTAAGAGTAAATAATATTGAACAATATAAGAGACTTACATTTGTCTTCCTAGACCTCTCATGCACATACTCGCCAGTACCTTTTCGTATATGTGTTTGTTGAAAGACTTCATCAAGAAACACATGTCGTCCCAACTCACGTGCCTGCAACAAAATATGTTGTAATGTTAGATTTGATATGATTTAAAACTCTAAAAATGTAGTTCAAATGTGACAAATACAAATAGTTAATGTGTATACCATACGAAGGGCATGCTCGTGAGTGGTAATGGATCCACCTGTGTGTAGGGCCCCACCCGTTTCAGAAGCCCTATTCTTTTTTGCTGCAATACATTTGCTGCGATAACTTGGAGAATTCCAATGTTCTAACAGCCTTGTCCACACATCATTAGGAATCCATTATGGCCTTTCTCTAGCCATTCTAGCGTCTCTAAACAACTCAGAAAGACGATGAGAAGCTCTGCTATTGAAATTTCTCTTAATTTCAATTTCATGCTCTGGTGCCCACTGAACTCTCCTCTATAACAACACAATTTAAACATATAATACATTATAAGTATATTAAGCACGGAGTAGTAATTAACAACTTAATTTACCTATATAATAACTTAGAACAGATTACCTTGAATCGTTGCTAGAAAATATCCTTGTCTTTTTCAGGTATTGCTCCCCATGATGGCCAAGGATTAAGAAATTGTTGCTTGATTGTCTTTGTGATAGCTTGTGAAGCAACTTTAGATGGAACAAACCTAGAATTCATGGAAAATTGTCAGAAGATTAAAGATGTTACAGAATATAAACAATGAGAATAACTGAATTGAAATATTACCTTCGATCGACAGGTTCAATCATTGAGTGGTCCTGCAGAGGAGGGTCATGTTCTGCATCTAAATCAGGATCAACCATAGGTTGTGGGGTAACCATATTACCTACAACTAGGGATGGTATAATATGAGGTGAAGGGGATGCTTCAATGTCTGTAGAAGGGGGCCTAGGAGCAGCAAGGGTATGAAACCCTGTGGGTGGAGGTTGAGAAGATGAGGACGCATATGAATTGCCGGGATTGAAGTAGGATTATGTAACCTTGTGGGTGGAGGTGGGGAAGATAAGGATGGCATATGTAAGCCCGGGTAGGGGTGATGGGTCTGAGTGGAATGCGAAGCACATAATTATTACGTCTCTTTCTCTGCTTTGCAATACCTTTCCCCTTCTCAACTGAGGGTGATCGAGGTGGATCTCCCGATGACATGGCGTATGTAGTTTACGATCTAAGTGTCAAACAAATTATGATGGTGTATGATAACAAACAAATATACCAACAACTTAATAAGTATTCATTAGACATATTAAAAATGTTGAAGAACAACAACAAAAAGTTCTAATGAAATGAAAAAAAAAAACAGACATATTAAAAAAGACAAAATTAGTCATTAGCATCATTTTCATCCTCATCGTCCTCCTCTTCTTCTTTGAGATAAAACTATATGACTGTAACATAACTCATTTTTCTTTTTCTTTCTTTTGTTTCGAATTTTTTCTCATAGATTGCCCTCTTGGGTTTTCAATCTAGCAAATTTCTTTTTTTCTTTTTGGAAAATTGTTTCTTATTTGTCTCGACGGATTCAGGGATCATCCGACTAGTGCAAGCAAAGATAAACATTGGCAAATCTGCCCCAATGTGAAAAATCATGTTTATTATACGAGTAAAACCAATGATGTTAAAGAAAATCCTTTTATTTTGGGACAGTGAAGGGTTAAGGCTTTCAAGCCACGCATGTACAAGTGTTTTCCAAAGAAAAGGTCAAGTTGTTATTCTTCATTAAGCATTTGACCTCATTTTTATTATTCATTTTTTGCACTCTTTTTTTTTTGTATTTGAAAAACTTGAATTCGATGATTTGCAAGAAAAACAAGTGACTCATAACATACTTCTTTTGCCTTTACATTTTGTGTTTTTTCTTTATTTGTCAATTTTTTTGCGGCACCCTTTTAGGACTTGTTTTGGAGGAAATCTTGAATATCCCATATGCTTTGAAATTCATGAAGGATGACATGATGCAACTGATCAAAGTTGTCATAACAATATGAAAGGCAATTCAACCGTCTAACACAATATGAAAATCATAAAATTTTCAATGTTTACAAAGCCTTGATGTTCTTCATGCATAGGTGTTTTTGTGTCTTGGTAGAGGATTTTCTTCAAGCTTAAGTTATCTTTCTTCAAATGTTAGCAATCTTGAATCAATCAAGGATTGTACCTTGTGCTTCAAAGTCGTGCATGCTTTTGTTGAATGACTCGATGCTCCTCCATGGTAATCACATCTTTCATTTACATCATAATTTTTTTGGTATGGAGGTCGTACAAGTCTAGTGGGACAAATATCTATGAGGTTGTCGCGGAGGAGATCTCGTAATAGCCTTGTGTAGGTGATAACAATGTCGTTGACGCGATCAAATTAATACTACTAAACTATAGCAACTTCAGTATTGCTAAGATAGTAGTCAAGAAAATAGAAAGGGTAAAGTAACTCTAAGTCGTCTCCCAACGAACACAGAATTGATTTCTAAGAAATTAGTTCTTATAATAACTATACAAAAGAGTTAATCAAATGAAATAAGCAACAAAGAAATAAAATTGGAAAAAGATAAAATAAGATAAAAATAATAGTAAAGAAAATAGATTGATTCCACTGCTTTTCAAAATAGATCCATCATCGGTTATCTAAAGATTATTGCTCAATTAATTATTGTTGTAGATTTATAAATTAATCAATGTAAATTCTTAATCAAATGTAAGATTAATCATAGTAAATTTAACCAAAGTACATTCTCAATTAAATATTACTATCCTGAATCATGTCCATTCTTTTACCTCTTAAATCAAGCAAAAAGCTAATTAACCAAAGTACATTCTTGATTAATTCTAGTTAAAGTTTTCACCTCTAATCAAAGTACATTCTCAATCATTGGTAAAAACCCATTTAATCAAAGTAAATTCTCAATTAAAATTAAAAACCTTTGAACTCATATGATTGATATGCATATAGATTAAAACATCTCACTAATTAGCTATGATGTAAAAACCATTACTTTTCACGTGATTCAAAGATAAAAGACATAAATGAATTAAAACCTCAACAATAATAAAAAGAACAAAGAAATTATTTCATTTTAACCTCAGAATCCATAATGAAATTACAATGGAATCAACCTAAGAAGTTTAGCACTCCATGAAATACAAAATAAAATAAAAATAGAAAGAGGAAAGGAGAGAGAAGGAAATTAGGCCCCCTAAGGGTTCCTAAATTCCAAAGTGTCGAGCTTTCTTTTCTACTTCCCCTTTGGTCTCCTTATATAGGACTTGGACTGAGTTTTCGGTTGCTAAAATCTCTCAAATATCTTTTAAAATAAAGATAAATATTATTTATCATTATAGTGATCTTAAAATATTTGGATAGATAGTTAGTTTTAAAAATATTTACAAATATAGTTGGTTAATAATTTATGATATAATTAAATAAACTAATTATTTAAAGATATCTGATAAATTATCACCAAATAATATTTGCATTAATTTTCCCAATAAGCCAATTTTAATCCTGTAGTCCAAACTTGTAGAGACATCCAAAAATATCAATATTTGTAGTTAAATCCCTCTTCTTTGAGTAGTCTTTGACCAGATTTGAATATTTGACCAGATTTGATCACTTTGACCAACTTTAACCATTTCAGTGTCCATTGAGAGACTGACACGTGGCAGATCTTCTCTCTCCAGAATTAGGGTTTGCTGCCTCCATCATGGATTGTGGCTAAAGGTGCAATGACGGCTGCCATGATCCGTGAGTTGCGTTGCTTGACCATTGCGCTTCCGGTTTGCACAAGAATGGTGCAGCTTGTGCATGTAGATGTGATTTTTGCAGATTGAAGGTTGCAATTAACGGCACTGTAGTGGAGATCTGGGTTGGTTTATTGTGGAAAAGATTATGCATCCGCTGCTGCAATGGCTGTTGCGTTTCATTTCGCCTGCAAGCTCTTGCGTGGTGCAATGGTGATGGTAGAGCAGTGGCTCATAGGTGCGTGGACGAACAGGTGCTGCAGTCTGGTTTGTGGTCGAAACAGTGTTGAGCGTGGAGGTTGTGTTTGCTGCTGCTTCGCGTTTTCTAACAAGGCTGCAGCAACGTGATGATGCGCGTTCAGGTGCGAGAATGGTGATGGCTTCTTCTTCTCCGACGACGTGGCTGCTGCGTTTTCAGGTTCACAAATGCAGGTTCGAACGGGTGCGCGATGAAGAAGGTGGTTTCCATGGCTGCTAGCGTGAGTGCGTTGCAGATGCAGCATGGCCAGAACTGGTGCAAGTGTTGCCGGCGTGAAGGTGGTGACAGAGCAATGGTTGCCGGCGTGAGGCCTGATGGAGGCTAGGGTTTCAAGGAGAAGAAGCTAGGGTTAAAGATGATGATGTGGCACCATTTGATAGGATAGTGACACATGGCAACATATGGTTGGACATATTTGAAACTTAAGGATTGCCACATGGGAGTATCTGAGTGAATTGAGTTTAAGTGACAAAACGGGTGTAACTTAGTAGAAACAAGGGGTGCAGAAGTAAATTTTATGTAGCCTATTTGAAAATAGGTGAGTGTATAAGTAATGTATGGGGTGCAAAATTGATTTTTCCAGAACTTGTTGATTTTAGTCTTATTCAAAGGTGTTTTGTAACTTCAATCAATTTATTTTCTCACCTTTAAATGAGCTTAAAACTTAACTTTACCTGCATCAACAAACGTTAAAATAACCAAAAATAATTTATGCAGCTAAAAATCAATTTTTAAGACATTTTTATCACAAAAGCTCAAACAGCTTAATTATCAAAACTGTCAATTAAATCACTCTTTAAGCACACAAATTCAATTAAATACTCAGAATTAAACATTGAATGAGGGCAAAAATACGCACTCATCAGTAGGTCATAGGGATAAGAGTGAAATTGATAGCTTTCTGGCCTTGATTGAAATTTTTCCGCCCAATGTTTTGATTGGATTTCTCGAACTAAGACATTTGAGGATAGACAATGGGGTGTGGATTAGCTCTTCGCTCTCTTCTTATCCTACACCTAGAACCATACTCATTCAAATTTGCTACCAAATTTGGATCAAGTACAATTTTTCCGTTCCTTATGCGGACCTCAATCCTCTCTCCTATTATAATCAAGTCTGCAAAGTTTGAGGAAATACTACTCATCATGTGTTTATAAAAGGGTGACGACAAAGTGTTCATAAATATAACCACCATCTCTTTGTCATGCAAAGGTGGCTCTACTTGAGCAACAATCTCTCTCCATCTTAAAGCATACTCTTTGAACGTCTCTAACTCCTTTTTCGCCATGTTCTGCAGTTCAAATCTATTAGGCACACTATCATCATTATATTCATATTGCTTCATGAATACAACCACCAGATCTTTCCAGGAATGAATTCGAGTTGGTTCCAAATGCATGTACCAGTTAAGAGCCATGCCAATTAAGCTTTCCTAGAAGAAGTGAATCAATAGTTTTTCATCATGAACGTAGTTAGTCATTTTTCTGCAATACATGGTTATATGATTCTTTGGACAAGTGTTCCCTTGATACTTTTCAAACTCTAGGAATTTGAACTTCGAAGGTATCACCACATCTGTAATTAAGCACAGCTCTACAACATTGTCAAACTCAAAGTTCCGTACACACTCTATAGCTCTCAACCTTTCCTCTAACATTTCCAATTTGTTTGTGGCATCCTGAACATTCAGAGGTGTAATGACATGCGGTGAAGGTTTCAGCTCGGGTTGCTTTTCCATTGACACATGTACCACATTTGGTTGAACAATTCCTTGGGTGCTTGTGAAGGTGGTTGTCCCAAGTTCATTCTCCTTTGTATCATGAGTTACAACCATTTAGTTTGCAGCTTTTTTCTCTGAGTCAAATCCAATGGGTAAAGTGTAATTCAGAGGAAGATAGTATGGAGGAAAAACTTGGGTTTCCTAAACCCTTTGTTGATGTTGTTGAGTGGAACTCTTTCCAGAGTTTTCTAGTGCCTCTATGGCTTCCAAAATCTCACTTATTTGCTCCTTCAATTGTTGAATATCTACCTTCATTGCTTCATGAGTTTCTATGAAATTCTCCATGATCCTTTATCAACAACTCCTTTAACGTGTCACAATTTCTTAATTTTATTAACATGAACTAATGAATGCATAAAACAAATCCATGTGATGCATGAGACCCACTATGCATATGCTAACGATATGAATGTATTATGTAAGATGACATGAGGATGCATGCTAGGTGTTTAAAAAATTATATGCACACTACTAAGAATAAAAATACCATGTGACTGATATGCATGTTTGTGCCCCAATAGGCATTTATTTACTTTATATGTTGATGTGATTAAGGAACATCATGCATGATGTGCGACTGATTGAAAACCTACATGAGATTTATTAGTGCCCTAGGAGGCATGTATTCATATGATATGATTATGAAAATGTGATACACTTATTTCAAAACTCCATGCATGATATGCAATCAAATGACACAATGAAATGCATGTTTGTGCTTCAATATGCCTTATTTATATGAAATGTGATGTATGTATTGATATGTACAAGAAAGAGGTGAAAAGTAAAGGATGTAATTGTCTCCCTTTTGTGCCTTAGCATAGGTTTGTCCACTTCACGGTATTTCCCAAAACAATTGGTAAACAACACGATGTGAGAGTACCAAATGAAGCAAACAAACTCTAGTTGGGTGATGAGTGCGTATTTTTGCCCTCATTTAATGTTTTGAATTTGTGTGCTTAAATATTGATTTAATTGGGATTTCTTATAATTGGGTTTATTGAGCATGAGATGCAAAAACATGTTAAAAAAAAGCTTTTTAGTTGCATAAATGTTCTTTGGATATTTTGAGGTGTGTTAGTACAGCTGCAGCTAAGTTGAGCCAATGGAGGTGTGGAAATAAATTGCTTAAAGCTTCATGACACCTTAAAGATAAATCCAAGAATAAGAAATTATCAAAATCACAAAAATCCAAGCCAAGCATTGCATGAAGACAGCAAGAAAAGCTTGAAAAAGTGAAGAAGTTTGGTTAAAGCAAGAAGAGAGCAACAAAAAAATTGAACCTTGCGGTTTTCTTTATCTTTATGATAGAAGATAATTTGGGAAAATATATCTTTAGATATTTTATTTGATATTTTTAAATAATTATCTTATTTAATTATATCATAAAATATTAAAAGATAATAACTACCAAATCTTTTTAAACATGACAAGATCTTGAATCTTTTTAGATCCACAACAAACAAATATATCTTGAAGATATTGGATTATTTAGAAGATAATTTGAGGAGATTGCAAAGGGTTGATTTGGTAAATTAATACAAATATTAATTGGTGATAATTTATCACATATCTTTAAGTAATTAATTTATTTAATTATATTAGATATTGATATTATCAACCAACTATATTTGTCAAATAGTCTATATCTTTCCAAATATTTTTAAATATTTATCTTTATCTTTATTTTAACAACAAAAAAAAGCTCAGTCCAAGTCCTATATAAAGAGATCAAGGGAAAGCAAAAAAGACAAGCTCAAGACTTTAGAGTTTAGGAACCCTTAAGGGGGGCCTAATTTTGTTTCCTTTCTCTCTCTATTCTTCTTCTATTTTTATTTTGCATTCATGGAGTTCTAAACTTCTTGGGTTGATTCCATTGTAATTTCTTAATTGGATTCTGAGTTTAGATCAATTAATTTGTTTGTTCTTTTCATTCTTGTTGAGATTTATTTTCATCTATGTCTTTTGGTTCTTAATTTAGTAAAAGTAATGATTTTTACATTGTAGCAAGTTAGCACGGTGTTAAATCTACCTAACATAACAATCGTATGAGTCCAAGGGTTTTTAAATTTTAATTGAGAAGTTACTTTGATTAATTTTAGAAACTTTCATATGATTGAATGAGTTTTTGCTAATAATTGAGAAGTTACTTTGATTAAAGATGAAAACTTAGAATACAATTAATCAAGAAGTTACATTGGTTAATTAGCTTTTTACTAGATATAAGAGGTAAAAGAAGGAACATGATTAGGATTAGTAATATTTAATTGAGAAGTTACTTTGGTTAAATTTACTAAGATTAATCTACAAAGTTCTTGTTTTTGATTGAGAAGTTACTTTGGTTGAAAGTAAAGACGCCAACAAATTAATTGAGAAGTTACATTGATTAATTTGAAGTCTTTACTATTAATCTTTAGGAAACCAATGATGAATTCTATTTTGAAAAAGCAGTGGAATCAACCTATTTTTCTTTACTATTATTTCTATCTTATTTTATCTTTTTATCTTTATCTCTCATATTTTTATTATTTTATTTAAGTAACTCTTTTGTATAGATTTTATAAGAACTAACTTGTTAAAAATCAATTCCGTGTTCGTTGGGAGACGACTTAGGGTTAACTTAACCCATACTAATTTTCTTAACTATTATCTTAGCAATACTGAAGTTGCTATAGTTTAGTAGTATTAATTTGATTGCGTCAACAACAGCATTATCAAATTTGATAACGTTGTCGTTCACACGATCAAATTAATACTACTTATCTATAACAACTTCAGTATTGTTACGAAAGTAGTCAACAAAATAGAAAGGGTAACCAAAAAGGTATTTTAACCTTATCAAATTAACCTCACTTGATCACATAATTCAGCAACTTCTCGTATCCAATAATTAACTCATCGATAAGCCTCCCTACTTCTCCAATCAGAATCAACCCAGAACCCCAAAAATATCAAGATTGAGCCCATATGACTCGCGTCGCCTGGCAGGTGGTCGTCCGCCATACCGTTCATGAGAAAACCCAAAAATTGGGTTGGCACTCATGTGTCACCTGGCGGCTAGTTCGTGTCGCCAGGCGGTTCCTCTCAGGAACCCAAATCTTTTTGCACAAAAAAAGGATGAGTCACTTGGCGGCTTTGAAGGCCTGCTAGGCGGTTTTTGGAAAATTTCCAGAAACTTAGTACAATCCAAAAATTTCACAAAAATATACATTCTATGCTTCTCATACAATTCATAATTAAGAAATCAAAGTCAAGAACGCAAGGGACAGCTCCCTTAACCTGGTCTCCTTGCTTAATTAGAGGTTTCTTGCGTTAGCTTTTTATCCAAAAACTTTCCTTTGTTCCCCCGTAGTTCAACCCTCCTCTTCACCCACTGTTACCGTGATTCACTCTGATTTTCTCTCCTCATAGTGTTCAACAAGCCTTTCCATTTTCTCATCTTACAACTAGGGTTTCTTGATCCCTCTCATTCATACCAAAAAGAATTTTTGCAAAAAGAAAACTTAGTTTATGTCTAGCAAGGTTCGAACTCACAACCATGCAATTTGTAAAGTCAATGTACAACCATTCAACTAATTCATGTTTCATGATAATTATAATTCTAGGATTATATTATCACTCATCATGATCACTCACATTATTATTAAAATAATAATCAATTAAATAACACACAAGTGACATACATAAGACTCAAACTCAAGTCCTCTCAACATGACTAAGTACTCTCAACAACTTGAGCTAATAATTTTCCACGTCATATAAGCTAACATCAATTGCCATAAAGGCTCCTACTACCCGCATTTCTTAATTATTTATTTATTTAATTAATTAATTTCAACGGGTTTTACACTACCCAATCCCCTTCTAATTCTAAGCTACACAGACCAAGGTATAGGGACCCACTCAAGTCATGTACAAAAATATAAAGTGAGTGTGTGAAGGAAAAAAAATGCACACCTAAAACCCCACTTACAAAACAATCAGAAAATATTTAGGCAGATACAAAACATGTTTTCTACCCTAGAGTTCAATATCCATAATTATTTCATACACTAACTAAAAATGAAATAGACACACACAAATAACAAATGGAAAAATAAACATTTAAACTAAACACATCACTTTCGCATATTCAATTAAATAGGCTTGATTCTCTGATGTCCCCAATGAAGTCGCCCTATTTTGACATTTTTTGTAAAATGAGTGTCCTGTGAAGCTTGCGGCCGAGTTGACAAAAAAAACATTTTTATAATTTTTGTATTTCGAAAAGGAGTATCGTCCGACACAAGTGATCGATTAGACACCAAAAAATTTCGATGATTTTTATTTTGAAAGTGAGTGTCGTGCAACACAAGCGGTCAATTAAACTCCAAAAACTTTTTTATAGTTTTTGTATTTTAAAAAAAAAAAAAGTGTCGTGCGACGCAAGCACTTGATTAGACACTAAAAATAAACAAAGAAAATAATTTTAAATTTTTATTTATTCTTATTTTATCACTTTTAAAAATTATTTTAATTTTTATTTCAATTTAAAATACTTTTATTATTTTAGAAAATTATGTTATTGAAATGTGAGATTTAATTAGAAAATAGTAAAATTGGAAATAGAAAATGGGAGTGCATAAGTGAGTATGTGAGTGTAATGAAAAAACTACACACATGGGAATGAGATGCATAAAGAGAAACGTGTGGTGCATAAAGTAAACGCATCCTAGCCTAAAAAAAGAAATTAAAGGAGTGGGGTGTGTGCTTAGTGAAAACGCAGGAACTAAAATATAAAACTAAATGCACGGGATGGGTTATTACATTGGGGAATGCATGAAGTAAATAAATAATCAGAACCCAAATTAAAAACAGGGATGCGCAAATTATAACCCAAAACCCAAAAAAACAAACTAGAAATTGGTCAAAATGAGCTAAGACTACTAAATTAGCAAAGAAAATGTAAAGTAATGATGCAAACACAGTCTAATTAGTATATGAATGATGAAAACTAAGGTAAAGGTGAGGAATAGCATGAAAAACGAAAAATTATATGTGGAGACTAACTTGGGTGGCTTTGTTTATGCAAAACCAGTCTACCTTACTTTATGTTTCTTTCATTGAATTAGAATGACTAACTTGTGTGGCTTATTTTGATGTAGAAAAAGTGAACCAAGGACACAAAAACTTAGGGGTGGCAAAATGGGTCAGCCCGGCCCGTGTTGGCCTAACCCGCTAGCCCGTCACCTTTATTTTTTATTTATTTTTTTTAATTTTATTTTAACTTTATTTTAATTTTTGTATATAAATTATATATATATATATATAAATTTATTTATGTAATATAAAAAAATTATTATTTTTTAATTATTTTTAATTTTAAATATAAAAAATGAAAAATAGTTGGTAGGCCAAGGTGGGTTGGCCTGCCAAACTGGCGAGCTAGGCGGGTCAAGCTATAGCGGGTTGGCGGGTTTGAAACTCTAACCCAACCGACCGTTTTCTTGGCGGGCTGGCGGACCTGCTCCGCTTTAACATCCCTAAAAAAACTAAGAAATACAACGGGAAAATTTGAACTAAGTTGGCTGAAAAGTTGTTAAAAACAATAATAAGAAATCTATGAAAAGACTATTTTGCTTTTTTACTCTAATATGAAATCTATGAAAACTGGTAAAAACAGTAATAAAAACCTACTCAACAAATATCAAATGACTAAAGGAACCTAAGGAAGAACTCAAAAACTGAAATCCTGCCTAAAACTCAAAATTGTAATACCTAAAACCTTTAAAAACAGCCTAAAAGTAGGCTAAAACTAAGGTTATTATAAAGTATGGGTAGAAGTCGAGAGAAACTACCTATACAAGGTTAAAATGACTTTATCAAACTTAATCCTAACTCAGAAACTATCTCCTTAAATATTTACCAAAAATCACTACCTAAAACCAATACTAATCTACCAAATTAACCCTTTTCTATATGCATGTACTGAGATAACCTATGGAATTTTAGTCTAACTATTCTAACAAGTTTCTAATGGCAAAATATGACTAGAAAAATACTCACACTGCTAAAACTAACTATAACTCAAAATCTAGGTACCTATGACCTTAAACTACCACTGAACTATGTCGAAACTACTGCATATAACTCATATAAAACTACTTGGACAAGTTCTAATTAGCAAAAGAAAGGTTTAGAACATATGACAAATCATAATTAACAAGGGAATTCGAATTTGTCTAGTTAAAACCCAAAAAATGAACTAGAAATTGGTTAAAATGAGCTAAGACCACCAAATTAGCAAAGGAAATGTTAAGCAATGATGCAAACACAATATAATTAGTATACGAAAGATGAAAACTAAGCTAAAAGTGAGGAATAACTTGGAAAATGAAAACTGATATGTGGAGACTAACTTGCGTGGCATAGTTTATGCAAAATTAGTCTAGTTAAATACCTTAGTTTATGTTTTTTTCATTCAATTAGAGTGACTAACTTGTGTGGCTTATTTTGATGCAAAAAAAGTGAAGCAAGGACTGAAAAAATAACAAAAACAATTGGAAAATATTCGCCAAATTGGTTGAAAAAGTCACTAAGTTGACCAATAGTTGACTTTTTGTTATTCAGTCCTAAAGCTTGTACCAGCTATTGGAGACTCAAATAAACATTAAATGGGACTTGTGCTGAGCTAGAGAAGCATCAGAGAAGGCTGGAAGTCAAATCAATGACTAGATTGATGCACAACTATGAATATAAGTGATGCTTATGTAGTTTCCAATCAAAATTATTCATGAATCCCATTCACCACTCTAGACAGAATTGAACTCAATACAATGGAGATTTAACTACTAAAAGTTCCACATTATGGCAGTATTATTGTTCCTGTAGAGAACAAACAAGATAAGTTAGGCACAAGCGTCACCTTACCCATGTAGTCCGTTATCTCCTCAGTTGGCTTTTTCCCAGGTGGTACATGTCGGTTTGGACCCAGGAAGGGTTACCTGCAGAAGCGACTCCGAAGCTCAAGTGAGTCAAAACCCTCAAAAGGTCAAATCAGTGATTAATGAATGCGTACCTTTAATTAATGGGGTCCACGTGTATTTATAGAGTATTAATTATGTTTGGGTATGGCATGGGTCGGGCCCTGGTTTGGGCCTCAGTTTGGGCTGTAAGTGGACATGGGCCTTGGCCCAGGCCCTTAGTTTGACTATTGTGGGCTCATTGGATGATAGGAGGGATTTCATTTTGCTAAGTCTTTAGGAGCAGTCTGATCAGGATACTTCTCAACTTGTCGGATGTCGTCCTTGCCCACGCACTGTCCTAGTTTTGTCGTTCTGTTGTTAGTTTAGCCTCCGTTCAGTTACAAGTTTAAGTCCATGCCGGCCCAAGTCGTGTACTTGGGTTGTTCCCGGCATATACGTAAGGGTTGTCATTTATACGGTTAATTTGACCAGGTCCAGTACAATTATGAAATTAGAAAGTGATAGCACTGTGATTTAAGGATCAAAAACTACACAATTCTACAATTAGGGTTCAGCCCCCAAACTTGGACATGACACAAGGACCAAATAATGTGTGTGAACTTTCTCCAAACACTAGACTTTAACAGATGTTCCATGAGTACTAAAATAAGGAATGAAAACATAACTCAATTCATATGCAGAATGATTGTAGTAGGAAGGAAAATTAAAGGACGCGTTACATCGACGCTAGTCCAGTAGTGCCAAAGCACCAATATTTTTCATTTTATCAAAAGATACAAGAGTTATATTAAAATTTCATTATTATTAATTTAATATTTGTTCTTTGCGTACTTTTGATCAAGTGATGTATTATAACTTTTATTAATGTATAAAAAGGAGATTCATTAGAATTTAAAAAATTGAAGTAAACAAACATTTAAAATATATTTTAATTTGAATATTAGTTTTCCTTTTATATTTTTTAAATAATATTTTTAAATTTTATCAACTAGGTTCCATTAATGTTTGCAAATTTAATAAATGTTCTGATTCTTATGAAATTTTATTTAGTATTCTAATTTGAAATGTATACAATTATAATTTCTTTATAAATATTTGATATCGAAGAAATAACCATCCTTTTAATATTGAATATTTGATAATATTATGTTTCATTACTGTAATTTTTTTATTATTTCATAAAAATTAATTAATTAATATTAAAACAGTAAGAAAACAAGTATGGGTGTGGGTATAGGGATATGCCCATTACACGGTGAGATGGGGATGGGGCAAAAGTTTGATATCCGTTGAGTTCGGAAATAGGGATAAATTTTTTCTACGGAGATGGGGATGGGATAGTGAAACTCGTCCTTGCCTCATTGCCATCCCTAAGTGCGTGCCCAAAGTATTAATTGTACTTTTATAAATAAAATTATATATTAAATTATTAAATATCCTTGAAACATTAAATCACATTGAAACCTTTTCCAATACACATTTTTATGTAGATTTAAGAAGGCAATTATCTTCTCTCACACGTCTTTCCATTAAGTTTGTCTATTAATCACTCATTGATTTTTCTTTTATTTAGTTTTTTTGTCATTAATTAATATTGTTAGCCTTTTTTCTCTTATTTTTATCTTTTTGGGAAATAATACTTTGACAAAATTTTGTTTAACAAACAATTATTTTTGGTAAAAGAACCCTTAAAATTTTATTACTTTATTTTTGTAACTTCTATAAAAAAAATAAAAAATTCCTCTATTTAGTAACTTAATGAACTTTATCAACCAAATGTTTGTCAAAAATCATTTTCATCTTTTTAGTCTCTATTCATTTCCAAAGAAGGTTTTCTCTCTTCCCTTGGAAGTGGTGTCTGGCTCCTTAATCACAAATCATAATTTATTTCACTTTCTCTTAACCATTTCACATAGGGATGTTTGGTTTGGTTTGCACTGCTCCATATCTATTTTTAAGGTCCATCTCCATTTTAAGGTTTTCTCAAATCTATAACAATATAAGAAAAACAACATCTACTAAAATTACCCAACCACCCCTATTTATCATTCTGACACATGTTCACTTTTCTTGGTTTTTTTGTCTTTTGTGCAATTTTCCATTCACTTTCTCGTTGTACCCTTATAGCCATGAAGTTGTGTTCCAAAAAATTTAGTTTTAGTGTAAATATCTTTCCCGCTCCTCTATAGTGATCAATGCTCGTTTGTGATTGATTGATATCATTTTACAGTAGAAGAAGGTTATAGAGTCTTCATCTGTTTTTCATTTGTGTTTCTCGTCCTGCGTTTGGGTTTTCGCTTCTCTCCATCTATAGATTGTGTTGTGCTCTATTTTATGTATTTTTCTTACCCCGTTTTTCTTTTCTTTTGTTTTCCAAATGAATGTGTGAATTTTTTTGGTTTCATGTCCTCATTATGGGTTTTCGATTTTGCTTTCTCTCCATATTTTGAGGTTCTTTTGCTAGGTTTGCAAGTATTGTTCTTATTTTTATTTTTTATTTTTGCGAAATAAGTGTGTAGATGTTTATGGGTTGTGTATTTTTGTTTTCGTGATTTACTATCAGCTCCGATGAAAGTTTTGTCTTATATTTTTGCTGTGTATTTTTTTCTATTTTATTTTTGTTAAAATGTTGGTGTTTTACAAATATGGATGGTTTACTCATGTTGTTGTGTTTCTTTATGTGTTATTACTTTTAAATTTCTCTCCATCTTTTGAGTTTCTTTTGTCTAGGTTTCATGTATTGTTCTTATCTTGTTTTTTTCTTTTTTGCGAAATAACTGTGTAGATGTTTGTGGGTTGTGTCACTAGTGCATTTTAGAGCTTTTACATCGCAATATATGCCTCGGTTCCTGTGCACCCGCTGCATATAAACACGCGGTGACATTTTTGTAATTAAAGTCATCTTTTATGCCTCAGTTGCCATTCTAACCAAGGCATATAGCTTAAAAAATTTTGACCACTCACGTTGACCCATAATTTGAATTTTTTTTACTAAAGCAATATGCCTCGGTTCTTTTATAACTAAGGCAGTAGAGACCTTATGCTTCGGTCCAACTAGTACCCGAGGCATATAACGAGACAATATGCCTCAGTTTCGAATAACCGAGGCAGTATCTCTTCGTAGGGTTAAAAAACCCAAATTTCTTTACTGCAACAGCGGCGCAGTTCTGCAATTCTTCTTCTTCTCCACGTCCAACGCTCCTCCGACAGTCTCGCACACCTCCCACCGTCCTGCACACCTCCGACGCACACCTCCCACCATCTCGCACAACTCCGATATGCCAGGCCATCGTTTCATCGCCTGCACCGCACCGCCGCTGCATCGCCTCCACCGCACCGCCACTACATCGCCTGCACCGTCGAGGAGGTTTCCAGCACCACTGTGGCTTCTTTTTCTTCGACCAACCATCACCGTCGTTGCACCGTCGAGTAGCCGTGCATTGCCACTGGAGCTGCACGCACCGTCGAGGAGGTTGTTGATGAATGCCTTGCTAAAATTCAACGAGAAGATGAGCGTCTTGCTAAACTTCAACAAGATGAAGATGAACGTCTGGCTAAAATTCAACAAGATGAAGTTGAAAGTCTGGCTAAAGCTCAACTTGAGGAAGACGAGCAACTTGCTCGGGCAATTCAAGAAAGTTTGACCATTGGTTCTCCTCCTCGATTTGACAATGATTCTTCATTTCTATCTTATCCTCACCTCTTTCCTCCTGGATATAGGTAATTGTGTGTATAATTACATCTTTTATCTATATAACAAACCCTTCCTTGTACGTTATGGAAATTGTTGAATTTTCTGACATTTCAAGCAAAATATGTTTTGAAACTTCAATTTTAAGTTTTGCTGGTTTGAGTGTTTGGTTATACAATTAACTGATCTGGACTTCATTCTAGGTATTATTTTAAACGATTCTCATCTGAATCGTTGAAGTGGGCTAAGCACTGGATTGGAATTTTATGAATGATACCTTGGTGTTTGTTAGTTTTCCTGAGTGTTATTAAGTACCTTTAACTAAGATGAAAATGTTAGAAAATAGTAGTGATTAAAATGAACATATTATGTAATGTTTTAGCTAGTTTTGTTTATGGTGATTCGTTAGCACTTCTTGGGGAATATCTTAGAGTTTACTCGTCATCTACTAAAATTGAAGTTCTCTCCTCTATTTCAATATTATGGATCTATATAGTAAAGATTATTTTTTCAAGGTTTCATGAATCTTTCTTAATGATTAAAAATATAGATTTAATAGGTTTTGGTAAACCTGCTTTCAGAATCTATGTTGGGTGCAAGACTGAGATTGGCCATGGAAGATTTTTAAGTTGCATGGGAAACCTCAATTTTAAGTTGCTTAGAAAAATAATTAGTTGAAACCTCATTTTTCTTTTTCAAGAAAGAAAAGGTGAAAATTAATCTTAGCTTCATAAATGAAGTCTTCAAATATCATTTTTGGTCAATCTTCATTTGATTATGCTGAATTTGTTCCTTTACAGTTTTCCATGTCTAGCAATCGCCCTTACCACAAATCATGCTATGGGAGAAGCATCACCCCATATGTGATGTTTGCAAGAACTTTATAAGTATCTTGACACTTGTTTTGCACTAACAGTTGTCTATTTGTCAACTCTGTGCTTGTTCTCTTTCAAGTTTAGAAATTTAGAAATTTCAATCCAATGTTTCAAATGTTATTTTACTTTACTATTTGAATCACTCATGATTTAAGTGGAAAAGTTAATCTAACGGAAGAGTGAGAAGAGGATCAAGAACATCTCCCTTTCTGTTTCTTAAAACACTTGTTTAGAGACCAATTTTTAAAACAGTAAGAGTGAGAAGAGAATCAAACAGACCCCAAGTCTTGGCTTTTAAGTTATTTTTTATAAGTGTTATATATATTGTTGAGTGAACTAAAATGATTGGTTATTTCTTTGCAGATCCCAACTAATTCAAATAATAGGCAGAAGACTATTCGATTTTTTTTTAAATGGTCATATGCCTCGGTTGAAACACACTCGAGGCAGTAAATGTATCTTTCTGTCGCGGTTAAAACAGATCTGAGGCAGAAAGTATATTAAATTTTCTTTTATTTTTTGAATTTCTGATACCCATTAGGCCTCGGTTATGAGAAAACCGAGGCAATAAATATTAAATATGCCTCGGGTTTGTAACCGAGGCATAAAGTACTACCTTTTTACCTCGGCCGTATATGCCTCGGTTGTGGATCCGAAGCCAAAAGCTGAAAATAACCGCTGTCATTTCCCTTCCCTGCACTAGTGTGTATTTATGTTTTCTTAATTTACTTTCATTTTTGGGTTGTTGTAAATGTTGGTGTTTTAAAAATAAGGATGGTTCACCGTGTTGTTGTGTTTTATTATTTTGGCATTATTTTTTGCCTATTGTAATCAAGGTTTAATCTTTCTATTTTCTGGATAAATTTTTCAATGTTTAATGTGATATTTGTCATCTTTCTAACCTCTTCTTCCATATATCTTTGGTTTATTTTATTTTTCTCCTTCTATGGGTTATTTTTTGTTCATTCTAACAATCTTATTTTATAATGTTTTTGTATTACTTTCATTGGTGGTGTGTTTTTTCTGCTAAGGTATAATGAAGGTTTAATTTTTCTATTTCCATATTAAATTTTTATATTATCTTCCTATTGTTAAGCTGTCATTCTACACTTTTTTACCTTTATGGAGGTTAATGTGTATGTTCCCATATTATTTGCACAACTTTTTCTTTCTGTAGACATTATTTTTGTAAACAACAACTCTCTATTCTTGTGAAAAAAATTTATTCACCTCTTGTAGTTTTTATTATTGTTCATTTATATAATTCATAATACAATTTATAGACTCAATTTTACGTTCGTTGTACTCATAATAACTATAAACGGCTAATATACTAACTACCCACTACGACTAGTACATTAATTACCCACAACGACTAACTCATTAATTACCCACAAAATCCCAACGGCTAATTCATTTAAGTTTATTCTAAAATCAAGAGTTTCTGCTATTGAGTTTGACAAGTCTGGTGGTCGAATAGTTCTAACAAAAAAATGAAAGTTTGATTCTTACTTTAGCATTTTTTTATAACTAAACTTAGTTTTGAAATATTCCATCTCACATCCTTGATTTTGTAATATATATATATATATATATATATATATATATATATATATATATATATATATATATATATATATGTGTGTGTGTATGTATACTACTTATGTATACTACAATATCTAGCGACATCGTGCATTAGGGAGGGATTTGAAGAGGATGGACTATTTTGTTAGTAGACATCCTAAGTTCCTTTATAAAACAGAGTTTTAGAGTCATAAGCCCGAGGTATTTTTAGTCATCAGTTAATGCTCCCTAAAATACCCAAGGACTAGAATAGTTAATATCTATGACATGTAACTGTTTTTTCTTAAGCATATATTCAAAATGAATTTGTTTTATGATTGGATTTTCTCTATTTTTTTTCTACATAAGATTTAACATGATTGATCTGATTTATAACCTGATTGGTATTTTTTTTCTTTATGAGAGTTATACAGGTTTAAGAAAAGAAGGTGAAATTTTTTTTTAGATGAACGTTGATCCTAAAGTAATGGAAAATGGCTCTGTTCCGAGTTTAAGTAGTTCTAGTAGTTGTAGATCATTTCTTGCAAATGGAGTGTCTCGAAATGGGTCATACAATTATTTAAACAATGATTTCTCATTTCCTCCAAGAGGCATACCTTCACTAAGAAAACCATTGGTAGTTGTGTTCAGCCTTTCCAATTTATTTATTTTTTATCAATATTATTTTCTTGGGGATAAGAAATTATGCTATGGTCTTTTACGATGAACAACCTAGAAATTTGGCTCTTAGTGGAAATTCAGGGAGTATTATAGCTCTATTTTATTCTATCTCATCCATCATTTGAGTTTCACCACAATGTTTCCACATTCATGTTATTCCTCTCTTTGTCCTTTGACATGTGTATCAATTATGGTTGCTTGCTTGACATTCTTGTGATTGTAGGATCTTCTTGAAGCAGTATCAGTTGAAGAGGTTGCTCGATATTTAGATTTGAAGAAGTTGGATGAAAGAATTTACATGTTTGAAGTTGTGTCACCATATGACGGGCAAGTAGTTGCATCAACTTTCTAATGCATAATCTATACATTATCATTTCAATAAAGATGGAGTTATTTGAAGTACATACTCTTGGGTGTTGTCATCTTCAAAGTGAAAATAATTGTTAGGGATATAGTGAAGCACATAGACTTGTGTTTGGATGTTTGTCATATAAGCAATTAGTACTTGCTTCTGTGTTCATTATAATTGAAGAGGTTTTCTTTTAAAATTTGTAGGATGGGGATTAGGGAAAGTGCATAATGGTTGGTGGAAGCGATGGAGAGAAGCAAGAGACTAAAGTGTTAAGAGCAAGGGTCGGTGCAATGAGTTTAGGTCCTAAGAAGGGTCTTACACAATAAACTGAAGTGATCTCACTATTCCTTTATATAGTTTTTGTTAATCCAAATTGGCTTATACATGATTAAAAGTGATGAGTTCAAATTTTTGCCTTCATTTAATGTTTAAATTTGGGGATTTAATAGAATTTTTGTGTTTAAGGATTGATTTAATCAGGATTTATGATTATTGGATTTATTGAGTTTGTAAGTTAAAAATAGAGTAAAATGTGATTTTAGTTGCATAAAATATTATTGGACATTCTAATGTTTGTTGATGCAATTGAAGTTTAATTTGGGTCATTAAAAGTGTGGATTTGAAATATTCAAAGTTACAAAATAAGTCCAAAATCATTAAATTCTAGAAAGAAAAAGTCAAGAGCTAAATGCACCCCCAATTTTTATTTTACACACTCCTCCTTCAAGTGGACCACCTAAAAAATCTAGTTTTACACCCCTAGTTTCTACTAAGTTGCACCTCTAGTTCCTACTAAGTTGCACCCCTCCAACCATTTAAACCCAACTAAACCAGATCATGCCATGTGGCAATCATCCACTAATTGAGCTGATGAAAGATTGACCCCAACCAAGGATGGAGGCACATGCTTAAGAAGACTAAGCATGTTTAGAAAGGAAGTTCACTAATCCTTCATCCCTTTCATTTATGTTTGTTATTTTTGATTCCCTAAGTTGACTTAGTTGAATCAACTTTAGTTGACTTGTTGACCTTTGACTAGGTTTGACTTGTTGACTATAGTTAACTTGACTTAAGCCCACATGCTAATCTATGTTTATTTGCTTTGTAGGTTGATTAGGAGTAAGAAAGCAATGCTAGGTGGCACATGGTGATTGGGGAGCATAAATGATGTGGAGGAGAGAGTAAAGCAAAGGCATAAAGCATAAAGAAAAAGGCATAAAGCAAGTGTACCTATGTACCTTTGGTCTCCTTTGTTTTTAGCACACTATGGCCACTTTCTAGAGACATATGAGACACATTATTGGTCTCCTTTTGTGCTAGAACGAAATTATCCTTGCACACACCACAGTTAGCTCTTTTGTCTCTCATTTTTTGTAACCTTATTTGACATAGTTTCTAGAAGCTACGGTTAGATTTTTGTAGAGACATCCTTAGGTATCTTTTATTTGCTTAGAGGCCCCTAAACCCTTCTATATAAGGGGTGCTCCTAGACATGTAAAAGGGTTTAACATTTTGAAGTAAAAACACTCTTGTGTCTCAACCATTTGTGAGAGTTTCCTCCCTTGGGAGTGAATACTTTTAAGCCTTATCTTGCATAGCAAGTGGCGGCACACATCCACTCATCTTCAAGGTTGCCATGGCTTCTAGCCTAGCCTTGTAGTGGCGTGCTTCTCACATTTTTACCATTTCTTTCCTTTCCATTTTATGTTTTCTTCTTCCTTTAATTGTTCTTGGTTTTCTATGGTTTATGTGCTTTCCATTTCCTTTTTGTTTTGAATCAATCCATCATCTTATTCTCTTGAGCTTTGTGAAAGGAACCTTCACATCTAGATAGCTTGCTATCTTAATGTCCAGTGGGGATTTCACTTAGCTTTCTTAGTCAACTCACACCATATTCAATAATCTTAAAAAGCAACAACATAATCCTTCATCATTTGGTATCTAGAGCCTAGGTTATCTTGAATATGGTGTTTTTCATGTGCTAACCTTTTCTTGTTGTAGCTATCTTGGTATGGTTCAAATCCACTTCCATTGCACACAAAAACAATGCTGGCAGAAACTGTTCACGATTTTAAAAGATTAAACTGCACCTGCTCAATGATAAAAAATTTACGTTCTTGATTTCGAAAGAAAGCTCTGTTAGTCTAGTTTCTAACAAAAAAAAGAACCAATGCATTTGGAGTTTTGTGGAGAGAGTTATGATTGAAATAGTGAGCAAAGGTCAGAGCTACCGAGATCACCGTGAATCAACATTTTTCAGGTTATGTTGGGCAGTTTTGGCTACTGTTTTTGTTACTCTTCTTACTCCTAAATGTGGTTGGATAACATGTCTTTGGATGCTTAGTCTTTGAGCCTCAAATCCATGAGTTTAAATGCATGATAGCTACATGTTTGTGTCTTTGTGTATGTCATGTTGAGTCTTTAAATGTGTCTAACTTTTGCTTGAGTCATATGTCATATGCTTCTTTGAGTTTTCTTATTCTTGTTTCTAAGTATTTGAGCTATTGCATGAGATCTATGCCTTTTGTTGTAGCATGCTCCTTGAAATTGATTTTGACCTAATTTTTAAGGAACTAAGTGTTCAAGACACCCTGAAATATCCTTCTCATCATCTTAAGTACCTAGTTTTGAAAAGAAAAATTATTTTCATGACCAAAAAACAGTTTGGCCGAGAGCTAATGTGTTGCTTGGTGAATCCATTTGGCCATTTTTACTAGGTGTTATGCTACCAAATTTTATACTTGGATTTTGGGTGATATTGGCAAATTAGTTCCATGCTTTAACTTGGTTATGATCTTTCTTAGTGTATGCATAATTTGAGGTATAATCTTGGCTTGTTCAAATGCTTTCCATAGAGTCTTTAAAAGTGTTTTTCATTGCTTTAGTCTTGTTCAAGTTTTGTCTTTAAAACAAAATTTCCTTAGAAGTTAAACTTTCTTGTTTTTGTGCTTTTCTTGCTTGTCACTAGGTGTTCTTTGTTGTGTCTTAGTAGTTTTCTTTTCTTGAAACTCTTGGGATGTTGTGGCCGAATCACTTGTCTTGCATTTAAAAGGTTTTGAACAAGTTTTTAAAAGTGTTTGCTTCACTCCTTTGGTGGATTTTGAGTGCTAGCCTTGCCTTGTTACTTTAGGAGAGTGATCTAAACACTTGGGTTACAATTTGGGTTGGATTTGGTCTCGATTTTCATGTTGTCTAACCTCTAATCCATTTATTTTGTCTCGGATTTGAGTGCTTTTGTTGTAGGAATCATGGCAAGTTCATCAAATGCACCTACACCAAACAAAAACAATACATTGATGAGATTGCTTCGGGATTTGGAGTTGTCTAGGAAGGAGGCCTATGAACAATTGAGAAAAGACAAGGAGCAAAGTGACCTAAGAATCCAAGAGCATATTCAAAGGCTTGAAGCTAGGGAGAAAGAAAGAGATCCTAGGAAAAGAGGGCATTCTAGGCGCAACCCATCACAAAAGAAGCAAACTCCAAAGATTCCTAAGTTCTATGGTGGAAGTGATCCCAAAATCTTCCTTGATTGGGAAGCTAAAGTTGATCAAATTTTCATTGAAAATCATGTAAAGGATCAAGCACAAGTTGATCTAGTAGTTTTAGGATTTTTGGCGTATGCCAATACTTGGTGGCATAAAGTTTGTAAGAATTATGACCAAGGGCCACCCGCGGCTTCTTGGATGGACATTAAAACTCTTATGCGCGCTAGATTTGTTCCTCCCTCCTATAGGAAGGAACTTATTATGAAGCTCCAAAGGCTTCACCAAGGTCCTATGAGTGTGAGTGAATACTTTAAAGAATTAGAGTCTCAAATGCGTAGGGTTGAAATAAAAGAAACTAACAAAGAGAAAATAAAAAGATTTGTGAGTGGTCTTACGAGAGACATAAAAGACCAAGTAGAGTTGTATGAGTACTCCACTCTTGAAAATGTTTTCACACTTGCCCTTGGGATTGAAATTCAATTGAAAAGAAAAAGAAGGGCAAAGAAGAGTTACTCACCCAACCACTACTTTAGTTACTCATGGAAGGGAAAGGATAAAAAGAACCTTGATAAGTTCCCTTCTAACTCTCATCAAGAACCACCAAGTAAAAGTAAGTCTCCAAGTGATCACATTCACCATTCTACTTCTTCAAGATCAAGTTCCATTAAATGTTTAAATATTTGGGTTATAATCACATTGCTTTAAATTGCCCAACCAAGAGGACCATGATCTTAAAGAAGAGTAATGATGTTGAAAGTGAACACTCATCTCCCCATTCTCTTTCAAAAGAATCTTCTTCCTCTAGTAAAACTAAATTTTTTGAGAAAGACCCTATGTTATTAAGGCGCATGATAGGTCAAGATCAAAGTGAGCTTGAGCCAACTGAAAGAGAAAACATTTTTCAATCTAGATGCAAAATTAACAAATGGGTTTGCTCTCTAATTATTGATGGAGGAAGTAGTACCAATGTAGCTAGCACAAGGTTGGTGGAAAAGCTTAGCTTAGAGACCATTCCTCATGCTAAGCCCTACAAGCTTGCTTGGATAAGTAAAGAGGGAGAAATAGATGTCAATAAACAAGTCCTAATTAACTTCTCTATAGGAAGCTACAAAAATGAGGTGCTATGCGATGTTGTTCCCATGGAAGTCACACATATCTTACTAGGTAGGCCATGGCAATTTGATAAACAAATTTTACATGATGGCCATACCAACCAATACATTTTCTTCAAAAATGGGAAAAAGATAACTTTACTACCTCTATCACCTCAAGAAGTTAATAAGGAGAGAAATATAATAAGAAAAGATAAAGAAGAAAAAGAAAAGGGGCAAGCTTTCACTAAGGTGTTACTTTCCTACAAAATAAATTCTTCCAAAGCAAGATGTGCATCACCCTTCCTTCTCTTCCCAAGCCAAAAAGGAAGGCCCAAAGCACAAGCAAGAGAGGAAGAGTACTCTAGAAAATAAAGATGGCCTTACCAAAGCTAGGGGCAATATCCTTAGAAAGGATGGAACAAGAGTTCATAAAAGGGAGGCGCAAAACCTCCCCTAAATCAAGTCAAGCTTCATCTACAAAGGCTTAAAGAATTTGTGGTCAAATTCTCTCCAAGGAGGGGAGGATGATGAAGGATTGACCCCAACCAAGGATGGAGGCACATGCTTAAGAAGACTAAGCATGTTTAGAAAGGAAGTTCACTAATCATTCATCCCTTTCATTTATGTTTGTTATTTTTGATTCCCTAAGTAGACTTAGTTGAATCAACTTTAGTTGACTTGTTGACCTTTGACTAGGTTTGACTTGTTGACTATAGTTGACTTGACTTAAGCCAACATGCTAATCTATGTTTATTTGCTTTGTAGGTTGATTAGGAGTAAGAAAGCAATGCTAGGTGGCACATGGTGATTGGGGAGCATAAATGATGTGGAGGAGAGAGTAAAGCAAAGGCATAAAGCATAAAGAAAAAGGCATAAAGCAAGTGTACCTATGTACCTTTGGTCTCCTTTGTTTTTAGCACACTATGGCCACTTTCTAGAGATATATGAGACACATTATTGGTCTCCTTTTGTGCTAGAACGAAATTAGCCTTGCACACACCATAGTTAGCTCTTTTGTCTCTCATTTTTTGTAACCTTATTTGACCTAGTTTCTAGAAGCTAGGGTTAGGTTTTTGTAGAGACATCCTTAGATATCTTTTATTTCCTTAGAGGCCCCTAAACCCTTCTATATAAGGGGTGCTCCTAGACATGTAAAAGAGTTGAACATTTTGAAGTAAAAACACTCTTATGTCTCAACCATTTGTGAGAGTTTCCTCCCTTGGGAGTGAATACTTTTAAGCCTTATCTTGCATAGCAAGTGGCGGCACACATCCACTCATCTTCAAGGTTGCCATGGCTTCTATCCTAGCCTTGTAGTGGCGTGCTTCTCACATTTTTACCATTTCTTTCCTTTCCATTTTATGTTTTCTTCTTCCTTTAATTGTTCTTGGTTTTCTATGGTTTATGTGCTTTCCATTTCCTTTTTGTTTTGAATCAATCCATCATCTTCTTCTCTTGAGCTTTGTGAAAGGAACCTTCACATCTAGATAGCTTGCTATCTTAATGTCCAGTGATTTCACTTAGCTTTCTTAGTCAACTCACACCATATTCAATAATCTTAAAAAGAAACAACATAATCCTTCATCATGAGCTGATCAACCAGAACATGACACGTGTCTAAATCCAAACACTCAGAAAACCAGCCAATTAGAACTTTCCACCTAATAATCTCATTCCCATCTCCTAAACAGAAATCCTAGGTCTTTCTGCTCTCCCACCATCATCACACCGACAACCTCCATCCTTCATGCCTGCACCAGCATCGTGCCAGCATTGCCATCACCACTTGCACAATGCAACCACTTGCATCCACACATGCCACGAACCATCGCAGATGTGCACTACGTTCAACCATCTTCAGCCATGAAAGCCGAGCAAATATGCAGTAGCCCCTTCATATTACGCAGAAACGGATGTTGACTGGGATGTCTAATTTAGGAGTTATTAATTACTATTTTAAATAAATTGTAAGTGTTTTCTGTTATGCACGTTTACACATATTTATGTACATTTAGGGATTTGTCTTTTAGTGTTATTGCAGTTCTTATTTTTTAGTTTATCAATTGTAAGAGCTAAGCCTATAAACTTGGCTCCTTTTCATTGTGGAATAAGAGAGATATAGAGTTGTAGTTCCCTCTATTTCCAAATCATTTCTGAGTTAACAAGTGGTATTAGAGCTCGTTGAAATCAGTACAAAGAAGTAGCAAACTTCAATGGAAAATGCAGATAGCAACTTCGTGCATCCTGCCATTCCAAAATTGAATGAGAACTACGACCACTAGGCAATGCTCATGGAGAACTTTCTAAGGTCCAAAGAGTATTGGAATCTCGTAGATTCAAAGATTCCTCAATCCATTGATGATGATACTGAAAAGAAGATTATTGAGGAGTTGAAGTTGAAATATCTAAAGGTGAAAACTATTTATTTCAAGCTATTGATCGAACTGTCCTTGAAATAGTTTTGAAAAAGGAGACCTCAAAGGAGATTTGGGACTCGTTGAAAAAAAAGTTCAAAGGTACAGCAAGGGTAAAGTGCGCTCAACTACAAACCCTACAACGAGAATGGGAGATTCTATTAATGAAGAATGTTGAATCAATCAATGACTATTTTGCTAGAACCCTCATAATTGCAAATAAGATGAGAATGTATGGTGAAACAATGTCTAAGCTCAATGTTATTGAAAAATCCTTCGTTCAATGCATGGTGAAACTATGTAGTGTGCTCCATTGAGGAGTATTGTGATTTAGGTTCCATGACTATAGACGAGCTACAAAGTAGTCTTATAGTACATGAGCAGTGAATGAATGGGCACAATTCTCATGAAGAACAAGTCTTGAAGGTTGCACAAGATGAAGAAAATGTTGGGTGTGGTCAGGGAAGAAGTGTTTTACGAGGTGGAGCTGAACGAGGAAGAGGAAGAGGGAGAGGAAGAAGAGGTAGATAGCCTATAGACAAAACAATAATAGAATGTTATTACTATCATGAGTATGGGCATTTCCAAAGTGAATGCCCAAAGAAACCACAATACAACATAGCAAATTATATTGAAGGCGGTGAAGAAGCAGTGTTACTAATGGCACAACTTTCGATAGATGAAAGGACAAGTGCACAAGAAATGTGATTCATTGATCCAGGCTGTTGCAGCCACATGACAAGTAGAAAGGACCAGTTTTCTTCTATTGATTTCACATTTTCTGATGAAGTAAAATTGGGGAATAATTATACACTAAATGTGGTTAGGAATGGTACTGTTAAAATCCTAATTAATGAAGTTATGCATGTGGTTACTGATGTCTTCTTTGTTCCTAAGTTGAAAAATAATTTATTTAGTATGGGTCAACTTTTGGAGAAAGGATTAAACATTCAAATGAAGCAAAAACAAGTGTGAAGTGTTTCAAGGAGAAACCTTAATCTTTGAGACCTTCATGGCTGTTAATCGTATGTTTGCTATTTATGGAAAATCTATAGTCTCCCATAATTGTTTCGAAGCAAGTTCAATGTCTACAACTCAAGTTTGGCACTTTCACTATGGGCATTTGAGCTATAGTGGTTTACGAACATTATTAGACCTTGATATGGTGAAAGGGATGCCTAGCTTTAAGTCCCCAACTCAACTTTGTGAACACTATCGCAAAGGAAAACATCAAACCGACTCTTTTCCACGACAAAGTAGGTGGCGTGCATCTCAATTATTGCAGTTAATTCATTCTGATATTTGTGGGCCTATCAATCCTACATCTAATGGAAATAAAAGGTACATACTCACTTTCATTGATGATTTGAGTAGAAAAGTTTGGGTGTATTTTCTTGTTGAGAAAAGTGAAGCATTTGATGTATTTAAAAAATGTAAACCATTGGTTGAAAAGTAAACTGGTGTCTCTATCCAAATTTTGCATACTAACAGAGGTGGAGAATACACCTCCAAGGAGTTTGTTGAATTTTGTAATGAGCAGGGGATTCAAAAAAAACTTACTGCCTCATATACACCACAACAAAATGTAGCTGAGAGGAAGAATCAAACCAAAATAAAAATGGTTAGAAGTGTATTGACTGAAAGAAGAGTTCCAAGAGTTTTTAGGCAAGAAACTGTAAATTAGGTGGTCCATATTTTGAATAGAAGTCCCACCCTTGTAGTAAAAAATATCACACCTGAGGAGGCATGAAGTGGAATGAAGCCATTTGTTTCTTATTTCAGAACCTTTGGCTGCATTGGATTTGTTCACGTACCTAAGCAGAAAAGAAGCAAGCTTGGTGACAAAAGGGTTAAATATGTGTTGTTGGGTGTGAGTGAGGAGTCTAAGGCCTACAAACTTTATGATCCTCTTAATAAGAAGATTTATGTGAATAGAGATGTTAAATTACAAGAGGATGCAGCTTGGGAGTGGGATGAAGCCAAGACCAGTGAAGCTAAGATCAATAATATTGATGCAAGTGATCACTCAGAAGAAATTTGTCCAGCAGCAGAGGAGGTAATTCAGACAAACCAGAGTGATGCAACAATAACTAGTACAAATTTAAATGCATCTGATACTTCGAGAATTGTAGAAATTTCAATTGAATGGGGGAGAGTTAGAAAACCTCCAGCATGGATGAGAGATTATGTCATTGGTGAGGATTTAACAAATAAAGAAGATATAAATTTTTCTATGTTTATAGGTGCAGACCTAGTGACATACAACCAAGCATCAACAAGTCAGCATTGGAGAGATGCAATGAATGCTGAAATTCAAGCTATCCAAAGGAATGATACATGGGAGCTAGTTGATCCACCACCGAATTGCAAAATTGTAGGTGTCAAGTGGATTTTTAAGACTAAGTTGAAGGAAATTGGGGAGATTGACAAATTTAAGGCCAGACTAGTAGCAAAAGGCTACACTCAAGAGGAAGGGATCAACTATAGAGAGATTTTTGCTCCAGTAGCCTATCTTGAAACCATTAGAACTGTTGTTGCACTTGTTGCCATAAGGAGATGAACTACTTATAAACTTGATATTAAGTCAGCCTTTCTACATGGAGCAATCAATGAAGATGTCTACATAGAACAACCGCCAGGCTACATTGTTCAAAAGCATGAACACCAAGTATACAAATTAAAGAAGGCCATATACAGCCTTGAACAAGCTCCTAGGGCTTGGTACAACAAGTTAGCATCTTATCTTGAAGCTAATAAATTTTTCAAGTGTCCACATGAACACATGCTATTTGTAAAGAAGGAGGGAGGTAATATCTTAATTATGTGTGTTTATGTAGATGATTTGATATACACAAGTAGCCATGAGTCTTTATTTCAAGAGTTTAAAACTATGATGATGAATGAGTTTGTCATGACTGACTTAGGCAAAATGAGGTATTTTTTGGGCATCGAGGTTTTCCAAAGCCGTGAAGGAATTTTTATTGGGCAAAAGAAATGTATCAAAGATGTGTTGGACAAATTTAACATGTTGGATTGTAATTTGGTGAAAAACCTCATTGTTCCTAGGACTAAGTTATTGAAAACGGATGAAGGAGCAGAAGTTAACAACACACTATTCAAGCAACTTATAGGCAGCCTCATCTATTTGAATGCTACAAGACCATATATTACACATTCTGTCAGCTTGATAAGTCCCTTTATGGAACACCCTAAAGTTAGTATTTTTTGGCAGTAAAGCATATCTTGAGATATTTACAAGGAACTCCAAATCTAGGAATTTTCTACAAAGCTGGTAGAGGAAATGAAGAATTAATTTCTTATACTGATAGTGATTATGCATGGGATCTTGAAGATAGGAAGAGCACGTCTGGTTATGTTTTCATGTCGGGAGGAGGTGTGATTTCTTGGGCATCAAAGAAACAACTTATGGTCAGTTTATCTACAACTGAAGCAGAGTTCATAGCAATTGCTTTATGTGCTTTCCAATGTGTTTAGCTTAGAAGAATTCTAGAACATTTGGAACATTGTCAGCAAGGGGCTACTATACTATTGTGTGACAATGCCTCTACCATTTAGTTATCCAAAAATCCAATTTTGCATGGAAAAAGTAAACATATTGACGTGAGATTTCATTTCTTGAGAGATTTATGCAACGATGGTGTTATAATGCTAGATTACTACAACACAAAAAGAACAACTTGCAGATATAATGACTAAATCACTTAAGGTTGATAGCTTTTAGCATTTGTGAAATGCGCTCGGCATTCGTGAAGAACCAAAGATAAATTGTTGCAAGAAGCATACAATTTAAGGGAGGAAATGTTGACTGGGATTTCTAAGTCAGCAGTTATTATTTATTGTTTTAAATAAATTGTAATTGTTTTCTGTTATGCACGTTTACGCACATTTACGTACATTTAGGGATTTTTTTTATTGTAGTTCCTATTTTTTAGTTTATAAGTTGTAAGAGCTAAGCCTATAAACTTACCTCCTTTTCATTGTGGAATAAGAGAGATATAGACTTGTAGTGCCCTCTGTTTCCAAATCATTTTTGGGAGTTAACAACAAAAACGTTGTCGTCACGCACCATCATCCTTCACGTTGCAGCCAACCATGAGTGAACCATCTGAAGCAAACACCAAGATGCAGGTAACCACTACGCGCCACCACCGATCGTCACACCATCCTCGGTAGTCTGATCAGCCACCATTGTTGCACCTACGTAGTAGTAGCCGTCAACCATGGAGCAGCATTGGATCCTCCATTGCACTTACAAAAACCCTAATTTGGGATAAAGAAAAAGCTGCCACGTGTCAGTCTCTCATGGGGCAGTAAACTGGTCAAAATTGGTCAAACAGTCAATTCTGGTCAAATTATGGTCAATTTTGCAAAAAAAAAAAATAGTCAAACAAGAGGGGCAGAATTGGAAATTGGACAAAAATTAAGTTGCTAAACAATTAATTAAATATTTTTAATTAATTTTCTTTGGTATATCTCAAATTATCAATAGAGAAAATACTCCAGATATTTTAGAAATTTATAAAATCCATTAATTATTTGAGAAATATCATATCAAATGATAAAAGATTTCAATAACAGAAAAGATAAAGTCCAAGTCCAATCAAGGCTTATACAAAGAGAGCCAAGAGAATGTAAAGGACATTTAGCAACTCTCTGGTTTTAGCAGCTACCATCCCTCCACCACACCTCTTGTTCTTCCATCCCTTTTATTTTTCTTTCATTCATCATTTATCATGTATACCATCCAATCCATGGAGGGCTAAGCTTTTAAGGTTTTTTCCACTGTAACTTTTTAACTGGATTATGAGGTTAGATGAATTAATGTATTTGTTCTTTGATTATTGTTGTGGTTTTTATTTATCTATGTCATTTGCTTCTTAATTGAATAGAAAATAATGATTTTAAATATACATGCATGCTAATCATATGAGTTAAAGGGTTTTTAAATTCAATTGAGACTTTACTTTGATTTTATTTAGAAACTTTCATGTGATTAAATAAGTGTTTACCAATAATTGAGACTTTACTTTGATTAAAGGTAATCATTGTAACTAAAATTAGTCAAGACTTTACTTTGATTAAATAAGTTTTCTATTTAGTGAGGAAACAAAGGAATAAACATGATTAGGCATAGTAAAATTTAATTGAGATTGTACTTTGATTGAATTTACTATGTATAATCTAAAAATTCTCACTTTTAATTGTGACTATACTTTGATTAAAAGTGAGAATGGCAATAAATGAATTGAGACTTTACATTGATTGATTTGTAAATCAACAACAATAATTAATTTAACAATAATCTTTAGATAACAGATGAAGAATCCTATTTTGAAATAGTAGTGAAATTGACCTATTTAATATTATTGTGTTTGCAATCTTTTATTTGTGTGACATTCATTCTTTGCATATCAAAACCCCATATTTTTATAGTTACTAGTTTTAATTGCATTTTGCATAGATTTTTATGAGAATCAAATATTTGAAATCAATTTCGTATTCATTGAGAGACGACTTAGAGTTAGCTTAACCCTAACTAGTTTGTTCACTACTAACTTGGCAATACTGAAGTTGCTATAGTTAAGTATTGGTAATTTGATCGTTTCACAACAACGATATCAAATATGGCACCATTGCCTGGGAATACAATTAGCATTTTTAATATTTCAATTTCTTTTCTTAATTCATTCATTTTTTGTTTTTATTTTATTTTCTTTATTTCATTTATTTTATTTCTTATTATTTATTTTTACGCATATACAGTTTGTGTTTTTTTTAGTCTTTAGTTTTTTTATATATTTCAAGAAAAGTTCTATTTTTTGTTTTGATTAAGAATTTCTTTTAAGAAATTTTTTGAGACTAGTTGGAAAAACTTTGGCCAGGAAAGAGTTGGTATTTAAGTTGTCCATTGTGACACACCTCTCTTTCCTCGGAGTGAACCCAGCAACATCTTAACCTATTCCTTTCTTGAAATCTTTCTCCAAAACAAGAATAAGAAAAAAAAAACAGAGGAACACTTTCAAGTGGACTGTGTAGTGCATGACTCGGGCCAACCAGGGTGAATTCTATCAATTTGATCTAGAACTTGAAAGGAACTTGCGCAAATCAGGCAAGAGACTTGAATTTGGGTGTCTTACTAAAGGAGCACCTTTATCATCTAAAGCTACCACTGAAAGTGTATCGCTAGAATCAGCTTCAGTGATTGAATCTTCTAATCCATCACCTGAACAATAGCCTAAATTTTAGGCCTTTATATGAAAGCAAATACACATAAGCACTCTTAGCCCTTGGATGAGAAAGGCATTCAATCTTGGCCGTGGAAGATGGCTTGGAGAAGGAGCAATGCTCACGACCATTGGATGATGCCTTGGAAAAGGAGGAAGCATTCCTAGCCCTTGGATCCGTGAGGAGTAGGAAGGAATGTTGACTTCCACTTAGTCCACCTTGGACCTTTGGTAGCTCATGACCAAATATCCTATTGGGCTTAGTCAAGCCCAATTTTAGCAATTCACTACATATTGTTTGACTTACTAATGGGCCAATCTTATTGTTATTTTACTGCTCTTTGATACACCTCTTCAAATTTTCACATCTTCTTTGGCCCATGTGAAGAGTGTGAGAAGCCCATGTGGATTGGGGCCATCTTGGATGAAGTCCAATTGGATCTTTTTAAGCATGTCCCTTGTTATTTGGCCTCTTGATGGGCTTGGACTTGAAGGTGTACCTTGGCTTGATGTTGGGCTTGTTGGGGTCACATCATCAACAGTCTAAACACCAACAAGTCTATGTTCCACCTCAACAAAGGCAACAACCATAACCAACTATAACCTCTAGTGACTCAAACATGGAAACAATGATGAAAATGATGGCTAACTTGATGAAGGGACAAATCACGGAGTTGAAACAGATGATGGAAGCAACTAATCAAAATCTGCAGAACTAGATTGGACAAATGGCAAATGAGTTGAACCAGATGAAGTCTCAACAATGCTCGAGCAATCTGCCCGCACAAATTGTAATCAACCCACGAAATGTAAGTACTATTACTTTAAGATCGGGTAAGCAAATACAAGGCCTTGGGAATGCCCAAGAAGATGAAGATAAGGACAATAAAGTTGTACCTGATAATGAAAGTAGAGGATCAGACGAAGCAACATTTGAAACACTTGAACCCAATGATGACTTTAGGTTAGTATCCCCTAATACTTCCTCAAAAAATTCTTCACTTTATTCTCCTCTTCCCTATCCAAACTGTTTAAAACCAAAAACAAAAAAGATGGAGGAGTTACACAAATAAATCTAGAATACTTTCAAGAAGGTGGAGATAAACATCCCTTGTTAGATGTTGTAAGACAAATTCCTAAATACGCCAAGTTTCTTAAAGAACTATGCACAAATAAAAGGTGTGTTATGGATAAGGAGGTAGTGAACATGGGAAGAAACATGTCTAGCTTAATTAAGAAGCATGTAGTCAGAATTATGTTTTATGTTCCTTGGATTTTAAGTTTGCTTTAGGCCTCTCAAACCGTTGAGTCGTCCCTGGTGCAAAAATAACTCTTTTGAAAGAAATATAATCTTAGTCAAGTATATATCAATGCTATTATACATTTTTAATGTGTCATATTATAAATATTTTCAAATATAGTGAAATTGTCCAAACAAAATATACGAGATAAAATTAACTGTATAAAAGATACACCAAAAACTAATTAATATACAATAAACTATCGTATTAAATACTGCAATTTATTTTAATTATATAAGTTTTGTAAAACTTTATAAATAAAAATATAATTAACTGATTCAATTTCAAAATTTTTCTAAAATTTAAATTTAAATTCTGAAATCATTTTTGTAAATATTAATTTTTGGATTCATTTTTATATTATTAGCTAATTAAGATGCTATTAAAAGTAAAAGTTTATTTTAAAACTCATATTTAATATTTATAAAAAATATATATATTTTATATAAAATTTTATCATTAAAAATGTATATTTTATATTTTAAAATTTTAATATATAACTCAAAATATTAATTATAAATTTTAATCATACAACAATATTTTTTTTACTACAATTATCTAATAATATATTATTATGATTAGTATTAATGAATATTAAGTAATATTAGCAGGTATAATTATTATTATCTTTCATTATTATTATTAGTATTATTTTGTTCAGATCCATAATTGACAATATATCTATATTGTTTTACTACTACTAATAATAATAATAATAATATTATTATTATTATTATTATTATTATTATTATAATATTACTATTAGTATTGTTATTATTATTATTTGAGTTAATATTACTATTAATATCATTAGTATTAATAAATATTTATTATTAATATTATTGTTATTATAGTATTATTTTATTTTCCATTATCATTATTTATATTATTATTATAATTCTTTGTTATGGGATCCATATATATATATATATATTATAGTAATTTATGTATAATTTTGTTTTTTTTATGATTTCATATCCTCAATTTATTTTAAATATTAATTTAAGTTTTATTATTTCTAATTTAGTTAATAAATTGTCACCAATTTCGTTTTATATTTATTTTGTACGAGATCCATAATGCACAATATACTTATATTTTATTTTAAGAATGATCCATCCTTATATTTTATTTTAAGAATGATCCATCCATATACATTCCATTTTAATATAATATATAACTCAAATATTTAATTATTAATTTTAGTCTTACAACAATATTGAACATAACTAATAATATATTACTATTATTAGTATTAATAATTAGTATTACTTGACTTTTAATATTATTATTGTTATTGTTACTATTATTCTACTACTATTATTAATATTATTTTGCAATATCGTTCTTATTATCAACATTAATATGTCAATACTATTTTCTTAACTATTTTTATTATTATTACTAGTAGAAACACAAGGGTTTTCGCACACGTGTGTCTACATTTCTTAAGTTTTAAGAAAAAAATGTTGAAAATAATAGAGAGAGAAATACATTAATTTTTACGTACAAATTATAGATATAATGAAAAAAAAATGAAATCAATGTCAATTTAAAATAAATCAATATAGTAGTTAGGGGTGAGCATCTCTTGGGTTGGGCCGGATTCGGACCCAACAGACCAAATCCATCAAAATCTGAATTCAATATTAAAAAAACTAGATTCGACCATTTTACACCTTAGGTTCGTCGGGTTTGAGTAGTTTTGGATCCGGTTAAGCACGATGGATATGGGTTATCTAGATTTCAGTTACAGTTCAAGATCAAATGCATTAGCCTCGAGAAGATTTGGACTCCTCCTTCGCGCATCGCCTTCGTCATCTACTACGACATTCTCCACATGCGTCACCAAACATATCTACTGGTCACAGCCACTACAAGCATATCTGCGTGCAGGTAAGAGATCCACCATCGTCGGCGTATGAACTGAGTAGATATGAAATGGAGGTGGTGAGACGTCATATCTATGATAGATTTCTGGTTCCTTGCGTTGTTGTAGGTGTGTATGGTTGCTCGCTCCACTATTTCGCATGGCTAATGTTGTTTCCCAACAAGTTGCGATGAACAAAGCTCTGATAGTGGTCATGATTTGGTGGTAGTTACGCTTCACTAGATCGTGATATAAGAGTTTTTAGCGAAATGGTGGTTATCAGCGATGAGATCTGTTGTGATTTATGGTTATTAAGGAATCATAGAGTGATGTGATCCCATTAAGGCTCACAGCTTAGGCCATTGGTTAGGCCCATTCCTTTTAATTTCTTTTATTTTCTTTTGTTTTTAATTAAATAAATGTGTTCTAATTGGGTTTGTTTTGCTAATTATAGTCAAGCTGCCAATTATTGAAAGTGTTGGCATTGGGCCAGCTACCCAATTCTTTTCTACTCCAATCCATCATCAGCCTATTCCAGCACACTAATCAAACTGCAGTAGCCTACAGCAAGTGCCAATTTAATTATGTCCGTGATTGGCTTTTTTTATGCTGAAACAATCTATTAGAGTGCCTAGTTGGGCCTGTATCAATTTGCAATTCATATGTGGCCCAATTCACTCACGCATGGTCTGATGTTCCATCCGCACACCTCCGCTGGCAGCCAACACTTGATTTTTCTTTGTAGCATCATCTTTATTTGGCCCGAGCCCAATTCTCCAAGATCTCACCCGTGACTAAATGGGAAGCTCATAATAACTTTGCATCACACGTTCATTTCCTACGAGGAGAGCTTCTCTGTTAGGGTTTCCAACTTTCACCATCACATGTTTCCAACCGTTAGGGTTACTTCACGCGTGCTAACCTTGAGCTCAATTCCTTCACGCCTTCCATCCGTAGGGTCCTTGTAGACGGCATTCCATTTCTTCCTTTTGTTTTCCGGTTGTCTCTTTTCTATAAAGGACAAGCCATTTCATTGTAATAGATAGCTTTGATGAATGATAAAATTGGTTGAGAACACTCCTACCATTCGTCAGCTCAAACTCTAAACCCTAGATTAGGTTTTAACCTTGTTAGGGCTACCAAATCAGTGAGGAACCAGTGAGATCTGAGTGTTAATCTCTAGTCTTAAGTCTTTCGTTGTGTTTCCCTTGCCTTCCGCGAGGATCAATCGGTAGAACACCAATTGGAAGAGGTTTTCCGACGAGTATCGCGACGGAGAAGTCTCATCATAGAGGAATGGGAGGAGGAATGATAGGAAGAAGATGATACGAAGGGGTTTTTGGACAAGGTTTCATGACATTGAAAGATGATGATATGAAATGGTTTCTGAATGTTGGAGAAGACGATACGAAAGGGATTCTAAATGTTGGTTGTAGATTGCAAAAGTTCATAACGAAATATTAGGATTAAAAAATTTTGGATTGGGTCGGGTAACCGTGGATTTTGAATTCAAAATCCATATCTGATTATTTTAATCCATCTGAACCCGAAATTTTTTTATCCAAAGTAATCCGACTCGAAATAAATCAACCGAATACACATTCTCCTTTTCAAACATAGCAATTTTGGTCAGGTTCCCTTTTTTTCCTCAAGTCTAATAGTAGTTACTATTAAGAAGTTAGTTAACAAAATCATAAAAGGTAAAATTGAAATTATAAAATATGGAAAAAAAAAAGAAATCTTATTTATATATAGATATAGGTATATATTAGTTGAATTATTATTATTATTATTATTATTATTATTATTATTATTATTATTATTATTATAAGAATGCATAGTTAATTATTATGTACAACACTAACTAATATAGATCATAGTAATTACAAACCATTTATATTATTTATTTATGCTATATCAAATACGAGTAATTACACATTGAAACAAATTCAATATTATTTGTGTTACATATAATAAAAATTTCATAAAAACAAATATTGTTATTGTAAATATATATTGTTATTGTAAAAAATATAACGATAATTTTTTGTAACACTATCATACTAAATTCACTTCTCTTTACTAATACAACTGATAAATTAACGAATTTAACGGAAAAAAAATAACATATTAATGTACATTTTACTTTTTAAATATTGTTTTAAGTTGTTTCAATATGCTTTTGTTGACAAATTTTAAGTTCAACTTGAACTTGGTGTTGTATTTATTTTTTATGGAATTCATAATACACAATATATATATATATATTCAAACTTTATAAAAATCAAAAGTAGTTTGCATCATCACATAAATAACCTATTGTGTTCTTCAAACAAAAGTTTCTATCTTTATTGTGTTCTTCAAACACTTCATCCATCTGGCAAAAAGCATTTATCCATTAGAGGAAAAAAAATATAAAAGTATTCAGATTTGAGAGAAGAAAAAAAGATTCGCGAGAAGAGGAAAAGCTTCCACCTTTGGTGTGTTCTTGAAACGGTTCATTCATCTACTAGAAAACATTCATTTATCATAGAAAGAAAAAACTATAAATAAGTATTTAGATCTGGGAGAAGAAGAAAAGATCCGCTTAAAGAAGAAAAGCTTCTACCTTTATTGTGTCTTTGAAACCGTTTATTCATCTCCATCTGCCAAAAAAACATTCATTCATCAGAGAACAAAAAAACATAAAAAAAATATTCAAATGTGGGAGTAAAAGAAAAGTTCCGCGAGAAAAAGGAAAACTTCTACCTTTAGTGTTGTTTGAGAGTTTTGCCTCTCTTCGATCTTTTCATTCAAGCATTTCAACCAAAACAAAGTTAAGATCAACGCAAAATTCAGTTAGATGAAAGCAAAAATAGAAAGAAGATGATTTTTTTTTTTCATTCAAAAAGATGAAAATAACCGAAAACTGAGTAAAAATCAAAACTTTACATACCATTGTCATTCTGCAATGAAAAAGATCAAATCTTGTTCAAAGTTTTGTGCTTCAGAGTCTTGCCTTTGACCCATCTTCTCCTCATTTCATTCATCTCAACAAAAAAAAAATTAAGATCAAAGCAAACTATACTCAAAAAGAAAGAAAAAAATAAGAAGATATTTGAATGTATTAGTGAGAAAGAGAGAGATGAAGACTCGTAAAAGAGCAAAAATAAGAAGAGATTTGAATGTGTGAGTGAGAAAGAGTGATGAATATCACCCTACGGGGCTTTTCAGCTTGGGTTAGAATGAGTCTCCTAGGACAAACCCTAACAGAGGTGACGACTGCAGCTCAAGAGGCACAAGGTTTCTGTTTACGAAAAAGAGCACAAGATTAGGGTTGGGACAGATTAGGTCTGATCCTCCCCCTTTGGGCCAGTCCTTAGGCCCACAAAATTGGGGCGGCCCTTAAAATAAAGGAGCAGAATAATTGGGCCTTACACTATATAAAGGTTGTTTTACCAAAAACAATATATAGTCTTTTTATTGGTTATTGTAGAAATTTTTCATTTAATATATGAATAATTATATTTTTTATTTTACCTCCTAGCAATATATGTATAGATATAAAACCAACGAAAGTATTCTTAATTAAACATAATCAAAGTATTATAGGTGGTAAAATTATGCTTATACAATATTATGCCTTTAAAAATAAATGCATCCATCACAATAATTAATGAATCTTAAAAATTAATAATGTATTATAATATATTAAAACCATTGTTAATAAACTAATGTATTATAATATATTAAAACCATTGTTAAATAATAAATTGTTAATAATATTTCATTTAAAATTATAATATAATTATACTAAATTTAAATAATAATTTCAATAACATAAAATAAGTGTGTTCTTAAAATTTTAAAATTATAATCTCTTTAAACTTTTCAATATAAAAAAAAATAACTTACCATTTCAATTTTAAACATTTTATAAAACTAAGATTCATGTTGTCAACTAAAAATTTAAAATTCAAAATATTTGATAATCAAGTTTGAATGAGATTTGAAATTGCAAAAACACTCTGTAAAAATATAGTAACAAAATTTATATTTAAAATTTAAAATTACAAAATTACAAAATAAGTTTTTTAATGAACTTTTTTAATTTTCTGAACAACTTTCATATAATAATGTAAAATATAAAATATTATATAAATAATAAATAAGTAATTCGATATTGTAAGACCCATTTTATTCCTACCCTAAAAGTTAGTGAGCTGCCCTACAGTATTGGACCTAAAGGTCGACCCATAGGATAAAAACCTGTTTCAGTTGCCCTAACACTCACACTTTCTGCATTCTCAGTTTCGCAGCCGCCTCCTTCCCTGTTTCCGCACTAGAGCTCTGCTAGGGTTCCAACGTTCTTCAGATTTACGCTTAGCTTGGCCATTGTTCTGCTCACGTAAGTACCCTTAACCCTTACCGCCTCTGTTTTGTATAGCTTTCACAGTAACAGTGGAGACCCTTTTATAACTCGTTTTACCCACTGTTCTAGTTGCGAATCGGGTTCTAGAGCTGCTGTGCTCCTTAGTTCTGTGCCGAAAGACCAGTACGGACCCATTTCCAGGTACGGGAAGTTAGAATCCTTAGTTTCCAATCGTTTTGGTCAGTGTTTGCATTGGTTACTGCTCGTATGGTTTAATCTTTCGATTTGATGTGTGAGAACACTTTGTATGCTTGTTTTGGGTTGAAAAACATGGCTGTGCAGTGAAGAACAGTGGCGAGACCTGTTAATCTCGCCCAGGCGAGTCAGTCTCGCCTAAGCGAGATGAAACAGGGGGCTCGCCTAGAGCTCCTGCGCGAAAAGTCGCCCAGGCGGCTCGCTCAACTTTTGAGCGAGCAGGCAACTCGCCCAGGCGAGAGGGATCTCGCTTAAGCGAGATCTCGCGTTGCTCTTGCTTCTGCTCTTGTGCTCTCGCCTAGGCGAGGAGGAGGCTCGCCTGAGCGAGCATGTCTCGCCTGAGCGAGACCCCTCGGCCTGAGCGAGATGCTGGGCGAGACAGTGCTGTGATTTGGATGTTTGATGTTTCCCGAGTGATCCATTTTGGTTGAGTATGATTGTGTGATGATGGACATGTATATAATGGAGCATGAAGTATATTATTTGGCATGAATCATGAATTGTGGATGAATGGGTTGGTATGAGATTTAGCATGTGAAATGAATGTGTGGTTTGAAATTAAAGGAACACGGTATTGACATGAGATGAGACCATAGACTCATGGGACGGTGATGATCAGAGGTATGGATTTAAAATGTGATGCGTATGAGGAATGAATCTCATGGATGAGTGTGGAATTGTAAACATGCTTTTGATGTTCTCCTAATGTTGTTTTATGAATGTTGGTCTGTGTCAACGTGTAATTCCTTGGGGTCTCTAGGTGAGACCTCTGGGGTCGCGCTTCAGTGGTCGGGACGTAATTCCATGGCCCCTGTTAGTGGGTGCCCATGCTGGTGCCACATCTGTATAGCTAGGTAAGGATTCAAGGTAAGGACTGCATCCTGACACTCTAAGGGGCCAGTTAGTCTCACTTATAGCAGACTGACTCCTGTGGTGAGAGTAGCAGGAGGCCTGAAATTCATTAAGGGCTAACCTTGTGGTGAGAGAGATTTGATTCATCGTAACACTTGTAACACATAGCTCGGAGATGAGCAGCTCAGAGTCGAGCAAGGGTATTCACCACAAGTGCGAGCGTCCGCTGAATCCGACCAAGTTATATGTATCCGGATGAGTCGAGTCGAGTCGTAGTGTATTGAATGAAAAGTCATAACATGTTTGGTTGCTATGTGGATATGAGATGAGAAAAATATATTTGACTACATGATGAATATGTTGTTGGCTCTAGCTTACCCGTTTTGTTGCATGGTTGTGATGTATGTGGCTGTTCTCTCTTGCGATGATCATCAACTTGGTTGATGGGAGCAGATGGGCGAGGATCTCATGGGCAACAAGGGAATGGCGACTCCGCTACTTAGCCATCTGGGCTGGATCTCACACTTCTTTCTTTCGTGTTTTCTTTAGGGTTATGGCCCCTGTATTCGTGATTTTTAGATTGTAACTCTTAGTTAAACAACTATCCTACTTTTGTTGGCATCGTGGTGTGCCTAGTTTTGTAGGGGTGAGGTTGGGAACCCCAGGACTGCGTTATTATGCTATCTTATGTGTGGCGTTTCCTTTAATTGCGTTTATAAATTAAATGGGACGTTACATTTATGGTATCAGAGCGGTCATTCCTTAGGTCTGTGGACTTGGGTTGTCCGCTTAGCTTTCTCTGTGTGTCTCCGAGTGTTTAGTTAAAATTCTTGTCTTTATCGAGCCTAACCAAGTGATTTTCTGTGTGCCAGTGGACTATGGCACCGCCTCGCCGAGCTTCTCAATCATCCCAGGGGGACGCACCAGATATCGCCAGAGCCATAGAGGCGATGGTAGCAACTATGGCACAGCAGAGTGCTGCGATGATGCAGCAGCATGAGACATCCATGCAGCGACAGGCGGCGTCACTTGAGCAGCAGCAGGCTGTGATGCAACAGATGGAGGCTGCGAGAGTAGCTGCTGAGGATGCTCATAGGCAGCATATGGAGGCCCTCCGCCAGTTGGAGGAGAACAGGGCGGCTGCCCCTGTGCTTGGTCCTGAACCACGACTTGCAGTTAGGGAATGGGGTCTAGAGGATTTCCTGAAGCACCACCCGGCGAAGTTTGACGGGAAGACTAGTCCTGACGCCGCAGACCAATGGCTGAAGGACCTGGAGCGCATCTATGATGCCAAGATGTGCCCTGCGGAGAACAGGCTGGCGTTCTCAGTTTATATGCTCACGGGGGAGGCGGAGCATTGGTGGAGCAGCACCAGATCCATCTTAGAGGAGAGAGATGACCCAGTGACATGGGAAACTTTCAGGGAGAGATTCCTATCCGAGTACTTTCCTGACAGCATCCGGTACGCCAAGGAGGTGGAGTTCCTCCAGTTGACCCAGGGAGGGAAGACTGTTACAGAGTATGCCGAGAAGTTCAAACACCTCAGCCGTTTCTACACCCTGCCACTCGATGAGGAGTGGCGATGCAGGAAGTTTGAGAACGGGCTCCGCGGTGACATCCGCTTGATGGTAGCTCCTTTGTCCATCAAGGACTTTGCTGCTCTGGTAGAGAAGGCCAGGGTGATGGAGAAGATGAAGCGCGAGGTGGAAGGCCAGCGCCCACAGCAGCCACAGCCGCCTCAGAGGATCGGTGGACCATCTGGGTCCAGGCCCAGACATGAGGAGAGGAGGAGACCGTATGATAGACCACACCATCAGCCTCAGGGGTCTAGGGGTCTTCCTCCTCAGCAGGGCCGAGTGCAGTGTTACACCTATGGAGGACCCCACCCGAGGTATGCTTGTCCACGTAGGGAGGGTTACCGCAGGTGCAACAACTGTGGCAAGGAAGGCCACTTTGGGAGGGATTGTCCCAACCTTGCCAGGGCAGCGACACGCCCTCCAGTTCAGGCACCCCATCAGCATCAGGGGAGAGACAGAGGCAGCAGGCCTCAGGCGACGGGCAGAGTGTACGCCATGTCAGGGGCTGAGGCATCTGGCTCAGGTAACTTGGTTATGGGTAGTTGCATGATAGCTGGTTCTTCTTGCTGTGTGTTATATGATTCTGGAGCGACACACTCTTTTGTGTCTTTTGCTTGTGTGGAACGGTCCTTTTGCCGGTGCGCGAGCTGCAGTGTGAGCTTGCAGTGTCTACTCCGGCGTCGGGTTTGGTCAGGACGTCGTCCTTGTGTTCTAGGCTTCCGGTGGAGGTAGAGGGGCGCAGGTACAAGGTGAACTTAATCTGCCTACCTCTACAGGAGTTGGAGGTGATCTTAGGGATGGATTGGCTCTCTGCCAATCGCATTCTGATAGATTGTCGGGAGAAGAAGTTGTTGTTTCCCGACTCAGAGGAACATGAGTTGGTTTCCTCCCAGGGAGTTATGAGGGAGCTACAGGACGGTGCGCAGTGCTACATGATCTTCACACATATGGAGGTGGAGAGAGGAGAAACGACGTCTGTGATACCAGTTGTACAGGATTTTGGGGATGTGTTTCCAGAAGAGGTACCAGGGTTGCCTCCCAGTAGAGAGGTGGAGTTCTCCATCGATCTAGTCCCAGGAACAGGCCCGATATCGATGGCTCCGTATTGTATGGCTCCAGCAGAGTTGGTAAAGCTCAAGAAACAGATAGAAGATCTGATGGAGAAACAGTTCATCCGACCCAGTACTTCGCCTTGGGGAGCACCAGTGTTGTTGGTGAAGAAGAAGGACGGGAGTTTGCGTCTGTGTGTGGACTACAGGCAGCTGAACAAGATGACGATCAAGAATAAGTATCTGCTCCCGAGAATTGATGACTTGATGGATCAGTTACATGGATCATCAGTGTTCTCGAAGATAGATCTGCGCTCGGGTTATCATCAGATTTTGGTAAAGGCTGATGATGTACAGAAGACAACCTTCAGGTCGAGGTATGGCCACTATGAGTATGTGGTTATGCCGTTCGGTGTGACCAACGCCCCGGCAGTGTTCATGGACTACATGAACAGGATCTTCCGACCTTTCCTAGACAAGTTTGTTGTGGTCTTCATAGACGACATCCTGATCTACTCCAGGACTCAGGAGGAGCATGCAGAACACCTTAGGTTGGTGCTTGGGGTGTTGAGAGAGAAGCAACTGTATGCCAAGTTGTCCAAGTGCGAGTTCTGGATGGATGAGGTTCAGTTTTTGGGGCATGTGATATCAGCCCAGGGGATTGCAGTGGACCTGGCGAAGGTCGAGGCAGTGGTAAAGTGGGAAAGTCCCAAGTCGGCCACAGAGATCAGAAGCTTTGTGGGGTTAGCGGGCTACTATAGGAGATTCATAGAGGGATTCTCCAAGATAGTGGCGCCTCTGACTTTGCTTACACGGAAGGACCAACCTTTCACTTGGACGGACAAGTGTGAGGAGAGCTTTCAAGAGTTAAAGAGGAGATTGACGAGTGCTCCTATATTGGTAATTCCGGATGTGGGGAAACCGTTTGAGGTCTACTGTGACGCCTCTCATCTTGGACTTGGTTGTGTTTTGATGCAGGAAAAGAAGGCAGTGGCATATGCTTCGAGGCAGCTTAAGATACATGAGCGTAACTATCCCACTCATGACTTGGAATTGGCGGCTATAGTTTTCGCCTTGAAGATCTGGAGGCACTATCTGTATGGGGCTCAGTTCCGAGTGTTCAGCGATCATAAGAGCCTCAAGTACTTGTTTGATCAGAAGGAGCTGAACATGAGGCAGAGGAGGTGGATGGAATTCCTGAAGGACTATGACTTCGAACTTCTATATCACCCGGGGAAGGCAAATGTGGTAGCAGATGCTCTGAGCAGAAAGACGGTACATACGGCACATCTCATGATAAAAGAGGTAGAACTGCTAAAGAAGTTCAGAGATATGAGGATACAGGTGGAGTTGGGGTCCGAGTCCATTAGGTGTAGTACCCTTACTATATCTAGTGACTTCTTGGACTCGATCAGGGAGAGGCAGTTATTGGATGCCAGTCTGAGCAGAGTTAGGGAACAGATTGGATCAGATGAGACTAGAGATTTTGTTTTGGGTGAGGATGGCATACTGAGGTTTCGAGGCAGAGTATGTATACCTGATGATGTTGAGGTGAGAAAGTTGATCCTTGAGGAAGGACACAAGAGTCGTCTTAGCTTGCATCCTGGCATGACTAAGATGTACCAGGACCTCAAGGAAACTTTTTGGTGGCAGGGGATGAAGAAGGATGTGGCTCAGTTTGTATCCGCCTGTCTGACGTGTCAAAAGGCGAAGGTGGAGCATTAGAGACCCGGTGGCATTCTACAGTCGTTGGAGGTACCAGTGTGGAAATGGGACAGCATCTCCATGGACTTCGTGACTCATCTTCCACGGACTTTTAGGGGACATGACACTATCTGGGTGATAGTAGATCGACTGACCAAGAGTGCACACTTTTTGGCGATGAACTTGAGAATGTCTATGGCCAAACTGGCTCAGTTGTACATTAAAGAGATAGTAAGACTTCATGGGGTGCCCTCGAGCATAGTTTCCAACAGAGACCCACGGTTCACATCCCGGTTTTGGCAGACGCTACAGGATGCTATGGGTAGCAAGCTCACCATGAGTTCAGCTTATCACTCTCAGACCGATGGTCAGTCCGAGAGGACGATCCAGTCATTAGAAGACTTGTTGAGGACATGCATATTGGACCATCTGGAAGCTTGGGACGAGGTATTGCCTTTGATAGAGTTCACCTACAACAACAACTTTCATGCGAACATTGGCATGACGCCATACGAGACTCTTTACGACAGGAGGTGTAGGACTCCTCTTTTAATTATAATAAAAATAAACTTTTGTAGTCTTAAAAATAATTTCATTCATTGCGCGGATCAAAATGTAGATAAGGGATAGAATAACTAATTCAAGAAACTTAAAAAAGAGTCGTTTGAAAAGAGCACTAATTAGACAAGTTCTGTACTGATAAGTCTTTTTAATATGATAGTGATGTTTTTAAAAGCAGATTGTCCTCGACACAAATCGTTGCTTCTGGCATTCTCGTTAATCAAGAAATAAATTAAAAATAAAATAATATTTTGCCATTAAAAAATAAAGACCTCTTATTTTTCTCTCCTCTGCTCAGCTTTTTGATGTTTTCAATCGAGAATTTTGAATTGAACTCTCTTCGAGATAGTAAATGATAATAATGAGTCCATTAAAATTCCAATAATATTTAGACACGTAGTATAGTGGCTAGGTGGCTAGGGAGGAGTATCAGGGTTAGGTAAACGAAATTCACGTAATTGCAAACGTAACTGCAAACGTAACTATAGTCTTTAGTCTTTGCTCAAGAAGAACATTCCAGAACTATCTCCACATTTATTTTTTTCGTTATAAATATCATCACCTCTCCTGCTAGCCCAAAGCATCTAGCAGCAAAGCCAGTTGACAACCTGAGTTGGAGTTGATGATCCTGTGCGTGCAGTGATGGCGGACGAGGTTGTTCTGTTGGATACATGGGCCAGCATGTTTGGGATGCGGATTAGGATTGCATTGGCAGAAAAGGGTGTTAAGTACGAATACAAGGAAGAGGATCTCAGAAACAAGAGCCCTTTGCTTCTGCAGATGAACCCTGTTCACAAGAAGATTCCAGTTCTGATCCATAATGGAAAACCCATTTGTGAATCTGCAATAATACTGCAGTATATCGATGAGGTATGGAATCACAACCCTCAACTCATGCCCTCTGACCCTTATGAGAGGGCTCAAGCCAGATTCTGGATCGATTACATTGACAAAAAGGTATGTGCTTTTGGTTTGTTGTCATCTCATCTCTTTTTGTTCTGCTTTAAATTTTGTTTTTGTCAACGATTTCTGGTTTTGTGATATTGGTTATTGAATGCAGGTGTATGATACATGGAGGAAAATGTGGCTTTCCAGTGGAGAGGAGCATGAGACATGGAAAAAGGAGTTTATCTCTATCTTTAAGCAACTAGAAGAAACACTTGGAGACAAACCTTTTTTTGGGGGCGACATGTTTGGCTTTGTTGATGTTGGTCTGATCCCCTTTTATAGTTGGTTCTATACGTATGAGACATATGGTAACTTCAAAATGGACACAGAATGTCCTAAACTCGTTGCTTGGGCCAAGAGATGCATGGAGAGAGAGGCCGTATCCAAAACACTTCCTGATGAAAAGAAGGTGTATGCTTATATTGATGGAATAAAGAAAGCACTTTTTTCAAAATAGAGGAGTTTCGTGGACTTACCCAATAAAAACTTGCACTTTAAATATGGTAGTTTGAGGCCTTGTATTAATTTAGCTTGGGTTTTTTCTGTCTTGGGTTATTTATGGTTGGATAGACACTTTGGTGTGTCTTTGGTGTGTCTGCTCTGTATCAGTGTGCACTTATAATCAATAAAACCTCTTTCTATTAGTTGTTTCATGTACTGGTCAAAACTATGTTTCAATCTTCTTGTTATTGTTACAGAGTTTAAAGTGACTTAAGAGAAACTGCTCAATTTGTTAGATATTGATCTCACAATAACTTGTTATGCAATTGAACATTCCCCTTATATAGTATTTGATGTAGGGTAATTTGGTGGGTGCCTCAGTTTGAGATATTAGTAGTAAAAATTGCTCGTTTATAAATTCAAAACGATCATCTACCACATACATAGAAAATGATTATATCATAATTCGCACTGTTAGTCAATAGAAGGTAATTAGTAAAAAAAAAAATCACATATAGAATGTTGTTAAATAGATCACAAATTCATTTGATAAGAACCAAACTCATACAAACACGTAGAAAATAGGTACATTGTAGGTGTTGAAAATAATAATAAATTAGAGAAACATAAAGAGCAAGAAAAACGAAAAAAAAAATTAACATGGTTTAAATAAAACATTAACAAACTTTAATCCACGAGAAAAGAAGTTTCTCTCATAATCTCACTTGACTTGGGACAACTTAAATATTATAACTCAAAGATAACTTAATACAAGATTACGAGTTTATATATATATATATATATATATATATATATATATATATATATATATATATATATATATATATATATATATATATATATATATATTATGTTATGTTATAAGATAATGATATTAATTTTTACGACTAGATATTGATAATTTTTTTCTTACAATTTGATGAGACATTTTTAAGTGATTTTGAAATATAGAAGAATGAAAAGATGGAAAAATGAGAAAATGCAAGTGGTGTGTGTTAGTATTAATGCTATATTCATTTGAGGTAGAGTGGTTTAGCGAAGATGGATCGTGGAGTTTTTTATGTGTTCGTTTCGCAAGTTTTAAGAGGAAGGCACAATGGTGATTAGCGGGATGCAGCAAACTAATCTCACCACATATTGGTGATTTGAGTGGATTCACCAACTTAATGACAATTTCACCCTTTCCTCTCTCTCCCAGCGTTGAAAAAGCGTTAGATTCTTGACACCTTATGACCATACAAACAATATTTGAATTTGTTTGACTTAAAAAAGCCATTAAATACGTATTGAATAAGTTAGATAGGCTGGTATATGGTATTGGTGGGGTGTATAAGTTATAAGAGGGGAGAAGCCAATCTTGGTTTTTGGCTTTGATGGAGACATTGGTGTCGTGGTGCTGCCATTTCAGGTGAGTCTCCAGATATTTTAATATTTATGTGTGTGCAACTTGAGTTATGAAATGATGTCGATGTCTTTTTCGTTGATGTTGAGTTGTGATATGGTGAGGAACTCTGCAAAGTTGGAATACATCTACACATGGTGTGAGTGTGAGTGAATGGCCTGATGCAAAGTTGGAACCCATCACTCATGGTGTGAGTGAGCTGAACATGAAGATCCGGGTGTGGTTAAATAAGGGATCTAATCCCATTGCAATGGAAGGGATCTATGTTTAAGAGAAAAAGTGAGAGATCTGATATCGGCTTAAGCGAATCGGATCTGTGGGACTTTGTGAGGGATTCGATCCCATTGGAATGGATCGGATTTGGGGCTTCTTGAGGGATTTGATGGAACAAATCTGTCTGGTTGGTTAAAGTTGAAAGTGTTTTTTTTTTTTTGTAGATACTACAATGACTTAAAATCGTGCCAAAATGGCAAGACATTTCTTTCAAAAAAAGTCGCGTCATAATCATACGACTTTAATTAAGTTAATAATCTGCTTAAGCAAAGTCATGCCAATATGACATGACTTTAGTTTTGGATTTTTTATGAAGAAGTCGTCTACTAAAGTGATTTTTTTTTCAATTATTTTTCACGTTCTCAATTGTTACTATTAAATTTTTTTAAAAATAAAAAGTTTAGTTAAGTAATTAATAGAGAATAAAATAAATATGCACATAAGAAAAAAAAAGGAGAAGATTTTCTTAATAAAAAGTACATAAAATTAAATATCTTAATAACTAGTGGATGACATAATATTGAAATTAAAGTAGACAAAGTTGATGTAGTGTAGTGATTAGAGTTACACAAAAAGAAAATTCAGTGTTTATTTGAACAATTTCTTCTATTATGACCAATACTTCTGCAAAACGAACATTTCTTTTGTTTGTATGGAGTTGACTGGTCTATTTCATTGTGAATACGATTTTCACTTCGTCTTCCTGATTGTTTGTGTCGCATGTGGGGGTTGAGAATTAAATTTAGACTAATATAAGCAGACCAATAATCTTCATTTTGAACAGGCTAAAACTGCACCTCATAAGGTTTAAAAATATTTTGGAGGCTATAGATAGAATCCACAAAAATCATAGGCTGTAAGATGAGCAAGCAACCATTACATGAGGGAAAGGTAGGGGAAGAGCTTGGAACTCCCTACAATTACACAACCAATCATTTAACTTAGCAATGTATGACAATGGACGACATCCAAGTTGGGGAGTGGAAATCTCCTTATCATTGAAGATTGAATTCTGTTGGTTATACCCCTGGACATGGCACATGCCAGATTGTTCATTTTTTCTTAATAAAGCATAAATATCCTCAGGATATCAGTGGCTAGCTCGTAACAATCATTCAATATTTGTCCCTTGTTCCATAAACCATTTTTTGTTTCTTTCCCAAAAAAAAATTAACAAGAGCATAAATTGGCAATGATCTTGCTCCCTTAAGAACGAAGTTCATACATTCGGCCAAATTTGTTGTCATGTGGCCATATCTTTTTCCCCCATATCAGTCATTTGGTTAGTCTAGTTTTCAACCACTTGCTTTTCCACCATACGTGGATGCATCATAGCCAATGTCTTCACAAGCTCCATTATGGCAAGTTCCATACACATATAACATATTTCCTCAACAACCAGATACTTTTTCTGGTCCTACACAAAATTTATTTAGAACTTCATCATCAACACCTCCATCTACCTATCCCACATCCTTTCAGCAATATTATCAGCCTATAATGTCGCCACAAATGTTGGAAGATGTCAACTAAACACAACAACATGACGATAACGATGATGACTATCCACGTTATTCCTAGATGACAAAGAAGAAGACCTCCTTGTGGTACGAGATCCCATAGATAACCTTTTCCCCATTTTGTGATTAACAAATATTAATAAAATTATTCACTAATTATATTTCAGATTTAGTAACTATATTATTTCATTTTGGGTTAAATATGTTTTTGGTCCCTTAAATTTCAGTGAAAATTGGATGTATTCCCTCTTTGAAACCTTGGCCTAATTTAGTCCTCCAACTTTAGAAATGTTTGGATTTAGTCATTTTAACCAATTTTTTAAAGTTTATTTAACGTTTTAAATGTGTTTCATGAGAGCATTTGAGTTGTTTACCCCGCTTGACACATTTCCACTTCAATGTTAGCTAAGAAACTATCTTGAAACACAATTGAAACGTCAAATAAACTTGACAAAATTTTGTCAAAAGTACTAAATCCAAACATTTGTAAAGTTGGAGGACTAAATTGGGTTAAGGTTTCGGAGAGGGACTAATTTCAAATTTCATTAAAAGTTAAGGGACCAAAAACATATTTAACCCTTTCTCATTTTTATTATTTAACTAAATAAAAAATAAATCATTTTTACCATTTACTAATTTGCTGACGCTGAAGTCATGTCGTCTCTGAACGACACTACAAGAAATTTGCTAATTTGCGAGGGAAATTAGCGAGGGAAAATTTTACTCGCTAATTTGTCGCTAATTAGCAAAGGATTAGCGACAAACTAAAATTGTAGCTAAGTTGTAGCTAATGAGCGAGGGACTAGACACAACATAATATGGTAGCTAAGTTGTAGCTAATTAGTTAGAGATTAAACACAACACAAATACGGTAGTTAAGTTGTAGCTAATTAGCGAGGGACTAGACACAACATAATATGGTAGCTAAGTTGTAGGTAATTAGTTAGGGATTATACACAACATGATATGGTAGCTAAGTTGTAGCTAATTAGTTAGGGATTAAACACAACATAAATATTGTAGCTAAATTGTAGCTAATTAGTTACGAATTATACACAACATGATATGGTAGCTAAGTTGTAGCTAATTAGTTAGGAATTAAACACAACATAAATATTGTAGCTAAGTTATAGCTAATTAGTTAGGGATTATACACAACATAATATGGTAGTTAATTTGTAGCTAATTAGTTAGGGATTAAACACAACATAATATGGTAGCTAATTTGTAGCTAATTAATTAGGAATTAGATACAACATAATATGATAGCTAATTAATTATGATTAATGATTTTTTTCTAATCCAAAGGTAATAAATTGAATTTGTAATTAAAAATAATAATATACAAACTATTCTATAAAATATGAATTTATTAAATAAATTTTTAAAAACTATCAACATATTAACAAATTATCAAAATATATTTTATTATTATATAAATTAATCTTTTACTTGTTAATTATATTTATTATGTATTTATATATATATATATATATATTAAAATAATAACTAAAATTTAACTAATACAATATATTTCTTTCCGTTTAAATATTATTATAAAAGGTATTAAAAAAAATCTTATTAATTATATTTAAAATCAAATGATTAATTATTATTTTGATAATTACTTATTATCTTTATGCTGCTTTTTTATATTTTATATGTTAATTTATTCAAATAAAAGGGATATTAATTAATTTAAATTGTTACATATTATTATATTTATGGTATAATTTTTTTTATATTATTTAATTTTTAAACATTTTAAATATGAAATAAATTATTTATGATACATTATAAATAAAAACGAATTGTATGCATGTATTTTATTTATAAAATACAAATATTTAACTTAATATAATTATACACTTAAAAATTCATTTAAAAATTAAATATTTATATTAGAAGAATTAATAAAAACACTGTTATTTTGTTTAGTTTCCTTGCACTTTTCGCAAGCAGCACTGAACAATAGTAATTAATTACATAGTTTAAAATGAAAAAAAAAAAGACGTTGATGGGTCTTGGTATTGTCCCTTTAGTTAACATGAAGAGTATTAACACTGCACACTTCCTTCGTTCCTTTGCTTTTTGATTTCTTTTTCTCTGAACCACAATCGCGTCGCTTCTCCTCCTAGGGATTCACAGCCATGGGAGCTCCGCAAGAACTGCCTCCTCAAAATTCGTCATCCATTCGTCACTGTCGCCGAGGTTCTTGCATTTTTCTCTTCTTCTTACTTTCAACTTTCTCCTTCCTTTGCTTGTTTCTCTTTCTCTTTCTCTCTTACTCACACACACACACACACTTTTATTCCTTACACGCACAAACACATTCTCTTTGTTTTAGGAGTTTTATCCTTTGCTTAATTTGAACGATTTCGTGTGTTTGGTTGCTTGTGCATGATGATGTTTGCTTGATTTTTCGGCTTTTATTAGTTATTTTAACGGTTGACTTGTTTTTAGCTGTGATTATTGATTATTTTTTCGATTATGAAATGCAATGTATCTTTTATGGTATTTATATGCATTAAAGTGTTGTTTTAAAGATGTATTTAGGATTTAGTGTGTGTGTATTTGTCGGCTTTTCTTCCAAGTGCATTTTAACTTAGTGAATACCTGAATTCTTATACATATCATTCAATCCATGGCTGATTTTGCTCCCTACGATTGTATTGTTGCTATTAGTAGCTGTAAGGACAAAAGAGGATACACATTGATCCTGCTCAACTGTGAATGTGTTTTAATTATTTCTCTGCCCTGTGTTGTATAAAGGATCGTAGAAGGTTTTTATTTGTTTTTCTAATACGCATTTTTAATTTTGTTTTGAATATTCGTTTATTTATAAAGTAAAAGTGAATGAAAATGACTTCCAACTAGTTTTGCTATCGTTGTTGGATAAGGGAGAGTATTTAGCTTTTTTTCGTCGCTTCTTTTCTAAATGTAACCAACCTTTTCGCTTCACCCTCCTCAGATAATTATAGAAAAATTGGAGCGAACAACACAGTTATTTATGATAGAATAATTGTTACAATATGGTGTTTTATCTGTTGTAATGTTTTGGGTCAAGTTGCTCAACCCTTTGAAAATTGCTCTTCATTAAATCTGAACACTGTATTTTGTTTGTGGGTTTAGGTATTCCAGTTTGCTGATAAGTACAGGAGGTCCTACAACAATGCCTTGAAACCCTTTGTGTGCCCCTTCTACTGTTGTTACTCTGGTTATCAGGTAAGCTTTTAACTTTTAAGGGATGTTCAGTTTAGCAAGACGAGACATACTCATTACTCAAATTGTTTTGGTGAATAATATGGTAGGATGAGCTATTGTGGGGTGCTGCCTGGCTGCACAAGGCTACCAAGAATCCAATGTACCTAAACTACATTAAAGTTAATGGCCAGATCCTTGGAGTTGTAGAGTTTGACAACACCTTTGGGTGGGATAACAAGCATGTTGGAGCAAGAATACTTCTTTCCAAGGTTTCTATCCTTCACTGTACTGCAAACAAAACTAGAAACATAATGTTTTCTAATTTACAGTTTTTGTTTTCCTGGTTTTAGGAATTCTTCGTTCAAAGGGTATAATCCCTTCATGACTATAAGGGCTATGTAGACAATTTCGTTTGTTCCCTAATTCTTGGGACCTATTTCTCTTCCATCCATTATACCCCAGGTGAAGTTCATTTTTACTCGCTCCTAGTGGAAACATGTCTCTGTGGTCCAAATTGTAACAGTTACTTTCTTGTTATACTATGTGGTCTTCTTTTCAAGATGAGTGATAGCAACATGCAATATGTCACATCCACCTCCTTCTTGCTGTTAACATACGCCAAATACTTGACCTCAGCTCATACGGTTGTTAACTGTGGTGGAATCGCAGTAACACCAAAGAGGCTCCGGTCAATAGCAAAAACAGGTTGGGAAAAAAGAAAAAAAAACTAACTTGAAGCATCTACCTATGTGCCATAGTCATTTGAATAAAATGTGTCTTAAAAAGTGTAATGGTGTTGTTAACTAAAGTTGATTATTTTAATTATTGTATTTGCAGGTGGATTACTTGCTTGGAGAGAACCCCCCTTACAGATGTCGTACATGGTGGGGTATGGTCCAAGGTACCCAAGAAGGATACACCACAGGGGTTCATCTTTACCGTCCATTGGTGTACACCCTGGAAAGATCCAATGTCGTGCAGGCTTCGGTGTGATGAATTCACAATCCCTTAACCTAAACATTCTAGTGGGGGCTCTTGTTGGTGGACCGGACCAACATGATAGGTTCCCAAATGAACGATTAGATTATAAGAAATCAGAGCCAGCCACATACATTAACTCACCCCTTGTAGGAGCACTCGCGTATCTTGCTCACTCATTTGGTCAACTCTAGACTCCAACTAATTTGGGGTATCCCATGTTTTATTTCGATAGTGTTTTATTTCTTAGAAGCACACACTCATTTGAGACACCAGTACCAGTACCACTAAGCCTTAGAAACCTTATTGGTACCACGCTTATGTACGTGTATGTATGTTATGTTTAGTGATAGTGTCTTCAACTTCTGAAGAAATTGAAACCAACTTCTGAAGAGAAAAAGATACGCACCGAGAGCGTTCAAGTTGCTCAAAGGATAAAGGACATGTACATCCACAGTCCTAACTTAGGTACTATTAATTAATCTTTCAATTTTTAGCATGAATTTCTCAATAAACATTCATACAAAAATTAAGAACATGATCAATTAGGTTTTTTTAGCAGACTGAGCCGAAAGTTGAATGTGATTCTTCATAGGCTTGTTTTTATTTTGTATATATGCAATCTGAATTGTGTTGATTTGTTTATGCAGGAATTTTTCTTTGACAAAATCTGTGGAATGCATGGGTTGAAGACTCTTCATTTTTTTCAGTTCATCATTACCCAAGCATAAATGATAAATATTATTTATTTCATATTAATATTAGTATAATGTATTTATACTGAAAACTGGCAAGAAAAGTTAATTACTCCTTCTTCATGGAATCATAATTCAGTACTCAGTGTGAGTTGTTTACAACTGTTTATTTAATATAAGTGTATTTATAATGTCATCATTTCTTATATTTCTTCTTCCTATTACTCAATCACCATTTTGCACAAAACCATCGACATCCCCAACTATGGCTTTATTGAGCGTACATATATTTTGATAGAGAAGAGAAATATATTAATGCATACGATAAATATATTGTGATTAGAATATAAATGCATAAATAGGTATTAAAGTGAAGATTAAGTTAATTTGTTAATTTGACTAAATAGTTCTTTGGAAGGATTAAGCCTTCACAAATTGGTATAAACAAATTTAAAAGAACTTTTTAGCTACAATCACTTGTTAGGGATGAACCAAAGATTTGTTACGACCACTTTGTTAGGGATTAGTTAGAGATTTGCTACAAATAATTTGCTAAGGATTAACTAGAGATTTGCTACAATTAATTTGCTAGGGATTGGCTAGAGATTTGCTACAAACATTTTGCTAGGGATTAGTTAGGGATTTGCTACAATTAGTTTGCTAAGGATTGGCTAGGGATTTGCTACAAATATTTTGCTAGGGATTAGTAAGGGATTTGCTACAACCGTTTGGATAGGGATTAGCTAGATATTTGCTACAAATAGCTTGCTAGGGATTAGCTAGAGATTTGCTACAAACATTTTGCTAGGGATTAGCTACAAATAGTTTGCTAGGGATTAGCTAGGGATTTGCTACAAACCGTTTGCTAGGGATTAGCTAGGGATTTGCTACAAACTGTTTGCTAGGAATTAGCTAGAGATTTGCTTCAAGTAGTTTGCTAGGGATTAGCTAAGGATTAGCCAGGGATTAGTTAGGGAGTAGTTCCCTCGCTAATTAGCTACCTATAATTTAGCTAAGGTTTAGTGTCCTTGCTGTTTCCTCGCTAATCCTTCGCTAAATTGTTTTGCGAGGGATCAGCGAGGGATTAGCTAGGGATTGTTCCCTAGCAAATCTGGAAATTTGTTGTAGTGCGACTTCTTCATTAAAATTACAACACTAAAGTCGTGCTAATATGGCACGACTTTGAAGCAGGTTAATTAAAATTGTATGATTATGATGCAACTTTATTTTAATAGGAATGTCTTTCCATTTTTGCACGACTTCGAGTCATTTTAGTAGAAGTCTTCTTATATTAGCATGACTTCTTCATAATGAAGTCGTACCATTTCCCAACGACTTTCCCTCTGTGGAAATATTTTAAAAACTTGCACCAAAATTGCTAAAAAATTGAAACAAGAAGATCGACGACTGAGAATAAAGTAAGGGAAGCAATGTAGAGGAGCGAGAAGAATAGCTCTAGAGTTTGTGTATAGATAGAGGTGGGTTTTGGAACTGCTAAATACACCATACCTATTAATCTCTTTCTAATATTGTCTTTGTCTTTGTCATCATAACAACCCTTATGTTGTTAGCAAAATGGATGTAACCGCTATCTCTTTGAAAGCTAAAGATTTTGATGGATACTCAAGCAAAAATACTATAAGATTAAGGAAAGCTCAAGATAAAGATATAGATTATTTAGGATGTCAAGTCACTTTAGATAAAGATGAAGCATAAGAGGAATTATCAGTCAAATAATCTCTCTTCACAAGTGAAATCATTTTTTCACTTGCATAATCAATTAAGGTTAAAACGTAATTAAATTATGTTTCTATAGTTTTTTCAAAAATAACAATATCTTTTGAATTGAAACTTTTTTTTAAAATAAAGTATTCTCTGACTATATCTTCTCCTAAAAATCATCTTTTCTGCAAAGAATAAAAATTGATTTTCGAATTTATTTGGTTTTATTTTAATTAATTCAATTATGTTTCTACAGATTTTCAAAAATAAAATATCTTTTGAATTGAAACTTTTTTTTAAATCAAGTATTCTATGACGACATCTTCTCCTAAAAATCATCTTTGAATTATTAATTGAATAAAAATTCATTCTCACATTGAGGTGATTGAGAACTGGATGTAGGGTTGGTTATACCCAAACCAATTTAAATAATTGTGTGAATTTCTTCTTTCCGTTACCTCTTTTTTTGGTTTAGGTAACACACTTAATTAATAAAACAAAAGAAAATGTATTTTTTTTAAGTATAGACATCAAGACAATTTTTTTTAAAGCATCAATTCAACCCTCTTCTTGATGCCATTTGTATAACAAGTGGTATCAAAGCTTGGTGTCATAAGTTGTTTCACTATTTCTTTTAACATGTCTTTTCAGAATCAGATGTACAAGGAAGGAGCTTCAATCAACCAACCACCTCTCTTTGAAGGTGATAACTAACCCTTATGGAAGGCGAGAATGGAAATTATTTTTCAAATCTTTGACTTTGGAGTTGTGGATGCAGTATTAAATGACCCTTATTTCCTAATGGTGATGCTTGCTGAAGGACCCACACAAAAAATATTCCACCAATCGATGCTAGATGAAAACAAACGAGTACAATATGATGTAAGAGATCAAAACGCTATAGTACCTGCTGTTACTCTTAACGAATTTTACAGGATATTAAAATGTAAGTCGGCGAAGGAGATGTGGGATACGGTTGAAGTAACACACGAAGGAACAAACGAAGTAAAGAGAGCTCGAAAGAACACAATCCTCCAAGAATATGAATTACTTCAAATGAAGCAGAATGAAAGCATAAGTGATTTTCAGACTCGGTTCACTCACATAGTCAATCATCTAGATGCACTTGGAAAAAGCTTCATAAACAAAGACTTAAGCATGAAGATTCTTAAGTAATTAGATAGAAATTGACAAAAAGAGGTCACGACAATTCAGAATCAAAGGACCTCACAAAGCAACCGTCAAGACCATTTTATTAAAAGCAAAAAAATTACATGAAGAAAATGACAATAATGAAAGTGAGTCTTCTGACATTGACATTTCCTTACCTGTAATACGCTTTTCTCATTTATGAAAAATAGGAAAAAGCGACAAGAGAAGAAAGAGAACAATTTTTTTTTTACATCAAGATACAAATGCTATGGATGTGGAAAGATAGGACATGTAAAGACCGATTGTCCATTAGCAAAGTGTCCCAACCAAAATCGCGACGGGACGACGAACCTAAAATAAAATTTGAAAAAATCGAGTTTGGAGTCGCCACCATAGTTTATTTTGGAAAAATACGAAAAAACGAAAAAAATAAGACAAGGTCTACAAAAAACCAAATTTTAGGTTTGGGAGGGTGGGGAAGGTATTAACACCCTACAACGTTCGTCCTAAGACGGTACCTTTAATTAAATATGCAAAAGTTATGTGGTTTTTTCAAAATATTTATTTTCCCAAAAAAAATAAATATAAATAGATGTACAAAAGAAACAAAAATAATTTTTTGGTTTTTTAAGACCCGACGAGGATTAATCCTTGCTCCTATGTATCTCCATTCACAATGGAGAATCAAGGTTACGTAGTTCTTTGTGAAAAAACTATTCGGAAAACTATTTGGAAAATGATTTGATTTTTCTTTTGATAATTTTGAAATCTTCTTTATTTAAATTTTTAGTATTTGGAATTATTTTAAAATTTGTGTCACTCGACGCGAGCGGTTGGACAGACACTAAAAATAATTTTTTTTATTTATTTGAAAGTGGATTTGGATGTCATTGCGATGCGACATGGGCAACTTGATAGATGTAAGAGAGAAAACAAAGAAAAATATTTATTTATATTTAGATCTTTATATATTTTTTAGAAGAAAAAAATGAAATTTTAAAATAAGTATCATGTGACGCAAAGATATTTTTTTATGATAAAAAAAATAATGAAAATTAGAAAATACAAATCAAAAGATGAAAGAAGTTGAGATTGACATACCTTCAAAATGTTTCAGTATCTCTTCTTCTATATCAATCTCATCCTCTCATACCGGACATTACAACTACCTTTTTTTTTCGTACATTCCAAAGAGGTGTGTGTGGGTGGTAATTAGGAAAAAAGAATAGGTGTAGAGAATATTTTTTTTTCCGATCCCATGACAGAGTGCATATTTATATTCACACATTACAATATCATTGCAATCCCAACCTTAATTGTAACGAACAATATAAGGAAGGAATTGGTCATGATAGCAACACATTAGGAGAATCAAATCATAGTAAATTAGAGCACAAGATCGGTAATATTGATTCTAACCATTAAAAAATAAGAGCACAAAATCAATCCCAATTAGTAATATTGATTATAACCATTTGAAGAAATATTGCTTCTAATTATTAGAACCATATCACTAACTTTTCTTTCAAGAACAAAGGGTAGAAAATATTTTGAGTTGTTGGGCTCATGAAAAAGAGTGCGATAATTAATAACAAATTGAGCTCTTCCTTCTTTTTTCCTTCTTTTTTTATTTCTTTCATCTTTTTTTTTTCTTTTCTTTTTTCTAAAATTAAAGTTTTAAAATCTTTGAAGAAAATAATTATTTCACTTTTTTATTTACCATTAACTCAAAACATTTTTTTATTTTTATTTTTATTTTTTTTCGAAAATAAATTTATTCACTCGGACGAAATTTGGTGTTGACAGTTGTTCCTCTTTACTTAGATTTTACTAGATAATATGAAAGTTTACTTTTTCATATTATCATAATAAAAGATAATAAAGATAAAAACATTAATTTCGTTCGGATTTCGAAATAAGACACATTTGAAGACAAATTTGACCATTCCAAAGGAGATGGTCTATATCTGAAAGAAAAAAAGTAGGTGGCCATTACCAAGTAGAGGATCTCACACCAATTTCTTTTTGTTTTTTTTTACTTTTGTATAAAACTAAATTAGACCAATTCTGTGGAGAGGTTCTATTCATAGGATTCAATGACCAATTACCATGTAGAGGGTCTCGATCTGAAAATTGACTTTTTTTTTTGTAAATTTGACTTTTTGAAAAAAAGAATAAACCATTACCATGTAGAGGGTCCCGATTCGAAATGTTTTCTTTTTTTGACTTTTTGAGAAAAGATTAGACCAATCCCGAGGAGATGGTCTATATCCAAAAGATTCAGTGACCATTAACATGTAGAGGGTCACAATATGACAAACCACTTTGTTTTATTATTTTCTTTTTTGACTTTTTGAAAATAGATTAGACTAATCTCGAGGAAAGGGTATATATCCAAAGAGAAGAAAATAATGACTATTGCCTTATAGAGAGCCTTAATGTAAAGAAATTGATGACCATTTCCTCTCAAATGGCCCCGATATGATAAAGAAATCAATGACCATTGCTTCACAGAGTGTCTTAATGTAAAAAAATCGATGACCATTACCTCGCAAAGGGCCTCAATGTAAACATAAGGAAAGCAATGAACATTGCTTCGCAGAGGATCTTGATGTAAGCATAAGGAAATCAATGACCATTGCCTCGTAGAGAGTCTTGATGTATAAAAGGAAAACCTGGATTTTGCTCTTGAAGTGTCGACAAAAACTACGTGAATGCCTAACTTTTGTGAGACTTACATAGAAAAATTGTCATTGCTGATTTTTTTATTATTTTTTTTGGAAATGATTTTCAATGATTTTGTGGAGTATGATGGATGACATGATGTGATGATGCATGACATGTTATGATTTTCTTTTTGAGCCTATATGATGATGCATATGTGAATGCGTGGATGCATGAGCGAAGTTTACTTCTTTTCATTTTTTTTCTTTATTTTAATTTGATAGCAAGGAAAACTAGGCTTAGAGGCTAGAAAAAACTGGGCTTGAGACTATACAAAACTAGGTTTGGGGGGCCAATGTGGAATCTGGGCTTAGGGGCTAGTGTGGAAACTGGGTTTGAGGGCCAATGTGGAAATTGGGTTTGGGGACCAGTGTGGAAACTGGACTTGGGGACCAATGTGAAAACCTGGCTTGAGGACTAGTGTGAAAATCGAGCTTGGGGGCTAGTATGGGAACTAGGCTTGAGGGCCAATATGGGAACTGGGCTTGGGGGCCAGTGTGGAAACTAAGTTTAGGGTATATTGGTCATTCATACGAATGAAGAGGACTATCATAAAAAAAAAATTGTGTATTTTTTTTTAATTTTCTTCATTCTAAAACGAAATGATTCGATAATCATTCATATGAGTGAAAAGGGTTTTGATCGGGAAGGTGGGAAATATTTTATTCTAAAAGATGAATGACTCATGTAAGAAAATGTATGAATTTTTCATTTGCATTTTTTTGAAAACAAGATCAAATTGATCCCCATTTCATTGTTATTTTGAATTCATGAAATCATTCTACTTTTGAAATTTCAATTAGTTTTCCAAATCATTTCTTTGGTCTAATCAGTTTACTAACGAAACTTTTTTTAATCATTTCTTTTGAAACACTATTTGAATGACATGCCTGAAATTGCCAAGGGCTTGAAAAGGTTTGGATGAGGTGATGAAGATTAAGTAGGAACTTGCCCCAATTTGAATTGGTCTCGTGGCACAAAATGTGTTTGGGCTTTCCTTAGTTATTGATGATATGCAGGAAATGATGGGGACTTCAAAAATTTTCCCCTAGTATGAGAGCCTAGGATGGTCTTATTGTGCAAAAATGTGTTTGACTTTTCCTAATTGAGGAGATTGAAAAATGACGGGATCTACAAGTTGTCCCTAATGTAATCACAATCTTCAATGTAAATAAATGTCCTAATTTAGAGTGAATGATGGGAATATATGAATTAAAAACAAAGTGAGTATCCTAGTTTGGGCTTGGGATTGATAAAGATATAATATCTTAAGGTTGAGCAAAGATGAAATTCCATGAAGATTGAGTTGAAAGGGGACAACCCAAATTTAGCTTAATTGCCTGATTGCCCATGATAATTTTGAAGCTTTGAAAACATGTTACCCAAAAAAATAACTGCCCTAGTGTTTAAAAGCAAATCTCTGAGCACACTTTTTCAATCTTTTTTTCATCATTTTTTAGAACAAACCTATTCGCAAATCACAATTTTCTTCTAAATTAAAACCATTGAAAGATAACAACCAACCTTTAATCTGTGTGGACTTTATTAGGCTTGTATTGTGGCCAAGGCTAGGGTTATGGAAGTAAATGATAGTAAAGGCCCAAAAAGTTGATGTGAGGATTGTTTGGAACAAGGATATTTGAATAATGTTTCATCCAATATTTGTTTGACTTCTTTTTGTTCACCATTTTTTTTAATTTTGACCTTTTATACCCATTCTCCAATTTTTTCTTTTCTTGATATAACCATATCATTTCTTTCTTTTTCTTTTTTGATATTTTCGTAATGGTGAACTACCAGTCGGATGAAACAAATGCAAACATTATATCAACCCTCCTCAATCTCAATGTGAGGGTGATCCTTGTTTAGGGTAATTTGAAAGAAATATTTTTAAAAGCTCAAATGGGGTAGCAAAAGATAGTTACTTTTCTTTGGATAAAGAAACATGACAACGCATCACTTCAAATCATGATTGTTTTTCTCAAAAAAAATTTAATTCACAGGAAAATAATGTATTTCATAAGATATGATGCCCCTTGTTTTGTTCTCTTTTTTTTTTCACTTTTATTTGTCTTATTTTTGCCTAGTGAAAAATTTATGTGAATTTTAATCGCTTAGTGAAAAAGCATGGTTCTTTAAAACAAAAGTTCCAAGAATTAGAAAATATATTAAGTCATTTGGAGAAGGAAAATGATGATTCAAAAATAGATTTAGACAAGTACAAATTAATCTCTAAAAATTAACAAATATTTAAACCTTGTGAAAATTGCTCCCACATCGAAAATGAAATTTTCAAATTTGAGAAAATAATAATAAAAAGTTTAAATTCTTCAAAAAATCTTGATTCAATATTAAGTTCTCAAAGAGTGAATTCTAGCAAAGTTGGACTTGGTTACACTTCCAAAGAAGATCTAGAAAATCACAAAAACGTTTTTGTAAAAGAATCAAGAAAAATGAATCATCAAGTTGCTTATAAACAAAACTAAAAATTTTGGCACGTTCAACGCACGAGATATTTTTTAGATGAATGAATTTTGTTTTTTAGTAAATGAAAAAAATTAAAAATAGATATTAACTGTATTGATAAATATGATTTAAAATACGAGATATCAATTTTATCATGTTTATAAATAAATGTAATAATTATGAACATCCAGAATTATAACAATATTAATTGTAATAATTATTATTTTGTCCAATATAAATTTTTAACATTTTGAACATTTATATATGTACATGTTATGAACATCTATACAAAACTTCTAATTGATTTCATGGATCAGAAGACCGTTATAATTTGCAATATAAAATTGATATAACTTTATTAAATTTAAAATTGGATTAAAAAAACAAAAGAATATAATAAAATAATTGACAAATAACCGGAATAGTATAAGATTAATTTGTATACCTCTTATCAAATACTTTTAAATATTTATTTGTAAGCCACATTTGTAGTTGTAGTGGTTAGCTACATGTTCATCTTCATCCCTAATTAGTATTTTCAATCTAATCTTCTTTTCTATTTCACTCTAGAAATTGTTACATATAGTTTGTCCATGAGTGAATATGGGGCGAGGAAGATAAAACCCAACTGTAGAGAGAGTTACATACCTTCACTACTGGAAAATGGGCTTATAATGACAGGTAAAACGAACTTACTATGACAAGTATTCTGGTGTCATAGTTTCAGGAGTCATAGAAAATGCACGCTTTTTATGACACTGTAGAAATATGTCATAGTAAGTCAGTCATAGTAAGTCAGACTTACTATGATAGGCAGTGCAAACTACGCCATAGTAAGTCAGATTTTTTTTAATGATTTTTCTATTTTACCATTTTCCTTTCCATTCAATTTACCTGCAAATAACTTTCATATCACCAGACCAAACAATTCCAAACCAAACCAAGAACTTGTTGTATACTCTGATTTCAGCGGCCTCTTGATAAACATCAGCATGCTTTCCCCTTAGGCGCTGTAAAACAGATTCACACTCTTTCCACCGACCAACCTTAGCCTACAGAAGATGACATGTGTTGAATCTAATCATTTAACAAACAAAAGAAAAAACTTGGTTGCTTGTGTGATATGTGTCCAACATTACTAATGAAAGAGAAAAATTCCAGAAGCTAAAAACAACTCACCAGCCACCTGGGAGAATCAGGGATGAAGGGAAGATTCAGAAGGTGAACAATAGTAGGAACAATTTCTTGAGATAAAGACAAAAAATTATATCAGTTACTTGGAACCCTTTTTAATTTGGTTTTGTGAAAAAAAGTAACATAAGGAGGGCGAACGGCGCGCGGTGCGCAGAGGACGCACGAACAGCTCACGCGCGGTGTGCGGAGGACGGGCAGACAGCTCGCGGACGGTGCGCGAAGGACGCACGAACAGCTCGGACGGTGCGTGGAGGACGTGCATACAACTCGCGGAAGGTGCACGGACAGCTCACCGATGATGTGCAAAGGACGCGCGGACAGCTTGCGAACGGTGCGCGGAGGACGAGCGGACAGCTCACGGACGGCGCGTGGACATTGCGGACAGCATGCGAACAGTGCGAACGTCGCGCAGAGGGCGAGCGGATGGCGAGCAGAAGGTGAGTGAATGGCGTGAGAACGGTGCGCGAATTACTGTTTCGAGAAAGAAACTATGCTTCTGAATGTTGGAAAAAATGGAGACGAGAGAGAGAAAAAGAAAAAAGGGAAGGAAAAAAATTAGGGTTTTGAAGATACTATGACAGGTTTCCATAAATTTGTCATAATATATTTTTAACATAATTTCAATTTTGCCATCGTGCATTACTATGATAGGTCCTCTGCACTTGTCATAATAAATTTTCCCTTCTCACTTATTATGATAGATTCCTTTTTACCAGTCATAAATGTCACCTGTTACTTTTATTACAAAAATGTCACCGGTCAACTTATTATGATAGGTGGTTTATACCTATCATAATAAGTCGTCATAGATTCATCTTTTTCCACTAGTGTTTTCACCTAATTAAATTAAATATTAATATAACTAAAATTTATTTCTCAATAAAAAATTAATATAATTAAAATCCAATTGCAATACATCACAAAAATTTTCAATTAAAAATTAATACAATTATAATTTCTCAGCTCTGCAACCCCAATTTTATATAGAACCAAAACATTATAACGTTTAATATTTATTAATTATAACATTAGTATTTATTACTTTTCGTATTTATTAATTATAATGTTACTATTTATATTTCTTGTATAAAGATATTTATATTAATGTTATTGTGAAAACAGATAAAAATGTTTCTTTTGATTTTTTTCCCTCTTTTATTTTATTTTAATTCTTTTCATATTTCTATATTTTATTACATATATTATTTTCATACACTATATATTAATATATTAATGCTATTCATGAAGATCGATAAAAAATTTGCTTCTTTTAATGTATTTTTCCTCTTTTATTTTATTTTAATTATTTTTGTATTTCCATACTTATTATTAAACAAAAACAAATACAAAATATCTCCCTATCTACATAGTATTACATAGGGAGATATTTTCTTTTTAAATTTTCTTTGATGTATTCCTTTGATAAATATCCACGTGTCAAGCTAATATCATACCACGTGTCAGAGTCAGTTTTTTATATTCAATTTGGTCCCAATATTCGTTAATTGTTTTCAATTTGGTCCTAATTTTTTTTTAAATTTAACATTTTTGTTCCTCTCCAAATTGAGACAAAATTTAATTTGTATATATTAAAATGCATATTTTTGTTAAATATTTTTAATCTAGAATTAGCGTTAGTTTAAAATTAAAGCGAAAAAAAGCAATAACACCATTAATTTAAAATTTTAAGAGGTTAAAAATATTTAATTTTAAACTAACTCTAATTTTAAATGAAAAATATTTAATAAAAATATGTAGTTTAATAAGAATATTCATATAACTGCAATTAAGCCACATTTATATACAAATTATATTTTGTCTTTGGAGAGGAACAAAAATACTAAACTAAAAAAAACTAGGATCAAATTGAAAACAAATAACGAATATTAGGACCAAATTAAATATAAAAATATGATTCTGACACGTGGCATGATATTAGCTTGACATGTGGATTTTTTTTTAATTAAAAAAATTAAATTAAAAAAATCAAAAAATCAAAATAAAAAATCAATAATGACACGTGGCATAATATGAGCTTGACACGTGTACATTTTAAAAAAATTAAAAAAAATTAAAAAAAAATTAAAAAAAAATTTAAAAAAAATTTAAAAAAATCACAAAATGACACGTGGCAATTACTGTTCACATCCGTTAACGATTTAGACGGAGTTAACGAAAAGGAGTTGATTGAAAAAATATAACGAAAAGTAAAATTGAAAACAATTTCAAAAGTAGGACCAAAGTGAAAAAAGTCGACCAAAACTATGACCAAATTACTATTTAAACCTTTAAATTAAATATTAAAAAATAAGTAATTTTATAATGAATGAATTTAACAATGTAGATAATAATTTTAAAATAACATATTCACTTATAATAAAACATTCCAAATCAGGAATATATATTAAGAAATTGTTCTTTAACATGTTTAATTAAGTATTAATGATCATTCATAACAACATTTTAAATACAATAAAGATGTTTAAGAGTACCTCTTAAACTATATTAATTATAGAAGTAAATTTTTGACTTACTGTCATAAAAAATTATGTTATAAAACATTCATGACGAAATAATTAAAATATAATTTTAATTATTTTTTAACTAAAAAAAATTAACCTAAAATATAATTGAAAAAATTATTATAGATGTGTAATATACATATTTTGTAACCAATGTTTTTGTAGTAACCAAAGTAACATTTCTTCCCCAAATCACTTACTGCTGCAACTGTTTTTATTAGAAATATAATTTTGTTTGATGAATGTTTCTTAAAAGGATTGTAGGTACATTTCCTTTCAATTTAACTTTATTAGAGGCAATTTAACTAATATCATTGAAATATTTTGTTTTGTTTTTTGAAATATGATGCCCCTCGTCAAAGAAGATTTTAGTTTCTAAGCAATAAAATAGATCGATATCATATAGTTGTTACATGTATGCATATCTTCTACAAAATAGTTTGAAATGAGAACTAATGTATAAATTCAGAAAAAAATAATTTGAAGCATATGATGTCAAAAAAATTGGTCACTGTTATATTGGTAAATTACTTGATGTTATAAACTCCTAGTACATGAGTCGAATAGTATATCCTTGTTTTGAAAATGTCAATTCCACACCTAAATCCTACAACTCCAAAGTAACGGTGAGAACACAAACCATTGCACCGAGACTTCCATTAAAATAAATCTTAAAAAATTTTAAACTTCAAAGAAAAACTTCAGTAAAAAAAATCAATCAAATAAATGATAATTTAAATTTTTGAGTAATTGTTTAATGAATTACATATTTCACTTCTTTAAAATTTTCGAGTAATTAACACCACCACACTCAGTAACATACACGTTTTGTTTTTTAAACAAACTTTATTATTTTTTGCATTTTGTAAAAGGTCCAATCAAAAACCTCAAAAAGTGACTTCCAGATTTGGGTACTCCTGATATATCTCGAACATTGGAAACAAACTAAAAAAATCATTTGCCATACCACAAACATTTATGCCTCTAAAAATATTTTCTTCCAAACCCATTGAATAAAAAATTATTATAGACTTTGTAGACTTCAGCACATGAGGTGAAAAACTCTTATGCATGAACCAAAAGCCTGTAATTAATTTTCAAAATGATAAAATTACAACAGAAAATTTCAAGAATAAATAAGTCAAGCATCACACGCAATGAAAAATATGAAGTGCAAAAGTTTACAATTCATTAGTCTTGGAATCATAATGTCTCTGATCATGCCATCACTGTAGAACAAAAACTTCAGTAGAATTAACAGATACATTTACATTTACATAAGAAGGCATAACAAATCAAAAATTGATAACAAAAATCAATTTCCAATAAAGAAAATATGTATATTAAATGGATCAAAATTCAGAGCATTACTCAAAGAAAAATTGATTGTCTTAACCATATTCATAGTCATCTTCTTATGCTCCTTTATGAATGCAAATCCATACCTTCTACCGTTTCACAATCAACATTACACATCCAACACCACTCCATGCTAAAAGTCTTTCTTATCCTCAAATTATCAAAATATGTCCCTGAAAAGAAAAATAACATTAACATAAATAAAACAAAATATTAAAAAAATAAACAATCTATTGAATATTGAAACCGATTCTCCCAAAACTTTCATATTATACCTATTACACTTCACTTTCTAACACTTGTTTGATAATAATTGCAAATACAAAAATGAATATAAGTAGTTAAAACTTATCTGTTAAAAATCAAATATCATTAAGAAATCCAACAACAAACCGATGACTTGGCTTTTGCCTGTTGTGAAGGATTCAAAACTAAACTACATGTTCAACTGCTTTAATCTTTAACTCTTCTCTCCAACTTCAACCTCATTAGCTTCTCCAATTTCCATGTTTGGCAAGTTGTTGTTATAAAAGCATAAATCTGAACAAAGTCTAGAGGTGTGCATATAAATGAGCGGCAAAAGTGCCATAGATGTGGATGCAATAATTGAAATTCAAATTTTGAATTCAAAAGTGTTTTAAATGAGCAATTTTGATTTCTGTCAGGCTTTTGCTAGATTAGTACAGAAAAACAAAACAAAAATTAAAAGTAAAATAATTTTGGGTGTAAGAGGGAATTATAGGAGTATTTGGACCAAACATACATATCTTACCATTTTGGGTGCGTGATAAAATTTAAAAAACAAATAGCCATTTTCTTTGTAGCAATTTCACCATGTAAGATTCCAAAGACAAAATCAGTCTGATCCTGTATTTGCCAAATATATTTACAGAGATAGGAGTTAATATGGAGTAATAATATAGAGCAATAAAGAAGCTCAAGAAGATGATACTAATGAGTTGATGGATAGGAATGAAAAATCCATTCAGATATACAAAAAAAAAACAATGAAGTTAACATTCATTTGAAACACAAATAAATAGAAACAACAAACATTCAAACAAACAATCAAAGAAGAAAACAAAAATCGAAAACTAACTATTAAAGTTCCATTTTACTCTTCAACTCTATCTTCTGATAGTAGGAATAACATCCGAAAAAAGAAAAATCTTTTGAATTGAAACATTTTGTAAATCAAGTATTCTATGACTATGTCTTCTCCTAAAAATCATCTTTTCTACAGAGAATAAAAATTGAATTTTGAATTTATTTTATTTAATCTTTGAATTAATTGAATAATTTTTTTAAGAAAAATCAAGTAAAACTCTTTAAATAACCCAATTTGAGAACGAGAAAAAACACAACACACTATTACTGAGTGGAAGCACATAAATATTGATTAAGTTTTTGCCTCTGTTATTCAAGTTGGTAGAGAGAATTGACTTGTGAAAGGAGCTGACTGTGAGTATTTTTTCTTTGTACTCTTACTTTCCAGGTGACAATGTTCCAATTTTTGTATTTGTAATTTTCATCCTTTGTTCTGTACAAACGAGGTGTTTCATCCCTTGTGTGATTAAGGGAGGTGTTGTCATATCTTGAAAGGGTTCAATTCAACCCCCCATTCATCATGCCATTTTTCTAACAAATGTTAATCAAGAATCCAGTTCGTTTCGAACTCATGATATTTGTGGTGTATGTGGTATTATAGGTTGTTAATGGTGAAAGCACACACACACACACACACATAAGTGTATAAATTTGATATTATATTCTTAGGTGTGTTTGTTTCAAATTGATGATGTTTATCGTTTATCTTCTAAGTTCAATTCTTCTACTTTCGTCCCAGTCCTTTATCTTACTTGGAACACCTTCACATCTTCAATGGTATTCTGGTGGTTCTCAAACATCACTTCCAACCTTGTTGAACTTAACCTTCAAGGTAACCTCTTGAAAGGTTCCACACCAAGTCATTTTGGTATGGTCGTGAATTCACTTAGGCATATTGACTTCTCCTATAACAAAGGAAGATATTTGAAATCTTTCACATATATGTCTTTGAACATGGCTGGAAACATTTTTTAGTAAAGACCTTCCCTCCATTTTGATGGAGCTCCAACGTTTGGTGGATGGTAGAAACTCCATAGGCATCATAAATGGAATAGAAACAAGTGTTTAAGGCTCTTGTAACAAGGGTATTTGGAGTGGTGAAAGGTGCACTAGACTAGAAGCTAGGCTAGTGGAAGGTGGCTAGAGGAAATGTTATGAACCTCTAGGTTAAGTGCTCTCAAAATAATATAAGAGTGGAATGATCTTAACAAAATCATTCTACTTGAAATTTCAAGAGTAAACCTTAAAAAGTGCCATAATACTCTCTTTTATAGAAGAGAATGTCATTAATTCACATGTACATGAAACTTTTCTTTAAATGAAATGCAAGCTTGGAAAAGAAGTCTCTCTCTCGACCATTGGATGCTCATGAAGGCACGATTGTGGGACAAGTGGCATGGCTCTCTTTTGCAAGCTTGGATTTGCTCCCTTCGTGTGACAAGGTGAGCGTCTTGGCCAAGGCTTCCTATTGGGCTTGGATTAGCCCAATTACAATCCAATGAACAGGTTTATTTAGCCTACTATTTATGAAAGGAAGGCCTAAATAATTGGCCCAATTTTAAAGTTTACACTAATGCTTTGACATGAAGCCTCTCATATTTTGATATCCTCTTTGGTCCATGAGAAGGACATTTGAAACCCATGAGGATTTTGGCCATCTTGAGAGAATCCCATTTGAATCTTTCTTAACATGCTTCTTATTATTAGGCCTTTGATTGTTCCTGGGCCTTTAGGTGCATATGGGCCATGAGAATTGGGCCTAGGCGTTGGCCCAAGCTATAAGCCTTGGGGTGGATTCATCACATTCTCGGTAGTTTGTCTAATGATTTCCTTAGACACTAATTGCAAGATTTGAGTATGATAAATAATTATATCATTGGCATTTTTCCCGCCGTTTCAACATTCTATTCTTTTAAAACATTGTTTCTTGGAAGAATGCTGTTAAGTGGAACGATAACTAAAGGTGTCAAGTTACCATCTACTATGAAGGATTTGTCAATTAGCTCAAATTTCTTAGATGGTGGAATTCCAAATTCTTATGGAAACACATGCTCTTTGAGATCCTTAGATATGTTTGATAATAACTTAAGTGAAGAGTTTCCAATTATAGTTTGAAACTTGACTGGATGTTCTAGAAACTCGTTACAAGAATTGATCTTGCACGCAAATAAAATCAAAGATACATTACTAGATTTCTCAATTTTTGCAACCTTGAAATTGTTGAATCTTTCAACAAATGAATTAAGTGGCAAGATACCAGAAGATAACGAATTGCCATATAAGTTGAAATATTTGTCAATCCATTTAAACACAATAGAATGTAGAATTCTAAAAGCATTTGGAAATGCATGATCTTTGCTGTTATTTGACATGTCTTATAATAACTTCAATGATGAGCTTCCAAAGATAATTTCTCACATATCATGATGTGCTAGGTATTCATTGAAAACATTAAGTCTAGGCAACAATAAAATCAATGGCACAGTAACTGACTTCTCAACATTCACATCTTTAAAAATATTAAATCATTTTGAAAACAAGTTAAACGAAGTTATTCATATGGATATTTGATTCCCACTACAATTGGAGGCACTTTACATGTTTTCAAATTCTTTAAAAGTTGTGATTACTAACAACCATTTTGCTTATATGTTTAACTTACAAGAATTGTATTTATGAGACAACTCTCTGTGTTTGACATTTAATCAAAATTGGGTCCCACCTTTTCATTTGTTCAAGATAGGATTGAGATCTTGTAAGTTAGGTCCAACATTTCACACATGGTTGCAGGAACAAAATGAATTTGACGATATTGACATTTCAAATGCTGCAATATTAGTTACTGTCCCTATATGATTTTAGGCTAAATTATCAGTACAAAAATTGATCAAAATGAATATTTCATACAAAAATCTATGAGGTATACTTCCAAATTTTCCAACAAAAAATATTCCTAGTTTCATGTCTCTCGAATCAAATTAGGTTAAAGGTCTTATTCCTCTATCTTAATGAAATTCTTGACTTCTTGATTTATCAAATAAGAAATCCTCAGATTCTTTTTCTTTTTATGTGGAAGTGGTTCAATTAAAAATTTATTCCATTTAGATCTTTCATATAATCAATTATCCGAACATATCCCAAATTATTGGAGACAATTGAACTCGTTGGTTTATTTAGATTTGAGCAATAATTTTTCAGATAAAATTCCTAATTCATTGGGATCACTTCTTGATGTTCAAGCATTATTGTTGAGAAACAACAATTTAGTGGGGAAAATTAAATATTTTGGGGAAAATTAAATATTTTGAAAAAACCATATAACTTTTGCACATTTAAGTAAAGGTATCGTCTTAGGACAAACATTGTGGGGTGCTAATACCTTCCCCACACGTAACCGACTCCCGGACCCAAAATCCGGTTTTTCACAGACCTTGTTCTTTTTTATGGTTTTCCATAGTTTCCTATAATAACTATGGTGGCGACTCCAAACTCTGTTTTTACAATTTTATTTTTTTGGTTCGTCGTTCTGTCGCGATTTCGATTGCGACAGATGGCGACTCCACTGGGGACACTAGTGAGTTAGACCATTTATTTGGATGTGCAAAATTGATGTGGTTTTTCTTCATATTTTTTCTTTCTCATTTTTTTTTTGGTATGTGTTTGTTTTATTTTTTTTATATTTAGAATAATTGTATGTGTATATTCTTCTTTATTTTTGTATTTAGAATAATTGCCAGGTGTGGGTTTAGGTATACATTGTGTTCTCCCTTCACACACACACATTTTATTTATTACATGAGTGGGGCCCTATACCCGGGTCTGAGTTGCTTAGAATTAGAGGCGAGATCTCCCTTCGCTCAATCACAACATCACTCACCTAGGTGACGAGACATCAGAACACACACTCCTCAGTTGCGATTCCTCGCTTATGCGAGTACCTCTCGCCTGAGCGAGGTACTCTGTCGCTCAAACCATGGGCTCCTCGCTTGAGCGAGACCCTCGAGCACAACCTCACCACTACGTGATTTCTCGCCTAGGCGAGCTGCTTTCTCCTGAGCGAGATGTGCAGACACAACCCATAATTTCGTTTATGCTATTCTCGCCTAGGCGAGCCTAGTTAGCTTGAGCGAGAATAGCACTTATCCTCCCTGTAATGCACGCAAAAACCTATCCCAACATGCCCAAAACCCCATTCTACTATGCCAAACAATTCATCTCAGGATACAACATTATGTACATGATTTGGACACCAAATTAGTCACCCAAAAATACGAAATCAGACCTTATACACCATCAGTAAATAAAATCCCATAATTTCCATACAAACTCATAAGGGTTTTATCACATTACAACAAAACAATCCCACACCCAAATTCACAGCATGTTGTCAAGCAATTTACATAGCAAAGGTACATAATTACTGCATATTACAATATACACGAAATTCGTCTCAATAATCATATAATTGCATGGAAAGGAGCTCCCCTAACCTGAAATTCATTGCTCAATTGGGTCTTTTAACCTTAGCTTTGCACTACCACCAATAACTCCCCTTTGCTCTTCAAAACTCAGATTTCTTGGTTCTCTCTAACTCCCTGGATGCCCATTGTCTCTAGGGTTTTTCCACCCTTTCACATTCAGACTACAAGTATTTTAACAAAAATAAAGAGATTAATTTATTCTCAGCAAAGGTTGAACCCACAACCACTTAATCACAAGGCAATTGCACAACCAATTCAACCAAGTCATGTTTGTGTTAATTCCTCTAATTCTATAGTTATGTTATCACCCAACATAATCATGCATATGATTAAAATTAATAATAAATCAAATACACATACATGACATCCATAGGACTCAAACCTAAGTCCTTTCACACAATCAAAGTACTCTCAACCACTTGAACTAGTACTTTTCCACGTCATAACAACTAACATTAAATGCCATAAAGGCTTCTACTACCCGCATTTATTAAATAATTATTTATTTAATTTCTTAAATTTCCCGGGTCTTACATTAAGCAACAAAACCCAGATTTGAACGAGGACGATATAGAAGATATAATGTCATTAGCTTTTGGGAAAGAAAATAGTGTCATTGCTCCACGTTCATCTGCTTCCACTCATGTTCCTTGTTTTGACCAAGTATAACTTTGGGTACTTTGTATTTATCTTATTTCATTTACATATTAGATCATATTTTGAAAAACTTGATCAATTTTTGTTTATTTTTTTTAGGTTGATCAAGGACCTCAAGAAAATATCGCAGAGCAAATGGAAGAATGATTGATTGAAGAACCTCTAGATTTTACATAGCAAATGTTATAATTCTTTTGTTATCTTTTAACTCTTTTAGTTTTAATACTTACAACACTTTTAGTTTTAGCATACATTGGACTACACATATGTTACTTTTAACTCTTAGTTTTAATGCTTATAAACTCTTATCCGTTATTACGTATATTAGATGTTTTGTAAAATTATTATTATGCTACATAAATCATTAACACAAAATAATATAAGAATTGCTTAAATGAATAATTGTAATTTTAAAACTATCGATCTAAATGTACATTTATATTTTAAATCAATTTAAAATATGTTGTCTAAACATAAAGCAGTCTAAACATAAAGCAACATTTCAGTTTGTTGTCTAAAAACAATAAGCAACATTTAAAATGTATTGTCTATACACAACAAGCCACATTAGAAAAGTGTTCTCTAAAGGATAGATAAAAGGTATGACATTTACATATGACAACATTTAAAAACATGTTGTCTAAACATGAAGCAACATTTTAAATGTGTTGTCTAAAAACAATAAGCAACATTTAAAATGTGTTGCCTATAAACAACAAAAAACATTTAAAATGTGTTGTCTAAAAACAAAAGGCAACATTTAAAATGTGTGGCCTATTCTAACACTATAAGACAACAATTTTGTAAATTGTGTGGCCTTTAGTACAAAAACTGTTGCCTATAACCTAAGCCCACAACCATATCCTCCACACCTACAAAATTGTTGCCAAAGTGTTGCCTAAAGTTAGGCCACACTTTTTTAACTTTAGCCATCACTTTTTACCCGTTGCTTAAAGTGAAAAATGGTGTAGTGCTTGATCAGACACCTAACATAAAAAAAGCATAATTAGTAACATTCATTACAATATAAAGTATATATTAATATACTAAAGATTTAAATATTACTAGTGATGAGGGAGTGCAAGATGCTATAGATGAAGAGGTGGTTGTACTATAGCGATCTTTTAAGAACAAATCCTACTGCTTTGTAATATTATTCGTTTGTGATTTTTGTGTTTACGTGTGAAGGGGACAAAAGTTGTGATTCTTAATTATTTGGGAACTATGTTATGATGTTGGAAGAAGCTAAGAATAGAATAGGGAGTAAGATGCTTTGAATGTAACATCAAATTCCCATGCAATCCAAAACGGTTTGTTCCGAACCTCTTTCTGACCTTGAGCCTTGTGTCAATCACTATTATGAAAGGATTTGATTCAGTTAAGAGGAAACTAAAATAAACTAGAACGTGTAAACTTGTATTTACTCTACCTAAGAGTATGATAAAAAAATGAGAAGTCTTGATTGGATAACAATATAAATGTTGATTTGTAAGTGCGATCTATTTAAATTCTTACTAATTATTTGGTGCAGCTGTGATATTTGTAGAATAAATCTAAAATACTACCTCACCAGTTTATCAAGGTACTGCAATGCTTGCTTTTGTGTATATACCTTACATTTTCTACATTCCTGATCATGGGACAAAGCATAATTCACACTTAATTGATAGCATAAATAACAATATAATTCACCAATGCTAAAGCTAAAAATGAACTGGGAAAGATGTGATGTATTGCACAAGTCTCTTCATTCTCCAAACTCTTATAATTTATAATGGTTATAAATTATAAGTAAATATCATAACATTTAACAAGTCTGAACAGTAATTACCTCAATAGAGGACAACAATAGAAAACTATATTGAGGATCCCTTCCAATCATCTGTATAACTTCTCGATCACTCTCCATCCCCAACCTTCATAACCACCATGAGAGGGACCTATTGAATAATTTTAATGCAGAGAAGATAATTTTAATGGAAAAAAGCGCTAAATGAAAGCAAATAAGTCATGTTTATAATGTAGAAAAAGTAAACCTGTGTAGCGAATTGTTTCAATTGTACCCAGAATTTCTCATCTCCCATCACAATAATGGTTTTTGAGCTTATTTTCTGTGTGATGTTGGAAACAGATGTTGTTATACTGAAAGCCAAATTAAATAAATAAAAGTTAAGAAGAAATCATTAGCCCAAATGAGGCACTATCGTACCGAGAATCATTGCTTACTTTTGTTTTCTATCAATGTACGTGATTACTCTATATTTTGGCAAATGCTCTTGTATCAAAATTACCTGGAATTGATTAGTAAAATATAAAATATTATATTATATTTAAAAATGAAAATTAGTTCATTCAATTTAGTCATTGTATCTAACTTGGAAAAAGGAATATCACCTTCTCGGTTCCTTTGATTACAAAATATCCTCCAGGATCATGGGGGCACTCACCTAACGAAAGAAAAAAGTAAAATAGACAAGAGTTTTTATACAAAAAAAAAACACAAAGGGAAAATGAGAAAAAGAAGATATATATATATATATATATATATATATATATATATATATATATATATATATATATATATATATATTATCAAATACAAACCAAATTGAGTAAGTTCAACTTCATCTCTCCCCTGCAATAGACACTTACAACTCCGCAGCATGATAAGCATCTTCCCAATTTCAATGTTAAGCTATAAAAATAAAAAATCAAGTCAAAATTAATAATAAGATTCATTCAACACATTTTTACAATACTATTTACCCTTTCGTGTTGACTTGTGTCACTAGCATTTCCACGCGTATACTCAACATCAACATATATACCTTTTTTATCAGACAATATTGAAGAAAATCATAATTCAACACAACAAATAAAATTGTCATATATAGACTTAAAAACTTAATCAATCTCACGTTCGGTCACTTAAACGACATATGGTTCTCCAACCTTCACATTTAAAAACTTGTAGACGTGATCAAAAGCAGATCTGAGAAGAGGAGAATAATAAGAGATCAAAATAAAGAATAAAATATGTTATGTACCTCAGGTCTTTATGAGGATGCTTAGTAGCTACGATCATATCATTATCGCGAACTATTCTTTGTATATTGGTTTTCACAAAGGAATTAAAAGAATCCAGGTGTGGCTTAGCCCATTCCATCTACCAAATGTTAAACATATCAAGAAATTATATTACTGATAAACACTAAACAATATGTGAAAATGAGTTTATACTTAATTCAACCTCTTTGTAAGGTGGTGATTGCACCTCATTTATATATGATATTTTACTTAATTTCTAATGGACATGGGATCTCTAACCCAATTCACTAGAATTGGCACACCAGTAACATGTACTTGCTTCATTATTATTGAGTACACTACGAGGTTTGTATTTCCACTCAACACAAGTCACCAAACTGGTATAAATTGTATTGTTATACTATTTTCGTCACACTAAAGTAACTTTGACATTCTTTTAGACATGTATGTTCAATATTTTACATTTATTCATCATTTCTGTTTATCTTAAATTTATCTGCCACACATTGTCAAAATTGTTACAGTATTTATAGAATCATTTCTTCCACCAACAATAGTGAAGAATTTTTCACTACAGTATCTAGGATTTTTCACTGTAGTGAAGAATGTTGGTTGCTTCAGTTCAACTAGCAGAATAGACTGACTCACTTGATAAGAAAGATACAACATCTGACATAGTTGGTCTATCATCCGCTTGATCTTGCACACACAAAAGGTTGACATTAATGCATTTTAACACTTCATTATAACACATGATCCCTTCAAAACAGGGTCTATTAATTCTAAAGCTTCAACCTTATTCCACATCTGACATGTTTGAAAATGTCCAAATAGCATGGGATTGTTAACACCTGATCATACTAAAATAATGCAAACGTATGACATCTGGGAGGAAAATTTGAACTTACATGTCCTATGAGATTGATGGGATGGTCCGAATCAAAATTACTAGAATTCCTTTTACCACTAATAATCTCAAGCATCAATACTCCGAAACTAAAAAAATATCCATTCTTGTTGAGACAATACCATTTAAAGCATACTCAGGAGACATATAAGCACAGAAACAGTAAGTTACTAAAAAAAATAAGCTTTTAAAAATAACTTAATAATTAAGAGAAATAGAATTTAAATTATAGGTGTACTTACTAAGTTCCAACAACCTTGTTTGTCTTTTTTTTGGGTGCATTTAACTCAAGACTATTGTACATACACTTGTTATAATATGGAGTATGAACCTTAATTGCTAAGTAGAAAGCAAGCCAAAAGCTATGAGTTTAACCATATCTAAGAACTTGGCAGATAGAAATATAGATCATATGCATGCCTTAAAATGATGTGCTAACAATTAAATGATGAGAAAAGCAAAACTATGATGCAAACAATAATATGAGCTAAGGAATACGTGTAAAAACATTATTACTTCCTAAATAACTTGGAATGAAAATGATGAAAATCATGTAGTACTTAGCGCTATTGTGGTGTACCCTGTAGTTCTAAATGCTACTGTTGAGCTCAACTAGTTTGAGATCATAGCCAAGGCAACACCACATGGTTCGTTCATTTCATCTAATGAAATTGCTTCTAAGCTCCCAAACTCCTGAAACTAAAATAACTTACGAAAAACGAGAGAAAAAAATGAAAGCTGAACAATTTCTATTTTAGTGAATTAGAAACTCTCAAGATTGAGACACTGGTACTCTAATTAATATACAAAGCACGGTTATTAAGCTGTAAGCATAAGACAAACCCAACCGAACCTAGCCTACAACACAACGCAACACAACACGAGAAACATTGCACAAACCTAATAACGCACACGAGAAACAACTTTGAAGCAACGCGAACCGAACAGATCTGAAGAAATCGCGATTAAATTGGGCTGAACCTACAATCTCCAAAGCAATGCACAAAGCATAAAACACTGAACCTGCAATCGCACAACATAGAACAAATCTGATGAAATAGGAAGTGAGAAATTAACATGAAAGTGAAAGAAAAATCGGAAGCCATTACCAATTTGAAGTTATGATTGAGCGATTGGAGAAGAGAAAAACAGAGAAATTGGAAGCAGAGATGAAGTGGCGAAATCAATTGCTGAAATAAGGGAAAAACATAAACAATTGCTGAAATGGAGAGATGAAGAGAAAAAATTGCCCTCTATTAGATCACGCGGGAGAATAGAATGTACTGAAAAAGTTAGCAAAGAGAACCTGAAAGAGTGAAGAAATTTTATGCTATTCATTTAAAAAATCTCTTAGACTTCCCAAGGGTTTAAAAAACCTTTGGTGTGTATATAAATTACCAGAGGTTATAATAACCTCTCTTAATAAACCCCAACTAAAAATCAGAATTTTTGTAGTGTATTATTATTATTATTATTATTATTATTATTATTATTATTATTATTATTATTATTATTATTATTATTATTATTATTATTATTATTATTACTATTATTATTATTATTATTATATACAACACTAATATCAAATAATAATACAATCATAGAAAGGAAATAAATCCCCTTTCTTTACATAATAACAAACTTCATAAATAAAATGAATGTTTCTCCCGTCATCAAATGTGCCAATTTGTTTCCTCCTAACAATTATATTATCTGTGGAAAACTTTTCTTTACAATTGCATTTGGATTTGGTCATAAAAAAAAACCATGAACAAACATAAGAAGGTAATATAGGAAATTTATATTTTATTTATAGTGGAATAGAAAAGTATGAGATGGAAAAAGTTATAATCGTATTTCTTTTCACTTTGCTTAACTTCTTCCACTACCTTCATAATTTAAGGTTGCACTATCATAACTCGTTGTATTTGAATTTATGTAATTCAAAATATAAATTTAATATTTTAAATTGTATAATTTAAAATATATTTGTTCTTTTTTATGTTCTATAATATACACTGAAATCTAACTTTTTGTATCTAACAATGTACTATTCAAAATATAAAAATAATATTTTCAAATACATATTTTAAAATATAAAATTTAAATTTTAAATTTTATAATCTGAAAAATAAATATATTTTATATTGTATAATTTAAAATGTAAGTTTTTATTTTGTTTTTTAAAATGTATAATTCAAAATAGAAAAAATTATAAAGGTGTAAATTAAAATTTTGGAAGTGCAGTAAGAAGATGACAATAGTGATATTTAAAAATTAAAGACCTGAAATAGATCTTTTATTGATATGGTGCTACATGCTTGATCTACCATTGAGAAAAACTAATGTAATTGATATATTTGTTAATGTATATTTATATTTCTCTATATTAATAATTTAATACACTTCAATCAAACAGCTAACTATTAAGACCATAATATACTCGACAAAATTTTAAGTTTTATTCCTATTGTCATCTTTAAACACACAAAAGGACAAAAAATAAAAAGTCCTCCAATAATATATTGATTTTTTAGGTAAACTTAAAAGTTGACAATGTAAAAGGCCAAAAAATTGAAAATATTTTTAACCTTTTATTGAACTATTCACTCTCACATTTATTCACACTGCTTTTCCATATTTCTCAAGAACTATGCATGGGAACCCTAATTGTGTTCAAACAACAAATATGCTTCCAAGAGTTAAAACTATAAAAACTATCAAGTGTGTGTGAATTAAATTATTGGTTGGATCTTTTCAATATTCAGAAGTGTATTACTTTTTAAATTAGTCCTTAAATATTAATAAATAAATAAAACTTGAAAGTAACTTTAACCTTCCACATTCTTATTTGTTTTAAACAATTCTCACAATATTATCATTAAAATACAAGTTAACTATTTTACATGGACTAAATTATATTTAATCAATAACAATAACATACAAATAAAAAGTATATATGTTATAATACTTAAAATGAAAGATCATTATAAGAAAATAAAATTATTTTGAGATATACTTATAAGGAACATTTGTTGGAAAAAATATTTTTAAAACTGGCGAGTTAAATAAGACATTTAGTGAGTCATTTGTCATGAAAATTATTAAAAAGATGATTGACATAAGTATCTCACGTAATAGAAGAGAGAAAAAAAAAGATTTAGCTACCACAAAAAACATTATATTAAGAAGGTGTAGCACAAATCTCAAATGAAAAATGAGCATCTTCTTGGCTACTAATCATTTTAAATTGAGGGTTAAATACTAGAGTTGAGAAGACATTGTCTACTACAAAGACAAGGTTCATTATAAAAGCATGCAAGGAGTTGCTATGATTGGAGATTGGTTTTGTGTAGAACAACTATCCATTGTTTGTGAATAGTCAAAAGGTTATCCATCTTGAAAAAACTTAACTTTCCATTCCAGGTCCAAACATATTGATATGAGGTATCATTGAATATGTAATACTCTGAATGTTAAGTTTGACAAAGTTCATACGAATGCTGATATGATTATTTAGGCATTGTCAAGATAGAAGTTTAAAGCTTATTGTGAGATCGTTGAATTAGCTATCACCTCCATATAATCATGGGAAGATAAATGTGCTAGGTTGAACTCAAGTCTCATTGATATTGTATCTTCTTAAGTCTTCTTTGATGGCCCGATCAACATTTACCTAAATTATTAAGTGTTTCTAATAGTTTCAGAGCCAAATTTTCCAATAAAAAAATAAACAATAAGTTGCTTTGTGTTTAACATATATTTGAGAAGATCACAAGATAATTATTGCTAGCTAGCAAGTGCCTACTTTAAGACTTTGCATAAAACAAATATATATATATATATATATATATATATATATATATATATATATATATATATATATATATATGTATTCAGCTTTGATTATGACCAAGGGTTGGCTATGTGCACATGGACCGAAGAAAGTGCTGAGATCTTCATTCTCATTCTCTTTAGAGAAACAATCACACTCTTATATTTGTTCTTGTTGAAAATTTGCCACATTACATTACATTTTAAATGCATTAAAAAATGGTAAAAGAAAAGAAAAAAACAGATACATACAATAGTAGTAGGAAAAGTGGGTAGATAATACAGCCATGACCGGGTAATGCGCCTTGATTGTTGTAAAACACACAAACCTCAATCATTGATAATCTTCCATGCATTGTTTTTTTTTTTTATTTGTATGCAATAATGTTGATAATTTTGAGTGTTTAGTGAAGTTACATTTGTGTTGATTAATAATTAGTGATGCCATGCACTCATGGTAGATGCTAGTTTGTCTATTTTGAACTACTACCTTTGACTATCATTTCTTATGCCAGATAAATAGTAGTATTTTACATTATGAATTGTTTTCAAAGGTTGTATAAAAATGTTTTTCTTTGTCTGAAGTTAAAGAGATTTTTTACTGATAGAAAGATGTAGCAGCCAATTCAAACACACTTCCTTAAGATCCTTTATTCAAGTTCGTGACTTGTTTTTCCACAAATTTAGCTCATGGAAGAACATGCATGAATGTAGAAGATTCATGATTGGTGGTTGAAACCTTGTAATAGCAAGTTAAGTTTTTTCCAATTTGCACATGGACATGTTGTAATATTGGATTCTGTGGTTCTCAAACTTTAAAAATGTGTATATTTTCTTGTGCATTTTCCTTATCTGTTTTTTTTTTTTTAAGGTTTACTTATGTTTTTTTCTTGAATTTTGGGATAAGTGGTTCTCAGACTTTAAAAAGAAAAACTCTTTTAATCTCAAGATTGAAAACAAAATGGAGAAGTATATGACTATAGTTTCTAATCATTTAGAAGCTAACTAAGATGAACTTTTTTTCAGGGTTTATAGCTTATGATTTGAAATTTAGAATTTAGGGTTTAAGATATAAGATTTAAAATTACTTTTAAACTCCCATTTAATGTTAATAAAATGAAATAATATTTTGTTTTTCAATTTTAAGAGACTGTATTTTCTTCTAAATTTGAGAGGACTAAATACATAATTAAACTTTTTTAAAATAAACTATTTTCTTTTCATTTTAATAAATAAATAGTATCTATTTTTTTGAATAATTGATTATTTTTAAAACTCTTACTCTAAACAAAATTGTCATTATCAACTTGGCTATATGCTTGTAGAACAAGTTTGGAAGATGTGGTGTAACATCAAAATGAAAAGTTTGAATTTTGGGGTGAACCATGAACTCCAAACTTGCCATGGAAACTTTTGATTTTGAAGACTTTCGGTATTCAAAAGCTACCTTTCATGATCGAAATGATAATAAGAATAAGTCAAGGAAAAAGAAAACTTTGTTTTTAGTATACGGTGAAGGTTTATCTATTTTTCTAGGGATGGATTCAGTTTATAATTTCTTTTGACTTGTGAAATTTTAGTGTTTTCCACTCTAAATTTTTACTCCTTATTTTAAAAATCGTAGTAGTGTGTACTGCAAGTTAAATAGTATATTTTTTTTAAATGACTCATGTATTTTATAGTAAAATGTGGATTTTTGACAAATAGCAAGTAATTTTTTATTTTAATTTATAATTTTCTTATTTGACTTTATTTAAATAAAAATCACAAATTAATATTAAATATCTAAATTAGTATTTTGTTTTTCATCTAAACCTATTAATATATATTTGCGTTTATATAGATAAATCAATCACAAATTAATATTAAAGATAATGAAAATTTTATCATATAGGAAACATTCACTACAAGAAAATGACTTATTAGTAACCAATTTTAGTGACCAAAAGTTGTTAGTCACTATAGTGACCAATTTAGATACCAATTTACAAAATTAAAATTTATTGGTTAATAAAATAATTACTAATATAAATAAAAAATTATAATTGGTCACTAAATTTGTCACTAATTAATTAGAGAGCAATTTAGTAACTAAGTTATTTTGGTAGCCAAAACTTAGGTAGCTAATTTTTAGTGACCAGTTTCTTTTTGTAGCCAAAACTATGGTAGCTAATTTTAAAAATCAATTTAATGACCAATTGTAATTTTTTATTCATAATAGTAACTATTTTAATAACCAAAGATTTTTTTACTTTGTAAACTTGTATCTAAATTAGTAATTATAGTAACTAACAATTTTTTGTCACTAAAATTGGTTACTAATGAAGCATTTTCTTGTAGTGATTATAAACAAACAAATATTTGATTATATATTTCATTTTCAAACCACTGTGAAAGGTAAGTGAACAGATATAAGCAATCAGAAGAATTAAAAGGTATACGGAAATTTAATTAAAAGAAGAAGAGAAAAAAAAAATAAATAAATAAATATATATATATATATATATATATATATATATATATATATTGGTACAGGAATATTAGATATTTAATTTTGTTTATTATAATGTTGGGGAATTTTTTAGAAGTTTATAATAATAATAATAATTATTATTATTATTATTATTTTATATTACTATTATATATTATTATTATTATTAGTATTAGTAGTAAATTATATTATTAGTAAAATTATTACTATTATTAGTAATATGAAGAAAGAAAATAATAACAAAATTATTATATTATCCGTTTTTTTTATTAACATGCATGCATAATTATAATTATTTATTCATTTTCATATTATCTACCTTTTAAAAAAAAAATATTAATTTTTATATTTTTTATTTAATTCACTTTTCTCTCTCCAACAACTACTTTCTTTATGTAACACAAACACCCATTTATCTCCTAAATTATATAAAAAGGTTTAATTTTGACAATTAATAAATATTTTATTATATAAAAATTACATATCCAAAAAAACTATAAAAAATAGTGAAATAGAAAAATATTCATAAAAATATATTTATGAGATTTTCTTCGCAAAAAATATAATTATAGAATTATTATATTTAGTCAATAATTATTAATAAATTAAATATATTTGTATCTTTATATGATTTTTAAATATATGCTCTAAAATATATTTTATAAATAATTTAAAACCTTTAATATTTTAATTATAAATTTATTATAGCTGTTTTGTATTTTCATATATTGTTATCAACATTATCTTCATAAAAATTATGGTTGTAATTATATTTTTTAAATATATGTTGTAAAATATATTTTATTTCTGTTTAATATTTTAATTATAAGTTTTTTTATTTTATATTTTAATTATTTGTACTTTTTGTAACACCCCAGATGGATATTACTAGATAAAATTTATTTTCACAAAGTATACTTCAAGAAATTCAGACATTTTAATAAGTTCCCAAGCGCGGGAAATTCAAAAACTTGTCTCGTCATAATCCGTTCATACTATCTCTTCTTTATTACAAGTTCATACTGGATAAAACCTCGTAATGTCTATTACAAAATATAAGAAAGCATAGCATAAAGAAAATTCCCCATTGGCGGTCCCCGCTCTGTCGCTAAGCATTCGCATGATAACCTGAATTCACGTCTGCTCCCACGTAACAAGTCACGTGATCATCGCCAAACACAAACACACAAACAAGCAAGGGTGAGCTGAGAAAGAAAAATTATACAAATAATAAGATAATAAGAATTGTCCCTCACCCAATCTAACTTAGTCAATTTTAGTTTATTGACTTTTTTATATCATTATACCCCAATCTCATAACCTATATGAGAAAGATCTATTCACAACCTTGGTCCTTAGGGATTATCATGCTCCCACGAACCTACCCGCTCGTGGTCCAACTCTACGGACCTCTCCGCCCGTAGTCCAACTCTACGAACCTGCCCGCTCGTAGTCCAACATGCGTGAACACCTACTATGAACCTCCCCGCTCATAGTAGCCTCAAGTGTGAGCATGGAACATACGAACCTCCCCACTCGTATCCCCACACAAGAGTACAACAGATACGGACCTCCCCGCCCGTAACAATCACGCATCTCAAATCTCTGTTACGAATCTCCCCGCTCGTAACTAATCCAGCATATCCCCGACCAAGCCATCAAACCCATCCATGCAAATCCATCTGCAATGGACCCATGCCCCCTGCACTATCGACTGGCGTTGCCTAAGCACCGCAAAGCAAAATTTAGCTGTAGACCGCTTGGCGGTCCAACCCACACCACCACACGCTACTCTAGAAGCACAAATTGACTGGTTGTACCACTCCTAAACAGATTTTAGCATACTCCAATCATGACATACACACCTTAAAACACCCAATGGAATATATATATATATATATATATATATATATATATATATATATATATATATATATATATATATATATATATATATATATATATATATATATATATATATATATCACTTCCATTCAATTCCTATTGCACCCCACAAATCATATTCATAACATGAACAAACACTTATACATTCATAAATTTAAACCAATGACATCACTTGAGTTTTGATCAATACCATACATTGCACATATAAATTAAAACAAAAGAACAAATCATGATAACTTTTTTTTATTATTAAAATAATATATCTTTTTCCTATATATTATATGACATTATACTGCAACCAACATTTATTGCAATTTCTCTTTTTTGCAACTAATATAAACAATTAAACTCGCTAGTTTAATACCAACCTAATAATATATACATTTATAATGGCATCTGATATTCTTATCAAATGTGGCCACCACCGTGGGAATGAAAATACCCCATCATACCAATAGTTTGTTTACCTTTTAAACCTTTAAAATTAAAGTTTCCGATTTCTTTTTCCTTTTTGAATAAACTGGCAAGAAACTATCATGTACCTTATTTCACCTAAAATTAATAAATTAATATGTAAAATGAGAATTCTTTATATTGTCCCTGTACCAACCTAAAGAAAATATATTATTTATTCATTTATTTATTTTATCCCTCCTACCAATTATTTTATGATACTATCACTTGACTTTTGTATTATCCTTTTAATTTCACTGTAATTCTACCTAATCTCACTCAACTCTATAATGTGCTTGTTCTCCCATTTCATGTGATGCCACCCCGACTCCAAATTATCATCAGAACCATCACCTTTCACTAACCAAAATAAAATGTCGCAAATTATCGAAAGCCATAATCTTTTGAAGTAACCAATATTATACGTGTTACAGAAACCCACAATTCCCTTTTTAATTATAGAAAACTAAGATCGAGTATAAAAGAAAAACTAAAACCTTTTACACGTTTATTTATATATATATATATATATATATATATATATATATATATATATATATATATATATATATATATTTAAAATAACACCGATACGAAAATATATGGTAGAAGACATCAAAATCCCAACCATGAATCATCATATACATGAACAACCACACAAAAAAATTCAGAAATAAACATGTTAGCTCCCCTTACACAAATAATTTAACTCCAAAAGTAAATTTCACAAATTTACCATCCCATAATCACTTTGAAATCTTGATTTGAACACAGTCAAACAATAACAAAAAGAAGGTTTAGCCCCCTTCTCTGTTTTCCTTTGCTATCACTCACTCTTGGCCTTCTCACACACTCCTTTCCCTCTCCCCAACTCAGCCCAATTTAATAAATTAAAAGAAAAACGAATTAAATTTATTTTTAAGTTTTATAACCTAAACTGTCAGATCACAATTAAGATTTATCATGGAATTCCTATAGTTTTTCAGATTTTTCATCACCTGGCAAAACAAAAATATAGATAAAGTCCATTTCCTTTGGTAAACTGATTAGACGAGTATTCCAAACAACATTAGATGAGTCACTCCATTTATTGATTAGATGAGTCAGACCATACATTGACTATATGAGTCTAGAGGTACACACTAGACAACTTTGTCCACACATTGAGTACATGAGTATAACACAATACAAGTTACACAAGTATGTTCATACACTAAATATATGAGTTTAAACACGCACATTAGACTAGAAAATCCATACACTGACTAGACGAGTCTAACAATAGACATTAGATGAACATATTCATACATAATCTATTAATACAAATAGATGACTTTGTTTATTCACTAATTAGACGTGTCTTGCGATACATATTAGACAAGTTTGTCCTTACACTATATATATGAGTTTAGCAATACACATTGAATAGTTTTTTCATACACTTATTAGAGATATAACAAAACAAATTAAATGAGTTAGTTCATAGAGTCTAGGTTTTCTACTGAGTTTTTTGGTGTTGTCCCCTTTTGAGCATTAAAAATATATTTTATTGATACTTTAAAAATCTTTGTAATGTATTTTAAAATTTTAAAATCAGTGGTCATTAATGTATTTTGAAGGCACAACAGAGAAACTACACAGAAAAAAACCAACAAAGAATCCAAATTCATACATTCGTTAGACGAGTCGAGAAATACACAAAAAGACCATTTTACTAATATACTAATTAGATAAGTCTAACAACACCCGTTAGACAAGTATATTCAAGTCTTACTATATATAATAGACGAGTTTATTCATACACTTATTAGGTAATATACCAAAAAATATTAAATGAGTCATTCCATACACATTGATTAGATGGGTTTACTCATATACATTAGACAACCTTGTCTATACACTTATTAGACGAGTTTGTCTATATATTGATTAAATAAGCCTAACAATATATATTAGGGAAATGTGTCCATACATAGATTATACAAGTTTATTAATACACATTAGACCAGTTTGATCATTTGCTAATTACATGGTCTAAGAATGTACACATTTGATCACTTTGCCTCTAAAGAGTTAATTTACACTTTTATCCATTTGTTCTTGTTTTCGTTTTTTCTAAGAAAATATTTTATTTTTAACTTTATTATTTAAAATAATATTATTTCAAAAAATAATATATTTCCTCTTTTACCCAATTTATTTCTTTTAGAAAAATATAGTTAACTTTTACTTTTAATTTTTAAAATATTATTTCAAAAAATTATATATTTACTCTTTTATCCATTTATTTTTTTATTTAATATATTATAAACAATATTTTTTTCATACTTTTTCTTTTAAATAACTTATCAGTTTAGTTCTTAAACAGTGTGAATTATATTTAATACTTTAATTGAAATTATGATAATAATAATTGATAAATTTAGAAATGTATTTGAAAATGAGCAATCAAATTGAGATACTTAAATAAAAATAACAAAAATTCATAGTTATTTTAATATTAAAAAAATTTATTAAACAAAATAGTAATTACTCATACATTAAATAGACGAGTTTATTCATAAACTGATTAGATACGTCTACCAACATATATTACATGAGTTTATTCATACATATTAGACCATTATATCCATGTTCTAATTAGAGAAGTTTTGTAATACACATAAGATGAGTCTACCCATACATTGATTAATGAGTCTAACAATACACATTGGGTAAATGTGTCCATATACTAACTAGACGAGTTTAATAACATATATTAAACAAGTTTGTTGATACACAAATAAGATGAGTTTATTAATACACATTAGATCAGTCTTTTCATGCACTGAATTGTAGTTTTAGTCAATTTACATTACATATCTATGCATAGTCTATCCTTTCTGTAATTTTAGAGAGCCTACTCTATATTTTTGCACATACTTTGTTATTTATATTTTTATAAAGTCTATTATTTACATTTTTTACACACTATTGACTTTCTAAGTGTATAAATTATTTTTTGTGATGATTTTATTTAGTACTTAATTATAAATTTAAAAGTAATTTATTATTTATTTTCTCGACCTTTAAATTCTTTTTAATATAATATTTTATATATATATATATTTATTTATTTATTTATTTATTTATTTATTTATTTAAGAGTCATTCTTAAAAGATGAGCCTAGTTTCTAAGCTTGATGTGAGACACATGGAAATTAGACTTTCTTAACCCTAGAAGGTTCAAACTTAGAGAACAAGATTCTTTTTTATGTGCACCATGTTGAGACATGTGACTTGCTTAGGAGGCAAGTCACACCTTACACATGCTCTGATTTTGCTTTAAAATTCAAATTTCTAGATCACTTTTTGACTTTCCTATTTTAAACCATTTTAGGGTTAGCTTGACCTATAAATAAAGCATTGACTCATTTATTTTTGAGCTTGAATTTTAGTAATGAAATGTTTCCCAATTGTGTGCACATGCCTCTTATTTGAGCTCACCATAGAGTAAGAACCTCTCTAGACTACTCTAGCTTTCTACCATAGGAGTTTGCCTCACTTCTCTTAGGAGTCCTTCACCAAAACACCACTTCTTCTTTTCCATTTCATTGCTTCCACATTGCTACTCATTCATGGAGACTCCATTCATCGAGCAAGTCTTCAAGGAGCTTGGAGAAATGCCATCACTTTCTCAACTAACATTTTCTTTTCTATCTTCTATAATTTGCTTTATGCTCATCCACCAAAACTCAACTTCAGTAAGTATATATATTCACTACAAAAAATTGTATAAATTGTAGCGGTTTTAATGTGGCTGAAAATGATAGCATATTGATTAAAGGTATAATTTAGTTAAGAATACTACTTAAACTTATTGTATTGCTAGTTAATTTGAATTACTTATATTCTTATATTGTTTATTCATTATAGGCACCACATGTTGGGAGTGACGTGTCATCTCTAAATGATGTAATCAGATCAAGTGGTGGAAGTAAAACATTTTAGGATTAGGATAAAAACTTTAGTTGTAATGTTGTATGATGAACTTGTAATCTTGTCATTTTCTTTGGATACTTGAACATGGTACTTTGATGTAATTTTTTTTATGTTTAATGAAATATAATGTTTCTTTTTTTTTTGTAGTATCATTATTTTTTATGTATTTTATGTTTTCATTATTAAAAAAATTATTAAATTATGAAATTATAAATATACGTGGATAATAATAAATTATAAAATATTTGAATTACGACATTTGATAATAACAACGATTAGAAACGCCATAATATATTATGAATTGTAGCATTTTTAAGTAATACTATTTTTTAGAGGTGGCAAAACGGGTCGGCCTGCCCCGTTTTGGCCTGCCCCGTCTTAGGGCGAGCTAGTGAGCTGGCCCGCTACTTTTTTTATTTTTTAATTTTATTTAACTTTTTTTAAAATTTTTGTTTATAAATTATATATGTATATGTAAATTTGTTTATATAATATAAAAAAATATTTATTTTTAATTTTTAAACATAAGATTAAAAAAATGGGTTGGCGGGTTAGGGCGGGCTAGCCCGCTAGTTGGACGGGCTAGGCGGATCGAGCCACGGCGGGTTGGCGGGTTAAACCAACCCGACCCGCCCTTTTCCATGTGGTGATGTAAATCCCATTGTAACTGAAACTAATAATAATCCATTTAAGCTAACAATAATCCACTCAAGCTAATAATGATTCATTACTTAATGACTTATTGTAACTGAAATTGTGATAGCCAAAAGTCATCCAAAAGTATCCAACAAAGGTCCTCTTGGTCTTCCTAAATGTTGGTTCTTAAGTTGTCAAATGGGTTCTTATTACAACTTGAAATTAAAGTAAAACTAAAGTCCATTAATTGGTTAACCCAAAACATAATTTGGTCAGCAAATCTTACAAAGCATTGGGGTCCATATTTAAATAAAAGAAACTTCATCAACATGGCACGTTAGTCTTCCTCCATTTGGGCCATGATGCAATTCACATCATGCGGGCTGGTGGGCTTGGCCCGCTTTGACATCCCTATTATTTTTACTATATTTAATTTTAATTAAAAGAATTACGACAGTTTTAACTGCTGCAATTTACCCAAGAAACTGCCATGGTGGTTGTTGTGTCGATTCGCTTAAAACCGCCACATTACTTTGTGACGACACGCATTACGACAGTTTTCAAAATTGCCACAAGCATAAATTGTTGCAGTTAAAACCACCATATTTTACAAAATTAACCGTTGCAATTTACCTATTTTTTGTAGTGATCACATAGGATAACTTTCTCTCTTTAGGACATTGACTTGTATTAAGTATGTCCTACTTGCGACCAACATCTGATCCATTTCATTGAAAGTTTAGTGAAAGTTTAGCTCACTTGAGTGAAAGTTTAGCTCGCTTGAGTGAAAGTTTTCTTGGTTAAACAAAAATTTGGCCAAATCAAGGTTCACTTGCCAAAAATTCTTTGCTCGAGTTAAAATTGGGTTGAAATCAATGTTATTTTTAGTTCTATTTTTTGTTTTGCTTAAGTGAAAATAGGACCGAAAGCAATGTATGAATCTCTATTTTATTTTTTTGTTCAGAAAAAATTAGCCTCATCATCAAAATCATTCCATTTTTAAAGATATTTCAAAATCATTTTAACAATACAAGTTTTAACCAATTTAAATAACCAATCAAATTATGATTTGTTCAAACCTCATCCTTTGCTAATTTCAATTCAACCCTGGTCATTCAGACTTATAATATATTTATATCAACTCAAAATTATAAAATGACATAAGAAAATTTACCAAAAAATAACTTTCCACCTCAACATGCATAACTTAGTCATTAGATCAATTTATCAATTAGCGTATCCAATTGAAACATTTTAAACAATCATTATTAAACAAAATATAAAAACACACAAGTTCAAGAATTTAAAATGAATTCTCAACCAACCATAATTCTTGCAAAAAAATCAAGATATTATAACATGTCACCTTCACATGTAGATTGTTTATCTTAAGGTTCTATAAAAAATGTAAATAACTTCATTTACTTGCAATTCCTATATTCAGATAAAAATTTCCTGATCTAAGTCGTAAAGCTACTCAAAACCTAGGAACATAGAACAAAACATCAAACATAACAAAATTTAGTATATGATAAAAGAAATTGGAAGAATCACTTTCCTCAACTGATCATACCAAGATTGATAACAAAATCATTAGAAAAATAAGAAAAGAGTGGATGTAAACTCGGTCCATTTGAAAATTTATTGGATATGATATAAATATTTTTTTAACTCTTAGGTAATGTGAGTTGTGATCAAATTTTGAAAGAGATGAAAATCGAAGACAAAATCTTAATAGAAATGGAACGGGAAAATAAAAAATGAAGAGGAAGAGAGAGAAGAAACAAGAAAAAGAAAAAGAGAGAGTGTGTTACATTTCTTACACATAAGTGATAATTTTTCTCCATAAATAATTTATCTTCAAATATATATATATATATATATATATATATATATATATATATATATTCTTTTTCCAAATAAATAAATGATAAAGTAGAATACTTGGATAATATTTTTTCTTATTTAAATTGAAATATTATTAAAATATTTTTACTTCTCACCGAAAATTTATTAAAGCAAATAACTATTCCACAATCTTCACTGCAAAAGAGATTTTGATTATCCAATATAAATTTATTGTTAAAATTATAAATTAAAAAATTAAAAATGAAGGTCCTCCATTTATTTATGAAAAAAGTATTTGGTCTTTCCCAAACTTAAATATTGGTGAAAGAATTTTTTTCTTGAGAGGGAGGTTTGCCGCTCGGTGAGGCATAAGTATGACTTCTTCTTCAGGGTTTCATATTTCTTGGGGTTACTTACAAAATCATCTTTCTCCAAATCTTTTTCAAATGTGTGAGCACAAAAATGTACATTTGTCCAAATCCTTAGTAATGTGTGTGATATTCATTTGCCCTTATTACCTTCTCCTTGTATAAAGTGAGATATGGTCTTTGTTTTCAAATTTTTGAACAAGTATATCTTGCAAGTTTGGAGGAGTGCAAAAATCATTTGCATGAGCATATTTTGTTAACAAAAGGGGATAACCACTTACACATTTAGACTTTATGTGACTTGGAAGCATTTGGGTCAATGGAAGGCAATTGGCAAGGGTTCTATGAATTTACTTTTTCTTCTTTAGAAGACATGCAAATGGTTTTGGCTGTTGGAACTTGGAATTATCTCCTAGCATTCATCGTGTTTTTTCTTGGACAAAAGATTTTGTCCTAACTTCCATGAAAATCACGAAAAATTAGTGTTGGTTTTGCATTCACGGCAAACTGAAAGCGATTTTCTCAAGAGCATGTGAAATTGGTACACATTTATCTTTAGATTATACCAAGAATAATATCAAGGTTTCTTTCCACGTGTCTTGCTTGATGTTGATTTGTTATGTGATTTGCCTAATCAAATTTTGGTGGAAAGGTCAAGATTTATGTTTATTGTGGATAGGGAGTATGATAAATTTCCTTTATTTTGTTCAAATTGTAAAATGATTTATCACGATCTATTTAATTATAGACGGTTAAAACAAAAGTTAATGTTAATTTTGGTGGGGAGAAAACAGTTGGAAAAAGATACAACAATATTATCGTCCAAAGGTGGTTGGTGTACAAGATGGGACTAAGAGCTTGTGGTACAGCCTATGATAGAGCCTTGGTGGAGCCTATGGTGGAACCTTAGAGCTTGTGATTCGATCTTTTGTGGTACAACCTGTTGATCAGTCACAACCAGTGGCAGATCTTGATCAAAAATATTGAAGGAGTCAAAATAATATACTAAAAATTTATATATTTAATCATTGTCACAATATAACAAAAGTATATATAATTTAGTATTGAAATCTTCTTGTATGTTTCTTCTTAGAAAAAAAAATTATAGTTTTGAAGTTGTATTTGATATGGAATCCACTTTAAATATGTTTTTCTAATTTCATCTCTTTCACTTATTGGATATTCTCATATATGAAAATATTTTCTTGGAATAAGTTCCAAAGAATTAATATGAAAGTTCCCATTTGTAACTCTTTAAATATTACGAAAGGGTTCCTCTAATTCAACAATTGGATCTTTAGTATCATGCTTGTAAAAATATGTGAAAAAGTAAATTGGTATTGTTTTCATCTTCACGGATATCTTTCCTTTTATCACCAAAAAAATGAATGTTTTATTCTTCATCAATATACCTATTTAAAATAAATTAAGACTAAAAAGTAATTTATCAAAATCTAATCAAAAATTGAGAGAGTAATTACTAAAAGAAAAATCTACAATAATCAAGTGATCACAATTAAAAAATGATTACGAAAAAACATATTATACATCACTTTTCCTTCTATTATTCATAAAAAAATATAAATATACAAAAAATTCATGAGATGAAAAAATATTAAATATTAAACTAATATTTTACTTTCAATAGAAAAAGAGTGTTACATTTTTATCTTAAAAAATGGAAGAGAACTAATGAGAAATGAGAACAAAAATAATGAATTTGACTTTCTATCTTTTTTTTTTTCAGAAACAAAAGAATACATACAAAAGTGGAAGATGAGGTGAGAAACCTAGAAGAGAATAAGAGAGAACAAAGAAAATATCCCAATAAATTTTTTATTCTTTATTATATTTAATTTTATATTTTATTATTTATTAACATTAAATATTATGTTTCATAAAAAAATTAAAAATGTATCCAGTTTAATTTTCATTAATATAATATATACTAAATTTTAAAAAAAAATTAAAAAACTTTGGTGGGGCCATGGCCTCACTACAACACTACTTACTAACATCTACCACTTATCACAACCTGAGCCAGTGGTGGTTAAGCATGATAATATTTGTGTTGTGAATGAATTTTTTCTTGTTAAGAATCTAGATACACTAGATAATGAGGTGCAAGTGGAATATGATTATGCCTTCTTTGGATGATGTTATCCCATTGTGAATAGTTTGAAGGGTTTACAATAATTAAATTCAACTTATAGTAGTTCAGCGACAATTATAATCCTTTGACGTGTAAGAAGACTCGTTTTGCATAAGAATTGAATATAACTTCGAAATAGGCTAATATGCTTGATGAGAGAGAAGATTGTAATAATGAAGAGGATGGTGAGTTGGTTCAAACTACAAGGAAACCTCTTAGGGGTAGGTCAAAGAAAATTAATATTAAATCCTCCAAAGAAAAAACATCTAAAAATTAGAGGTCTTTTTTAGAATGTGAGAGAATTGACTAATGATGATTTTTTTTTTTATATGATGAGGAATTTTCCTTTTTCTTGGTTATGGAGTTCATAGTATGGAATGATTTTCGTGAAGGAAATCATGTCTTTTTTACAATAGGTGTTTTTTTTTTGTTATGTGTACGATGTAATTTTATCATGAGTTTGATGTAGTCCCTCATGGTTCTTTTTTTCTTTTTAATAAAATCTTTATGTAATAACAAGAATACATTACATGAGTTTATTTGGAAAGAAATTTTTGCTCTCCATATCATTTGATTTAAAAAAAATTACATAACAACAATATTGATATGGTGATGTTTTATGAAAGATAACTATTTTAAAATGATCAAGCTTTGATATTAATACTAAACTTATTTTTAAGATTAAATTACTATTTTGGTCTTTATTTTTGTCAATAAGTGTTAGATTGGTCCTCTAATTTTTTTTATCTCAATTTGGTCATGATTCTTTTAGAAGTGATTAAATTTTGTCCTTGCCGTTAATTTTTTACAAATGGGTTTAAATTTAAAAAAATCACAAATTCACCCGTGACACTAACTTTAAGACCGTTTATGAAAATGTAACGGCAGATATCAAATTAAACTAGTTTTAACAAAACCAAAATTAAATTGAGATAAAAAATTAGAGGACCAATTTAATATTTCTTAACAAAAATAAGGATGAAAGAGTAATTTAACCTATTTTTAACAATTGTGCCCTTGTACTATTGTGTTAATATAGTTAAGTGCAAACTTCAATTCATCTCCAGATGATACATAAATAAAAATAAAATTTAAATAAGAAACCGACTATTAAAAATGATAAAGTATATTATATATCAAATATAAGAAAATTTCTAATTAACTTTTATCAATTAATGAGGCTATCACTAAAAATATGTTTTTTGTTGAAGTTTTATTTTGAATAAAGCTGTTATCTTTTATATCAAGAAAGATAAAAATATATCCATCATCGCGGGGTGATATACTACTTCCAAATAAGTAAACATAATTTCCAACAACATCAATAATTCTTTAGAAATGAGTTCTTATATATTTTAATAGCTATCCAAGTGCCATTATTCCACATAATGCAAACATCGCACGTAATAATTAGGTTTCGTTTCTTCTTAATATATAAAATCAAGAAAAGAAAGAGAAAAAGTAGAAGAAAGATTATGTATACATCACAAACTCCAAACTCCAAACTGTTGATTAACTAAACAATTTGTCTTCTTCACAATTGATTGAACAAGATATTTTTCAAGCATTGGATAATGCAAACAATGTAAGTATACATCTAAATATGTATCTTTGCTAAGTTGTCACATATATGATGTAAAATGAATGGTACGTGTTAATAGATAACGTCTTCACTTTATTTAAGTGATTTATTTCGTTTTCTTAATGTTGCATGATCATTTAATTATTGTCGTTAATCCTTTAATATAGGTGTACACGCTACACGTCAATGATTCAGTGGAAAATTATGATACACTTGCTTCATGTTGCTACCACTCGTGAACATTCTTATGTCACAATCGATTGTACACTTGATTCAGTTTTCAATATGTAGCTTTATGGATATGTGTTTGATTATTGTGTTCACACAAATTTTATTTCGTGGTTGGATAAACTTGAATGTGAAGACTTTAATAAGAGAATATAGTAAAGTGAACCTTCTCATAGATTGAAATTAGTTTGTACATGGAATGAAAAGTGAAAAATCAAAAGCATAAATTGAAATTTGTACATAAATTAGAAAGTAAAAATTTAAGTAAATTATATAAGAGAATTTCTACCCTATAATATAACTTTTTCATAGTTTATTTAAACATTCGAACTATAAAATAATTGAAAAGAATAATAAATAATTTTAACTTAATTATATTTTAATTTCATGATAAATTTAAAAAAAAAATTAATTAAATTTTTATGATTTATCGAATATTCAATAAATTTATATTTTTCAATTGGATTTTTCGATTTAATTTGTTATCTTATCATATGATTGAAAAACATATTATTTAAACATTGTGTCGTCTATATTAATGGATAATGAAAATACATTTCTTGTATGTGTTATATTTTTAATTTCCATGTATTCTTTGCTTATCTTTAATTTATCTTTGTTAGGATCGAGCGCTTACCGCTAAGTCAAAAGTTATAACCAATAGTCCGGCGTAACTATTTTTACTTAAGAGTTTAACCGCCTAAGTACCACGATTCGATTGTGATCCGGCTCACTTAATTTATGCCACGAGACAATTGGTGTTACATATAACAATATCTCCCTCAGCAATTATATTACTAGGAATCTCACTTGAATCTTGAATTGTGACTTGGCCCATTTAACCTCCGCTACGAGACAATTGTGCAACCCGCAACATTTTAAACTTATTTTGAAGTCATTTTATTACTTTTGATCACTTACATTCATGTAACTTACGTTTTAACAATATCTATACAATTATTTTTCAATCTGTCTTTCCTTATTTCAATTGAACTAATGCTTTCGACATGGTATTTTGAGACAAGACAAGGACTCCATCAATGTTGTATAGACAATATTACGTGTTTTTATTCAGATATATACTTTTCTTTCCTTCCGGGAACACTGACCTCATTAGCTACTCATCAATTATCATTTATTATAGAAAAATGTAATGATTATTTTCAAAAATTATATTTAGAAAAATTTAATAATTAACAATATATCAAAATTGTGCACTTACATTATTTCAAATTACAAACACAACAAATAGAAGAAAAAAAACATACACTTTGTCACGACACAGTATAGGATGTAGACGCTGGCTGTCTTTGTTATCTTAATTGAAACCGTAAATTAGCATTGGATTGTGACATCTCTCAATGTTTCAAAGGCAGAGTTTATTTATATCAGAAAACTAATTCACTGTTCTATTCTAGCCGCAATCTTTTTCTTTATTCATTTCTCTTAACAAGTGTTGTTCAAGTTTCATCTCTCACGTCGAATAATTAACATTAACAATTAGAAAATTTCATCTCTGAATATTGAGGAGTTTGTTTTGATGCTAAAGATAAATTGTACAAGAAAAAATGTGTATTATTATTTCATTGTTTCACTACACTTGTGTAATCTATCAAACCAAGAAAAGAAGGAGAAGAGAATAGGTACAAATAATATTATGATTATTGCAGTGATGGAAGGAAATTGTATCTAAATGGAAAATCTGAGGCCCAGCCACGTATGATTAATGATAAGGAGTTGAATTAGATGTATGATACATCTTTACACGTAATATTTTTTTACAAAGGTGAAAAAATAGGAAATGGAAAGAATGAAAATCCAATTGGAACAAGACAAACACCTAATGTGAGAGTTGCTTCTGTTGGGAAGAGCCAATGGAGAAAGAGATGAAGAATAATCACATTGACAAAGGCAGAGATAGGTGCAGATGGAAGGGATTAGTGGTAGCATATATATAATATATATATATATATGTTTTGTAGGAAAGCAATAGAACTAGGAGCAGAGAGAAGGAGCAAAACCCACTGTGCGTTTTGCAAAGTCATATTGCCAGAGATGATCTTGCTGCATGATATTGCCAATGACATTTACACCAGCTGCACCCATTATTGGCACAATTCCCAAGCACTTCACTTGGGGTGCCACATCGATGATGTAGCTCTTCACTGGTGGCTCAAACTTTACTCCCCCTGCAAAGTGGAATGCTAATCTTGGCACTATTTTTTCATCAAAACCATCACCTTCAAAGCAAAAGTCCAAAGCTCCAAAATCTTCTGCAGGGATCTTCTTCACTGAACTTAGGGGCTTGGTCAGAGCCTCAGAAACTGCCTCATAGGCTGGGGTGAGTAGTGCAGTCAGGGTTGTGCCTGAGTCAACTATGGTGCCTCCTTGAGTATTGAAATTCCAAACCTCAGGTGTGATATTCAGCATTTGGTTCCCAACTGACATTCCAACCACATTCACACCATAGAATGGAGGAAACAGAATGAGTTCGGTTTTCTTCATTTCAGCCTGCAATTTCGCTCTGTGATGGCCTCCAAAAGTTAGATAGCTAGGGACGTCTCTGTGGCTCAAATGGTCAACCAGACAGTAGGAGAATATGGAACCATATTTGCTACAGGCTTTATCAATGAATGAGTCCTTCACAAACCCCAGCCCCAATATTCCTCCAGTTTCCTCGTTGAAGTTTATCCCATCTAGCATTTCTTTTGTGCACCCAACTGTCAGATTATTCAGTTTTTCTTGCTTCCCATTTGCACCGTTTAGTATGATTGTGTCAGTGCCAAAGAACCCCTTTGCAGATGATCCATCAGCATACCTGTCAATCATAACAATCAAACATTGCACACATCAAAACAAAAATGAGTTCACAAATGTTCGATCAACTTTGAGTAGGTGTCAAGGTATCAGTTTAGCTGAAATGTCAAAGTTAATAATGATCTCTAACATGATCGACTCCTTAGACTACATTCATTCACTCTGATTTGAAAAAGCAGTGCAAAAGCTATGCAGATGGTGTGGTAGCAGACAGAGACTGTGAAGCCTTGGATACAGAAATGTGGGTCATGTGATGCTCACCTACTGAAATTAATTCTCATTTATAACCATGGTTGGATGCTGGAAACAATGGTTGCTGGCTCACCAGCAGGTGCATGCCACTTTTTGTGCTTGTGTCTGTTTATGAGGGGTACCTTTTTGTTAATTAGTACCCCCCGAGATTTTTCCTTTCTTAAAGAAAGAAAACAAGTGTAGCACATTTAGATCTTTGGTTATGATGTCTATAAACAGAAGGCTTGTTATAAATGCACACTCACTCCTTTCAGAACTTTAAATGCTTTGCTGGACCAGTGATGTTCTCTTCTTATAACTGTTCCTTAATAGGATAATGATATGTCAAAACTTTAAATACACGAAAGCAAAAACCAAAATCATAAAATTGTCTTGTGAAACAACCAGTACCATTTGAACCTTAAACCAAACAACCACCAAGGCTCAATTGACAAATCATAAAGATGGAATTGTGCCTTGAATCATGCCATACTTAATGATAACAATAAAAAAAATGAAACTTGAATCTCTTTCAGAAGAGAAACATTCCACATATTTTCCAATGAAACCAGACAGCTTAATGCTACTTTCAAAAGGACATACCCTTCCACCAGCTTTAATTACCCATCTCACTCGCACAGAGACACAAACCGAAATTGAGGTCCAAAAAAGACAGCCATTAATTTCTCCCCCACCCTCCAATTCAATTTTTTTTCTTCCAACAGATATTTAACAAAAAAAAGAAAACAATCTTATTGAAATCACAGTCAAACATAAAACGTTCCTTTTTACAATGATTCTAACTTTAATCCACCATCCTACAAAACAAGCCACTTTCATCTCATCCTGTTCATTACCAACACCTTTCCAGAACGAAGATAACACAGGGCCTCATCCTCATCCTCATCTCCTTTTTCACTTTTCTAGAAATGAAAAAATTAAAAGAGGAAAAGAAAAACCGTTGCCCCATTCCTCCCACCTTTCCACAACAACCCCATTAATTGATTTCCACCAAGAAACAGAACATAAAAAAAAAAAAAACTTTTTCACCCCCACCCAATCAGAGAAAGAAGAAAACTTACACCAACCATATAACATCACTGCACTGCTGGTTTGCAGTGAAAGTTAAAAAATGTGTCGCCAACAAGAAAAGTCATCAAACAGAAATGCATATTGTTATAATAAAAGTGTAAATCTGATGAGAAAACGTAAAGATGAGATTTTGCATGGAGATGAAAAAGAAACAAGAGGGGGAGGAATTTGACGAACCCGATATCGTATAGGCAAGGATCAGAGGGATTGGGGCAATAGGTCAAGGAGAAAAGGTCGCTGAGGTCAACCTTGCACTTTCTGGAAGCACATGTGACAGAGTGAAATGTGCGAGACTTGTCGGGACAGTAGACACCAGTGCAGGGATCGTTCTTGTGATTCTTGGCCTTCTTCTTCGCTTTGGTGTGGTTCTTTGTCGTTTTGTGGTGGTGGCTCCTGGCGTGATGCGGGTGCTTCTTCTTGGGCCTCTGGTGTGGGATATCAGTCTTCTTCAGCGACAAGCAGTTGAACCACGTGAACTCGCTGCCGGTGTCGGCGGCGAGCCAGAGTTTCTGCCCGGGCGTGCCGACCTTAACCTCGACGAAGTACTCTCCGATGCCGAGGTCGCGGCCGGTGAGCAGCGGCATTTCCGCTTCGTCGGTTTCCGCGGCCCTCCTCCGCGTGTCGTGGTCGTCGTCGTAGCCGAGCCTTTGGTTGATCTGCAGGCGTCGATGGTTGTCCCTCTGCACGAAGCCCTTGACGGCCTCTAACCGATCCATCTTGCCGCCGGTGAAGCGGTCATGGTTCCGGTGCACGAGCGCGAGGGTGGCGCCGTGCACCGGCGCAGGGAGAGAAAAGAGAAGGAGGGTGAAAGTGAGGAGAATCGAAACCTTAAACATGTTGTTGGAGTTGTTGGTTTTGTTCCATTGCATCATCCTCCCCATCAATTGTGTAATGTGATGTGTCGATGATGATGATGATGATGTCGAAGATAATGATATAAAGAAGATTGTGAAAAAATAGCAATGTGTGTGTTGATACAATGTGTGTTATTTTTTGGGGTTTGAAGAATGGGTGGTTGATGAAAATGGGGTTGAGAAGGAATGAAGGAATGAATGAAGGAGAAGGGGAGAATAAAGAGGCTAGAAATGTGAGGGAGAATGAGATTGAGCTGGTTTTGGTGGTGATGGGTCCATTTTACTAGGATTGGTGGAGCTGTGGGACACCAGCAACCAAGATATATATCATATAGGACACTGCATTTTTAAGGTAGGACCTTTCTTTTCGTAAGATTTTCCTTTCAGCCTCACAGCCTTTTGCCTATATATATACACATATACATTTCATTTTTACTTTTTTTTTTTAATTCTAAAACATATGACTGTAGGATGAAAAAAAATAATTAAAAATGAATAATAAGGGTAAATCAATACATGACTTGATGATAAAAATTAAAAAATAGTTATTGAGTTAAATATTTACGAAAAAATAATCGTTGGAACTTTTACGTCATCTAAAATAAATATTTGAATATTAGTGGAAACAAGTTTAGATTAGTTGTGAATCAATAAAAGACAGTTGCTGTGTAATTTTATATCAATGATTGTATGTGTTAACAATGTAAAGGGCATAAATTAGTTTTGATATATTTGATCATATATTATTATTATTATTTGATCATAAATTATGAATGTTTTTGGATTTAGTTTGTGGTGGTATTAGTTTGTTTTGTATTGTGGGGTGGGTCTGTCTCTCTCATGCTCTCAACATCCACGTCGTTTTTTTCTTATTTGTTTTTGGGGTTTTGTCTTGGTTGGCTTCCATAATTGGTGCACAGTTTTTGCAGTGCTAACTATTTTGGATGCTGGTTCAGTTGCGACCACCACCACCCTTCATATTATTTTAGGTTAAGAGGTTTTTGGTTTTCCCTTTTTTGTCATGCCATTTTTTATTAGTTTCTTGGTCTTGCCCACAAAATTTGAGAGGGTTGGGTTAATTTCCCTTTTTTAGAGTATTAAAAAAGCTATGATTTTGTTGAGGAAATTCAAGTGAAGGAAATGGGCATTCATTTGTTTTTTAGGGTGCTACACTTCAAATTTCAAAATAGTTTTAGATTCACAATTATAACCTTGCATAAAAGTTGGAGTGATGTTGGAAAATCTTAATTCAACATTTTAAAAATCGATAGCCTGTGGCAATAAGTTATTGTGTTTGAGATGGGTCTAATTTTTCTAATAAAAATAATAATAAAGCTATGGGATTTAATTGAACCATTTATAGTGATTCTACCTTTAAGGTGTAGTTCTAATTTTTTTTTTTTATTCATTTGTAACTCTATCAAATTAAAGAAAGTTTCATTTTGAAGATGTCATGTCACACTATAAATAAACTATTTTTTTTTTTAAATTTGCAAGAATCAATAGAACATCTAAATCTCAAAAACATGTTGTTTACTTGAGCAAATTATGGTTAATAATGATAATATTTTTGTTGTAAATGTTTTTTTTTTTTTTGTTAAGAATTTAGATGACGGTGTGCAAGTGGAATCTGACTATGCGGAGGATGGCATTCCCATTATGAATAGTTTGTAAGGTTTATGATCATTAGATTCAAGATTCAACTCATAGTCATTCAACGACAAATCTAATTTTTTTACATCTAAGGAGACTCATCTTGTAGAGGAATTGAAAATAACGTCTAAATTAGCTAATATGCTTGATGAGAAGAAAAATTATAATAATGTAGATGATGATGAACCAATTCAAACTATAAGGAAACCTATTAGAGGTAGGCCAAATAAATTTAAACTAAATCTTACAAAGCAAAAACTTATAAAAATTAAAGTCATTTTTTGGAATGTGAAAGGATTGATTAATGATAAATTTTTCAATATGATGAGAAATTTGTCTTTTTTCCTTGTATATGAAGTTCAAAGTATAGAATAAATTTCTTGAAGGAAATCATAAATTTTTTTTCATAATAGGTATTTTTTTTTCTATGTGTGTGAAATAATTTTATCACAAGCTTGATGTGGTCTCCCATGTGTTTTCTTTCTTTTTTTTTTTCTTTTTTTCTTCTTTTTTAATAAAATCTTCATGTAATAACAATGATATAAATTTACTCTCTATATCATTTTATTTAAACAAAGAATTATAAAATAAATATCGATATGATTAAGTTTTATGAAAGATAACTATTTTAAAATGGTCAAGTTTTGATATTAATACTAAACTTATTTTTAACTATGGTGGCCTTATACTAATGTGTTAATAAAGTTAAGTATAGACTTTCAATTCATTTACATATGATAAATAAATAAAAATAAAATTTAAATAAGAAACTGACAGTTAAAAATGATAAAATGTACACTATAAAAAAATTCTTAAATAATAATCAATTTTAGTGAAAAAAAATTTGTTAGTCACCAATTTAGATACTAATTATAAAAAGAAATTATTGGTTACTAAAATAGTATTTATTATGAATAAAAAATTATAATTGGTCACTAAATTGATCACTAATTAATCAAAGACTAATTTAGAAATTAATTCCTTTAGTAGCAAAAACTTTGATAGCTTATGTATAGTGACACATTTCTTTTGGTAGCCAAAATCTTAGTAGCTAAATTTTAGAAACAAATTTAGAGGTCAATTATAATTTTTCATTCATAATAGGGACTATTTTAGTAATTAATAATTTTTTATTTTGTAAATTGATATCTAAATTGATAGTGACTAATAATACGAAAATTTGTTGCTATTGTTATTCAAGGATTTTTCTGTAGTGATATTAGATATCAATATATGCAAATTTATATAATTTTTATCAATTAATAAGGCTATCACTAAAAATATTTTAATTATACATGTATAAAAATAATTTTAATTAAAATATTTATTTTCCTTTTATATTTACTTAAAATGTATTTTTAAATTTTATCAACTAGGTAACATTAATGCTTACAAATTTAATAAATGTTTTGCCTCTCATAAAACTTTATTTGATATTTTAATTTGAAATGTATACAATTATAATTTATTTTTAAATATTCTTTATTGAAGAAACAAGAATACTCTCTTTTTAATATTAAATGTTTGATAATATTACGTGTCATTTACCGTAATTTTTTATTATTTTATTAAAGTTAAATAATTAATATTAAAACATTAACAAGGAATACGAGTATAATTACGAGTATATATCTAGTGAGGATGATGATGATTATTGGCGGAACGTAGTACTCTTGTAGGGGGCCATGGCCACCCCTAGATTTTAATTTTTTTAAAATTATATATAATATGTATTATGTTAATATAAATTAAATTAAGTAAAATTTTATTTCTTTTATAAAATATTAGCATATATATATATATATATATTTTGTGTATTTTCTAAATATATATGATATTATATTAGTAGGTAATGATATTGTAATATTACTAGATTGATATGCAAAGTAAATTTACATTTATTAAAACAAAGTGGAATAAATGGAGGAAAGAAAAGAAAACAACTCTTAATGAATATAAAAGAATAAAATAGTTGTTAGAATTAGGGATGTCGACGGGATGGGTAGGGTACGGAGGATAGTAGCTCCTCTATCCTACCCATTGGATAAATATTCGTCTTGTACCTGTATCCATATCCATGGGATATTCGTTATGTGGGTACCCACATAATTTTTTAATATTCATAGATATCCACGAGTACCCACGGATATTTACAAAAAAAAACAAAAAAAAATATTTAACAACATATTTTAATCATAAATTCAAATAAAATACAGTACATAACTTTCATAAATCTCAAACAAAGTCCAAATAATCCATTTAAATCTTGTTAAATAATAGTTTACAAAGAAATGATTTTTTCAAAACTAATTAATAAAAAAAATAACTCATTCGAAATCAATACGTAAATATTTTAATCACGTTTTTTTTTTTAATTTAATTTAGAGTATAGCGGATACGGATATCCACGGGTATGGATACTATGATACCCGTACTCGCCCCGTTAACATGCGGGTATAAAAAATACTTATATCCGTTACCCGCGGGTATACATTTACAATATCAATTTCCTATCCGTTGCAAGTTTTATCCGCAGATACTTGCGTGTACGAATTTTTTTGACATCCATAGTTAGAATAGTTTTATAGAAAACATGTAGAAATAACTTTTAGTGTTTAAAAATAAATAAATAATTATATTGTAAATGGTAAATAAGGAAGAAGTAATTGTGGACATAAGAGAGAATCATCTTTATACATAATTAGAGATAACATTTAATGTTAATAAATAATAAAACATAAAATTAAATATAATAAATAATAAACAAATTATTGAGATATTTTTTATATTATCTTTCTTTATCTTTGAGTTTCTCACATATTCTACTATAACATGTTTTCTTTTGTTTTATGAAGAAAAATATGAATTTAGGCACAAACTTATTCTTTCTATTCTTGTTTGTCATATATTTTATTTCATTATTGAAGATAGAAGGAATAACTCTCTATTTGTCTCACTTGATAATGAAATATTAGTTTAATAAAAAATAATTTTCATTTCATGAGTTTTGTGTAGATTTAATTTTTATGAATATAAAAGGAAAAGTCATGTCTTATATGTTTTTTCATGACTATGTTAATTGTGACTTGATTATCATAAATTTTTCTTCTAATAATAAAGTCTCTCCATTTCTTATTACATTTTGATAAAAAAATAAATAAAAATTTAAACTTAAAAAGAAAATGTATATGGATAAAGAACAAAAGAATAGATTCAATTTTTAAAAATAATAAAAAGGAAGATACCAATGAAGATAAATTTATTTTTCATATTTTGAATTTTTCACCTATTTTGAAGGATGATATTAATGATCCAATTGTCGGATTGGAGAGAGATGGTGATCTTTTTTTAAGATTCAAATAATTATATGGATGAGGGTTCATATTACATCTTTGAAACATATCTAAATTTTGGATATATTATTTTGGTCCCTCCAAGACTTATGATCAAAATCTGCCACTAATCACGAAACAAAATTTTTATACCTTTATGTTTATGGAAATGAAGATAATTTTTTTTTAAAAAAATAATATGAGATAATGAAATTTGTCATGATCCGACTTTATTGTCATCATATAAGGGTGTATAAGAGAATGTGAAAATTATGGTCTTCATTAATTAGTTGTGCTCGCACAATCAACCGTGAGTTTTATTGAGGAATGAAATTGAATACTCGACAGAATGAAAAGTTGTTCATTATCCAAAAGTGATAGTTGGTGATGGGTTCTTAGTTTGTACACTATGCTTTATTTAGATTGTAGATGAAGTTAAAAAGAGAAGGAAGGAAAAGAAAAATAATGGAAAGGAAGATGTTTTGAATCGAAGAAAATGCGCTGTAAAAGGAAAAAGAATGAACAAAAAGTTTTTAGTGAATTTTATTAATGTGGTAAAATGAAATTTTATAAGTAATTTGATGTAAAATGATAATTTTTAAAAGTGATTTGATGTAATTTTTTAAAAAGGATAAACTAAAAAAAATTGTTATAAAATTTTAAGAAATAAAAAGTCACATTTCAAAATATCTAAATTTAAATTAATTAATTCTAAGTATTATTTTAAATTATTTATCTTATTACAATAAAAAAATGAAAATATTTATTGTAACATCCTAAAAAAAGTATTCACTATACTATAAACTTAACTGGGGGTATAAAACATAAAGTATTTCAAAATAAAAATTAAATTTATATAAAAAAATATATAAATACAAATGTTTTAAGAAAAACAAAAATAAAGTATATATTGTCTTTCAAAGTTGTTTATGCACGTGTATATTTGTTGATTTAGAACACTTCACAAACAACACATTAATGGGTAAGAAACTATTGTCATAAATTTTGAACATGTGAAATAAATTTAAACTCGTACCTTTCATTTCATATATTCCTCCACCCCTCGCTCTTTAGAAAATCTATTCTCTACCTTCTTTCTAATTTCTTTCCTTTAATCTTTTTTTTTTTAATTTGGTCATACTTAATCTTAGTTCGAGGAGTTCAAGATAAATTTTAATTGATGAAATTTTAAAGTACGTATCTTATTTACCCTAAAGACTCTTTATTCTCTTTTCTTTATAAATTTGTCATCTATATTTGTTAGATTAGTTAAAAAAAGTTATTCTCTCAACTTGGTAAAACTCATATTAAAACGTTGTTAAGTCTAGATATTTTGTTTTAAGTCCCTAGATTTTTAATAGTTTAGTGCTTGGATTAGAAGTTGCATTGAAAAAAGTTACAATTAAGAAAAACTATTTATGATTTTCATAGAACCTTAAGATAAATAATCTAAATGTGAAAATATATATATATATATATATATAATAATTGATTTTTTTTTAACTAATTACGTAAAACTTTATTTGAAAAACATTTATATTTATGGGTGGAAAGTTAGACATAAACTACTATTTCATTTCTATTTTTCATTATATTTTTTCTTCCTTTATCTATTTATAGTATTGTTGGGAATAGTCCAAGTGTGAGTCAAAGTCCCACATTGGATAGAAAAGACAAAGTTAAACACTATATAAGAATAAAGGCCCATAACAACATTGTCTTAAGGTTTTGGTGTAAAAGTGGTGTCTAAAGTCTTATATGTGTAAGACTAATGTCATATAACCATATGAAACATAACCCAACAGTGGTATCAGAATCGATGTGACTATGACTATAAACCATAACCCATCAAATATATATATATATATATATATATTTGTTTTTTTCGTCTTTATAAATTAACACTCTTACACGCTACCAACAAATGAACATAAACAAGTCAACATTATTTTGTACGGAGGGCTAAATTTTGTAATTACCAAGGAAAATGGTATTTGTTAAGGATTAGTTTCTAATTTTTTTAAGCACTAAAAAATAATTATCTAATAGTAAAATCATATTTAACTCAAAGGAATATAATTATGTGGTGGGTAAAATAATTACATTGCAAATGGCAGATTAGTTTAATTTTAAAACGCCTAAAACGAAATATGCTTACAACATAATATTTTTTATTTATAAAACTCAAATATAAGATGTTTGAGTTTAAATGTAAACCGATTGTGTTATATTATGTAACATTAATAATTTGTGCCTCGTTATTTAGACTCTCCATAATGTTTCTCTCTCTTTAAATTATCCAACTGCTTAAAAACTAATATCTTTTATTAGTTAAAATATATATTTATTGTTCCCCCAAAGGAAGGTAGTGTCTCAACTTTTTCTTTCATTTCTTCGATGACATAGTTTTCTTTCTAAATGTGTAATTCTCAAAAGAACTAATCTGTATTCAATGTAATTTATGTAATATAATAATTATAATGAACGGTCTTACGAACAAGCATTTTTAAGTAATATTTAAAGAAAACTATTACTATAAATAATAATTTTAAATTACAAATTAAAAATCTTAAAAGAACCAAAAATATTTCTAGTAATTGTTCCATATGTTTCCTTTCAATTATACTAAACGTGGTTTTAATATTTATTAATAGAAGTTAATGCGGTTTATTTCATTAAATCATAGTTAGTGTCGAGTAACCATCTAACATCTCTTAAGTCCTTTTCTTTCTTCTTCCGGATTGAGTGAAGAAATTGATTTTAAGAAAAATAAAATCCTAAATGTTTTAATTTAGAGTTGTCAAAAATAGGTTAGAATCGACGAGTCAACCTGACTTATCACGGATTTGGACCGGGTTGGGTTGAAATTTTTGACCCGGCTCACTCGGGTTAAACTTGTGGTGAGCCGGGTTGACTCACTAAACCGTAAATAAATGGTCACACAATATTTTTTATTAAGTTGAGTTTTGTATTTGGGTCATGTTAGGTTATTTTTTTAGTCAACATATAGATAATTTGTATTTTTGTGATTTTAGTTTGTATTTGAATTGTATTAAAATTTATTTAAATTTTAATTAGAATTATAATTTAGTTTTGACTGAAAAAAGGTAAAAAATTGTATTTTTTTTAATTATGTGAATTCGTGAGTCAACCTATTTAACCCACCAACCCGTGGTGGGTCGGACGGATTCAGATTTTTTAACTCACTAATAAGTGAGTCGGGTTAGATCGACTCACTAAATGATCAATCCATAATAGATTGAATCGTGTCGAACCGGGTTACCCGTTTTCACTACTCTATTTTAATTTCATAATCACTATACAAATCTGGAATCCATTCACAAAATATTAAAACGGTGTTTAACCGGCAAAAGTTAGATCAATTTATTAAACATCAAAATAACGTCTAGCTAAGAAAAATCACGTTCTAACTTTAAGATATTGTGTGACCTTGCAAATAAAAAATAAATAAATAAAAAGGCTCCTCCATATGAGTAATTGAAACAGCTGTGAATATTGAATGATATATTACTTTATTTGGTAGCAAATATTGAATATATTATTACTAAAGAAAAGAAGCTTAAGAAGAAAGAAGACAGTAGAAACAGAAGAAGGTATATAAAAGGTGTGAGATTTGACTTGTGATGAATCCAGTTGGCTGAAAATGAATGGTTGACAAATAACAAACGCGTTGTATTCACCCTTTTAATCAAATGAAGAACCAAAGAAAATTGAAAACCTTTTACTTTAATAACTATAAAATAACGTGCATTACAATTTTCATAATAATATATCAGTGCTGAGTTTTCTATATGCTGATTTTCAGGTGATTTAAAATGTCTGCAGAAGAAATCTATTCCTGGTTAACACAAAATCTATATCGAAAATAGTTCAAATGTGGGTTAAAATAAAAAAAAATAATTAAATATTATATAAAATAAAAAATCTACAAATTTAACTTTAAAATTTCAAGTTAAAAATAATATAAAAATATAATATCAAATACGCAAAATTAATGTCATATATATCCAAAAACATAATCTAGATAACAATGACTGCCCTTTATAATCCCAACAAGCTATACATCTACATATGAATAAAGCATGATATCTGAAACACTGTTTCTGCAATTCTTTAAATTAGTTTAATGAGAGTTAATGTGCAGATTACAGAAAGTAAGGGCCAAACATTCTTTTTAAATGTTTTTGTTGGACTTTTGTGGTGCTTTTGTCAAGCATGTGTAACGCTAAAATGTTTTCCGTATTTTGTTGAACATTTTATTTTTCTTTATACTGGTGCATTGACAAATTAGGTTTTCTTTCCTGTATGGATAATAGTTATATATTGATGTATCAAACTACTACTCTTTAAAAATAATGAAATAGTGGTTATTAGAGCAATAGTTGAACATGTGTTTCTTTATATTAAAACTGAATCTGGGTAATGATCGACAAAGTTTGAGATTGCTAAAGTGTCTATATCAATATACAAGAGTTTAATTAGCGGAAGAGACATTGAAAACATATCTAATAAGGCCAAAGCATTTGGTGAAACCAATTTTAATATCTGGAAAATTATCACATTATTATGTTTATTTTTGTTAGTTTAAATATGTTTTTAGTTCATAAATTTTGACGTAAAATTGGAATTCGTTCTGACGATGTTTGGTCTCAAAACATTAAATATGAATAGATATAGTTCTCACCATTTTGACACATTCTAGCTTAAATGTCACTTTGGAACATCGTTTAAAAAATCTCATAAAATTAACATAGTTAGGTTAAAATGACTGTATTCATTAATTTTTAAAGTTTAGAAGATTAAAATATATCAAAGTTTGGGATATGGAGGAATTTCAATTTCGTGTCCAAGTTAAGGAACTAAAAATATATTTAACTCTTTTCATTATTTAGTTAAGTCCATGAATTATCTATTGTTTATCTCTGACATGAGATATAAGTTATACTTTCTATTAGGAGACAACCTATTATTAGTGATGATGACGATGACATGGTAGAAGCTTAAGATGATTTTATAGTTCAAAGTTAGGGATATGGACAAATTCCAATTTCGCTTTCAAGTTTAGGGACTAAAATTAAATTTAACTATTTTCGTTATTTAGTTAAGTCCATGAATTATCCATTGTTTACCTTTGACATGACAAATAAATTATATTTTCTATTAGGAGACAACCTATTATTGGTGATGATGATGACATGGTAGAAGAGGAAGTGTAAGGATACAAGTGAAACTCAATTTGTAAGGATCCTAATCCAAATTGCAAGTGAATGAATAAACAAAAGGAGTAGAAGAAAGGTTAGGCAAAAGTGTGCAAAGACTTGGACAAAGATGTTGAGTATATGATGAGATGAGATAGGTATAGATGAAGGTTGTAGATAAAGGGTATAAACAAGTGGAATAGATGAGTAGTCTAAAGGAGGTTGAGTGGAATAGATGCATCTACGTGGCAAAATACTAAGATGGTAGTAGAAAAAAGGTGTAAGAGAAAGTATCAGTCGAAGAGTATAAACATTGGGAGGTAATAAGAATAAGAACAAAAAAGAGGTATAGATAAGGTGGGTTAGATCATCAGTTAAGCGCTATGTGTGGATGAATATAATAGATGCGAAATGTGGGTAAACATCATAGATGCTAGGTGTGGAAGAGCATGGTAGATGCTATGTTGAGCAAAGAAAACACTAAGTGTGTGATGATATAGTAGACATTGTGAAGTGGTAAAAATGAATAATGTAACATCCCGGTCGGATATTACTAATTTAAATAAAAAATAAAAATAAATACAAACTCGCATTTATTATAACTTATCTTCCTAAAACGTGGAAAATTTAAAACCTTTATTACATCGCTAAAAAAATTCAAAATCCATAAAAGAATTATAAATGCCACTACAAGTTCCAAGTCTATAAAAAAAATAGAGGTTTACAAAATCATGAAAATCCGTAAAATCATAAATTTCCATGAAATGCTTTCCCACGATAGCCCATGTTCGGCAGTATGCCTCACCAGCACCACCTGCAACATATTATGCTCCCGTGTAACGAAGTACACGATCATCGCCAAACACAAGTAGATAGGGTGAGGTTAACAGAATAAAAGTACACTACACAATATAATAAATAATCATTCACTATTCCAAACACATCTAATACTCCCAAGTCTTATCACATAGTATATCATTCCCTCATAACCAATCAGTTTCCTTTCCTGTGCCTCAATGCCTCATGGAAGAATTTCTCCCCTTGCGCACCAACGCCTCGTGGGAAGAGCAAGCAACAATCCTTACCTGTTCACCAAAACCTGGTAAGAGCATTACTTTCCTTAGGACTTACAAGCAACTGCCCTTGCCTACTCACCAAAACTCGGCAAGAGCACAACCCTTACCAGTTCACCAAAACCGGTAAGAGCGTTGCTTTTCCTAAGACTCATAAGCCACAATCCTTAAACCTCGACTTCCAAAACTTCTCCTGGACGCATCTTGATTCTACACCCTTTGATGATTACATTGATCGATCTTTACTGCCACAGATGTTTACTCGCCCCTCCGACTACAAACCATCACCTAATAGTCCACACGTGGGAATAAATTTGTCATGGCCAGAATCTGCAATACGAAGTGAATTTCCCAATACGAACCACGATCTCGCACGTTCCACTGGACTTCCAAAACCACCAAGCTACAACCTCGAGTGGCCACGTGTTACCCCAATACAAGTTACACTCGTAACTGGGCCCTCAGAAAAACATCGCATCAAGACCTCCATCCAAAGCCGTGTAGAATTCTCCTCGCAATCTAACTCTACAGCCAAAACCGCTTGGTGCATCACTCACGTCGCTAGGCAAAAATTGGTTCCAGACCGCCAGGCGGTCTCCTCGCGTCGCCAGGCGACAAGCGCCTCCAAGTGCCTCTATCAAACAACCTTTACCCGTCGGAGCCTCCCCTACCGCCAAGCGCCACACGGGTCTAGTGGCTACTACCATTTTTTTGGGTCTCTATCGCTTGAAGGCTCGTCTCGCGTCGCCAGGCGCCATACCAATAGCGCAATGCTACTGGTTTTTGGCACTTTGGAACAGGTTCTAAAGAACCTTAAACACGCAATACATCGTTCATATTATCAATCATACTTATCTAGTGATAATCATATGACTGAATCACTCTTCACACATCCATTTAACATAATTTCACAATTAATATCATGCCCTTCCTCAATTAGTTATGAACTCCTCACAAACTTATTCTTTTACCAAATGAAACATACTACACTAATTTTCAACCAACGTCATATGTTCCACATACTAACAGTAACCAAAACAGGCACTTTATCACATCACATTTGTAGAAACCTTTACTTTCATTTGATCCCAATCAATACATGTAAGACCCGAGAAAATTAATGAATTAAAGAAATAATTAATTAATAAATGCGGGTAGTGAGAGCCTTTATGACATTTAATTCTGACATGTATGATGTGGAAACATACTAGTTCAAATGGTTGAGAGTACTTGATTGTGTGAGAGGACTTGGATTTAAGTCCTATGTATTCCATTTATGTGCTATTTAATTTACAATTATTTTAATAGTGTGCTGGATCATGATGAGTGAAAACATAATTATAGAATTATGTGAATTATCACAAAACATGAATTGGTTAAATGATTGTACATTGAATTGAACAATTGCATGGTTATGGGTTCAAACCTTGGTAGAACCACATTAAACTTTCTTTTTGCTAAACTTAGTTTTAGCATGAATGTGAAAGGGTAGAGAAACCCTAGTGATAATGGGCAGCCAAAGGAGGATGGAAAAAATAGCTCATAATGGACATTGAATGGAAATTACATTCATTTTAATGCCATTTTCATTTTTGGCCATCAACCACAATTAAGACTCAAATTAAAAAGGCAAATTAAGGCAAAGAGAAGAGTTTTGAGATTGGAAAAATTGTAGGAGTGTAAGGAGCACGAATTCTAAAGAAAAGTAGAGGTTAGGGAGTGGAATAGAGGAGTTGAATTGGGAGAGAGCATATGAAGGCCATTGGTGATCAAGGGAGAACTTTCAAGTTTCAAAGTTTATGCTAAGGAATCCAATTTAGGGGAGTTGTAATCGTAAATTTTAAATTGTATCTATGCAATATATATTAACTGGATGCACATAGTTTGTTAATTCTGCAATGTTCGTGTTTCTGGAAAAATTCCAGAAACCGCCCGGTGGGCTACCCATAGCCGCCAGGCGACTCATGTTGTTCATGAGTAATTCTGGGTTCCTACGAGGAACTGTCTGGCGGTAGGCAACATGCCGCCAGGTGACACGTCCCTTAACACCAAATTCTAGGTTTCTCTGATGAAGGGCTTGGCGGTGGTGATTCACCCGCCAGGCGACGCAAGCCAGGTTGGCTCGATTGTTATGTTTTCGGGGTACTGGGCTGTTTTTGATTGGTGGAAAAGGTGTCTAAACCATAAATTGATTAAAGGGAGATGAGTAATTGTGAAATTACATTGTAGCGTGAGAGAATTAAGTGAAATTAGTTATATATGGCTATTAGGGTTAATAGATTGGGGGTTTTGATGATTGGGATGCAATCATTGTGAATTTGGACTAGAATCCTTGCAGGATATAATCAGAGTTGATTATTGTACCACTGTTATTGTGTTTGCGAGTGGAATAAAGGAGATTGGACAAAGATCTACGAAAAGGGAATGAGGAAAGATTTTAGTAGGTGTAACAGAACTTGGGATTTTTCCCAGGAGGACTGATGCACCGCTTGGCGGGTTATAGCGTGCGACACCTAGAAGCTTTATGGGGATTTTGGGTGCGCTAGGTTTGGGTTGGATTCTGTGGTGAATTTTGGCATGGAATAGTATTGAACGATTAGTGAAAAGGATCTCTTTGGATTATCTCAAGAGTCAGAAAGGAAACTTGTGTAATGAAAGGAGATGGGAACTAAATAGTGGACTAGAAATATGTGATTTGAATTGTATTGTGGCTGAAGTATAAAATATGGCAGTGGTTAGTACATGTTCCTCATAAGCCTAGCTAGTAGTTTGGATGGTTAACTTAGAGAAATTGACAATTTGTGCATAAGTAACAAATGACTTATTAAATGATAAGACATGATATATTGTTATGGTGTGGGTATGAATGGACTAAATATGTTACTGTTATGAATGGGTAGGGCTTAGTCATAAGTTAATATGAGGTGCATGAGGTGAAAGGTTGGGGAGTCGAGTTGATATTAAAAAAATCAACCCATGGATATAATGGAAATAGGGAGCCATATGGGTGTAAAGACATTAGAAATAAGACAACCATTAAGAGAATCAATATTCTGGAGGTGTGCAATAGTGTGATTGAGGACTAGCAATCATATGAAGTGCAGTAAAGCCAGAACAATGCATTGTACCGGTGTGGCGCCTGGCGACGGGGCTCAACCCACCAGGCGATAGCCAGTGTTACAAAGGGTATGCACTATGCAAGGCGCCTGGCGGTGAGGGATGTCCCACCAGGCGATAGTGTATAGACAGTGAGTGTCTAGGCGCGTGGCGCCTGGCGGTACGTGTCCCCCGCCAGGCGGTCTAGAAGCCTGTTGCGCTTGGCGACTCGTGTGCAACGTCAGGTGATATTGATGAAGCAAGGGTGCTTTGTTGATGAAGCAAGGATTTGCAAGGAAGTGAGGGGTGTTTATTTCCCAGAAGCGCTTATTCATTTTGTCCTTTGCAAGTTCCTTATTTATATATTTTTTGAAAACCACAACTCGTTGAGCAAGTTACACACAATTTGTTGGTGAGTGGCTCGAATTGGATTGAGCTTGCAACTTTATACCTTTATACTTAATCTTGTACTGGAGTAACCAACTTTATCAATATCTCCTCTTGTTGATAACTTTGATAATAAAATTTTGTTGATATTTCTTCGATATTTCTACTTATCTGCAAAAATATTAAATATATAAACCAAATACTTATCTTTTCCAATTTTACTAAATAAAACAAAATATCTAAAAAGATAATAATAAACTAACAATAAAGATAAAACAATAAAATAAAACATGATAATGCCAATTATCACTTAGCAAGTCAGTAACAGTGTTGTAGGAACAAAGGAGTGAATCGTAGTCCCAACATGCTTATTCTCATTAGTTTTCTTTAACTTTAACGTGTGTTCACAATTAATAAAAAAAATCACGTACTGTTTTATTCCAAATCTAAATGTATTCAAGATTATTGATAAATCTGAATAAATCGATGTGGATATGACAATTGTTTACTACAATTGAACCGATGAACTTGCTGGTATTTTACAATACAGGTCAACAAGTCTCTGAGCATAATGGACACTATGTTGAAGTGACTAGAGTAGATGGGATAAGTAAACAAGGAAGGTTAAACAATACGTGAATTGAAAGGGGAATAAACAATATTAACGAAACTCACTTAACTATTTAACCATTTAATCTTTCGATTATTTAATTAAATGACTATTTAAAGAGATCGAGCTATAAATAGACCTAACTTAAGTCGAGTTTCATTCTTACAAGCTACCATCTTCTTCATGTTTTCCTGTTTGCAAATTCCTCAAGTATTTTGAAACTTCACTCATTCGTTGGAGGATCTGAGAGCATTATAGGACTTGTGAACTAAAAAGCTAGCTTTTGAACTAATAAGAAGTTGGAATTGTGTAAGTTCATCTTCAAACGTGTTATCTCTATATGATATTCAACTTAGTGATGAAACGTGATGATGTTACATGTTGTTTGTTATGAATGATGTGATGAATATGATATTGTTGCATGTTGATTGTATCGTTGACTAATTGAAATAATGTGGTTGTGCTTGATTTTTAGATTTTAATAGTTTTCTATGTTGTTGTAAGGTCATGTTGGGATACAATGAGTTTGGGTGTTAATGAATATGAATTATTTATAAAAATGATTCATTACGAAAGTGGTGAGATGTGATGGTTAATGTTAGGCGTGTTTTGTCAAAAATTAGTACTTATAAGAGATTTTTTAAGAACTGTGAAAGTTAGATTCTTAGGGTATCAACTAAGTCAAGTGGTTATGTTGTCAGTAATGTTTTATTTAAAAAATATTACAAAAATATTTTAAACTAAAAAAATTATTTTAATTACTTAAACAAATTAAATAGGTGAACTCATATGGTATCAATTATAGGCTTTGGGTTGGTGCAAAAACAAACCAAACACATTTAAGAAAAACATATTCAACATCGATTATGACAATAATAGACATGAAACGTCACTTTGTATATCAATTATGGTCATAACTAATAGAATGTGATGTATTTCTTTTCTTCATTTGGAATATGAGGATTTTACATTGATTATGATCATAAATGATTATTATGTTATTTGACATAAAATATTAAGTTGAGTTGTAAATAAAGGAATCCATAGAAATCATCTTATTAATGCATAATTCAAATATATACCTAAAATAAGTAAAGATAATGAGTATTGAATAATTTAGTAAATAAAAGTGTAAAGAAAAAATGTTGTAAAGGACTTACATTATTTACAATTGAACAAGTAATATGTGAAGTTGTTTGTTACAAAGAGGAATCTCCAACACAACAAAAATTTATATGTAAAGGTGTCTCATTATTCCTTCCAAAAATAGTGGTGTCCCATGGAGCCTTTCTTGGGTTGTTGGCACTTGTGAGCCTTCAAGACACACTTACTATCTACACACAATTATTACAAGAAAAATTCACAAGCTAAGACATCGAAGAACACCAAAGGCTCTTCCAAGACACTTAGCACAAGGTTGAATACAAATTGAATGAATTAAAGCAATTAAAAATACAAGATGTCATTTCGGTGTTTCACTTTTCTTCTGTTGTCAAATGTTTAGTTCTTTTGTTGCTTGATTTTCCTTTGTGAATCCGCCAAAGAGACAAGATCTCCATTTCAATTTCCACTCCCTAAGATGCTACCTCAAGAGTTAGTACCTCAAAGAGAGAAACAATAATGATTCACAAGATCTTCCACTTCAAGAGGCCAAACACTACAAGAAATATGATTATTATCTACGCAAATATTTCGTAGGTAATGTGCATTTTTCGTAGATAATTTGAATTTATCTACGAATTACCTACGAAGTAAATTTCGTAGGTAATTCGCTGGTAGGTAACTTTATCTACGAAAATATACTTCGTAGGTAACTTACTTATGACTATTACCTACGAAATATTTTGTGCGTAACTTAGTTACGAAAACCTATGTAGATAAGTTATCTACAAAAACCTGCATAGGTAAATTACCTATGAAAAGTTTCCTTTGAATATTGAATTTTGCTTTGAATATTGAAATTTCAGTAGAAGATGATTTAAAACCATTTAATTTGAGAAGATTAAGCATAGAAGACGAATTTGATGGTCTTAGGTAGAAAAAAAATTTAGCAACAAGACTCAATTTATTTGATTTAAAAATAAATAAAGGACTTAACTGACTTGAAAAAACTTGAGGGATCAAAAAATTACACAGTACAAATTAAAGAGAATAAAGCTCAAGTAATGCTATATTTAAACATTGGATAATGGTCTTACTAGCATGACCTAAATTAGGAATTTTAGTTGAGCTCTTGATTTGAGAAAAAGGTTTATTACTACCTCTTTGGAATTACCAGATCAATTACATCATCCAGTTGAAAGTTCAACAACAAGGTGTCAATGCTTAAGGGGAATAAATGTATAAAATGAAATCAAGTTTCACTAATTAATTCACCTTAAGTAGCTCAGGGATTTCTTTCCTTGAGGTCACATATCCAATAAGTTTTCCACCAACATTATTTGGTATGGCCTTGGGCATATAGAATCACCCCATAAATATTTTAATAATGGTGATTGTGAACAAATCAAATTTAAATAGGAAATAGTTTAGAGATTAATTTATTTGGAATCAAACTTTGAGCAAAATTGCATTTGATCGCTTAGCTTCTTTGCCACCTTTCAAGAGAAGCCAATTCCCACTTTGGATTACCAATGAAGCTATCAGTATAAATGATAATAAATTACCACTAAAATGTAAATAAACAACATATAATACAAAGATAGCATAACTACTTTAAGCTCCACAACCTAATTCATACCATAACATTAATCCCATTATAGATCAAAAGTGACAAGTTAAAAGAAACTTAATTCAATAAATTACAAACCTAGGCATAAAATTAAAAAAATAAAAAAAGGAAACATAAAACATAATAAAAGTAAAAAATATGATGCTCCTAATGAATGGGAACAATATGAAATGAGAAATCATGACCCCAACATGCCTTGCTTGTCAGGTTTATAAAGAGGGGGTATCACTGGGGAGAACAACACCAATGAGATCTGAGCCTAACCACATAAGACACTGACACCACTCTCAACCCAAAACCTTAAGGCAATGGGTTTATGGGTGTTTGTTCTTATATAGTGCTCTACTTTCTCATTTCTGGTCAATGTGGGACTTAGACTCACACTTAGATTCCTAACAATCTCTCCTTCAAGGGTGAGTCCCTTCAACCACATTGGTACACTCCCCCTCCAGTAGAAGCTGCCCAACCACGAGTACTCCTTTTCTGCCCTTTTTTGTATCGCCGTTCTTTTCTTAACGGGACACGCTTACCTGACCGACACTGTCAGGAAGACTTTCGATACTAGGACCATACTGGTACTACACTCGTCTGAGGCGGTATTAACCATCGGCTCTGATACCACTTGTTAGGTTTATAAGGAGGGGGTATCACTCGGGAGATACAACACCAATGAGATCTGAGCCTAACCACATAAGACACTGACACCACTCTCAACCCAAAACCTTAAGGCAATGGGTTTATGGGCCTTTGTTCTTATATAGTGCTCTACTTTCTCATTTCTGGTCAATGTGGGACTTAGACTTACACTTGGATTCCTAACATTGCTGCAATACGTTGATATAGAGAAACATCAGTAATTAAAAATATGGCTATAAAAAATTATATTCAATTAGTCATTGGGACAACAATTTTCAAGATGATGAAAAATTACATGTCAAGGAAGTATATTATGACTAATTGAAGGAAGATAATCAAAATACATGCTTTGGGGTAAATGGTTGGGGGATAAAAGTCAGTCATTCTAAAAGTATAATTGAGCTATCACAGAAAACATGCAGCAATCTCGATTTCACCATTCAAAATGTAATAAATAACTAAATGGAGATTTTGTGTATAAAACAATTATGCTACAAGGATTAAGGGTGCAAAAGAACTATGATGAGAAAAGACACGAAAGACCTTAAAAGGACTAATCAACTGATACACTCAAACCTAAATATATATGGAAACAAAGATCACCTATAATTATCAGGATTCATGGAAAGTAATGCCCGATACAAAGCTTCCCCTTCTTACGAGTGACCAAGCTTTACTAGAAGTGACACCTCATGTTCTTTGTATGCAAGCTTATCAACCTAAGAAGACATAACCATAAGTAAGTTATATGTCATATGGTAGTTACATTAATCAAATTACCCAAGTTAATTAAACTAAAGCATACATATTTGGTGCAACTCCTTAAGAGCTCTCTCGAGAAACCCACATTCCTCTAACAACGAGATCTAGAAAATAGTATTTGGTGCAGAGAAACACCATAGGGAAAATTAATATCAGTAGTCAAGTCATATAAAGATTTCCTATTCTTGAACATTCAACCATAGATTGACAGTAAAAATATTCATATTCAATACAATGTAATTTGACAAGAATCATATCAAAATCTTTAATTTTAGTATCATTGAAGTAACAAAATAATTCATAAGATTTATAAAGTAGTAGTGAATACCACCCATCATTAACATATAAAAGGACATCACATAAAGGCAAAACACACTTCAAATACACCAACCCTACTATGCGTCTGATTATAATCTAATTGACAGAAGCTTCAACACCACCAAGGAAATAACCTTAGAATTCACTATGAGTATTATGTTCCTCCACCTGTTCCCAGGCTAAGCAAATGAAATGACTGATAATGATAGACAAAAAAGCCATTTTCTAGTCATAATGCATGGCATAAGTCACCAATACCTAAACTAAGATACTAAGATTAAGTTTGGAAAAGTGGAGGATTGAATAACATTTGTCCAAAAAAATGCAATATAAAACCCTAAACCAATCCCTTACCTAGAAAAAACCCCAATTTCTTCTTTCTGAAAAAAAAAACCAATTTGTAAACCTAGTTCGCACAGTCACGAGTTAGGTTCGATCTTTGTTTTCTCCACGGCAAATGGCGTTCAAACACTCACTACATGGGTCGAGACATAGAGCATCGAGGGCAAACCGCAGTCGACATTGGGTGAGCGTGAATGTTAGCCTGGGATGAACATCAACCGCATTGTTGTCGTTCGCACAGTCACACACCTAAACTTGTGCTCGCATAGTCGTAGAATGAACGTCGAGAGTCATGAGAATCCAGATATAGAGCCTCTGATGAATGACTTTTGGTGGCCTTGAATGAACGAGTGTTGGGTGTGTGTGTTAACATGACCATGAGTAGTGAGCGGGGTTAACAAGCTTGAGTGAACTTGAACAAGATGAACTTGAATAGTGCGAGGGATGAACAAGATGAAAAAGCATCACTGATAGGGATGAGTGATTGAACTTGAGTTGTTTTAGGTCCAACTTAATAATCTAAAAACATTCTAGTTTTAATAAAAAAAAATATGTAAGATTACATACGAAACTATCTCATAGGTAACATTTTTTAAATAATTTTTATATATTTTTTATTGATATTTGTTTTCTACACAAAATTTTGTAGGTTATACTTCGTACAAAAATTTTCTGTTATGGTTATCTACGAAAACATCGTAGATAATGTATTTTATCGTTATTTAGGAAACTTTCATAGATAATGTATTTTATTTCCGTAGATAAAACGAAATTATCTATGAACCATATTTCGTAGATAAATTTTCGTAGATAATAACCATTTTTCTTATAGTGAAAGAAAGTACATCAAGAAAAGTTTAAGAATTGTTAAACTAAAAGAGAGATTTAATAGAAAATACTTTAAGGAATAGCAAGAAGAGACAAGCTAAAATTAAGACAATGAAGTAAAGGAAGCACACCAGATAGGATAACCTAGGGGAAGGGCACTAGGATGGATTACAAACACACAAAAAAAAACTAGGAATTATGATGCTCTTTTGTTCTCACAATAACAAAATCAAAACAAAGCCACATTACTCATCATTTGTTAAAGGCCAAAAACTTTTATCCATGTAAATTCAAGAATGATGTTCATCACACAAGTGATTCTTATAACAATCATGTAGATGCAATGACTGAATACTCTCCATACTATTTTCAACTCTTCACAATTATTTTTGAATTAATGTTCTATCTATAAAACACATTTTATCTTTCTTTTCTTTGAATCAATTCAACTTATCATACATATACTTAGCATCAATCACGAAAGGATTTTGGAAATTGTAATATTTTTTACCAAATGAAACTCCTATAGGAATCAACATTAAGATGCACAACTAAGAACAAGACACAATGGAATCTTAACTCTAGGATCTTGCCAATGATCTAATAACAAGCATGAACTCAATAGTGAAAATTGGAAGCACTAGAATAACATATGAAACTTGGAAATTCAATTAACAAGAGTAAAGAAAAACTGAACTATGAAACCCATGGAATTGATGACAAATAAAACTACACATGACTATATACAACATGTATGGATCATAAGATCAAAATGACCCAAGTTTTAAGCAATTGCACTTATTAAAGTGATGGAAAACTCAATCAAAGTAATTGTACCAATTAGAGTTTATAGAAACTCAAACAAAATAGAAAGCATATATGATATAGTATATAAATCCTAAGAACGCACACACGGATGGTTCAATATGAGTCAATTAAATTTGAACCAACATTTAAAGACATATATGATAAAAAAAATCAATGAAAAAACTTTAAACAAGCAAGGAAAGGAATCAAGACAATATGGATCACAAAATATATGCTAGATACTCATCTCTTGATGACCAAAGACGAACCAAAGCTTTTGATACCACATGATGACTCCACCTTCATGCTTGCTTGTGGATGAAGGAAGATTGGATGGATGCGCGAAAGCTTGGAACTCAAGATTGTTCAGTGTAATTGAAGTGGAAAGGTGAAGGATAGTCACAAGAGAGGTTAGGCCAACTGAAGAGGAAAAGGAATTCATGAAAATGGGATCATATTCTAAGGAGACTCACACAAGTTGTTTAGAGAAATCTTTGTAGAGTTTTACTATCATTCATGAGTGAGTTTTATAATGGGTGTAAACCTTTATTTAGAGGAGATGAGGTTTGTAAAAGGAAAGTAAAAAGAAAGGGAAATTAAAATTCAAATATCCATCATGTGCTCCTAAACTCATGCCTAGATTAGTGGATCAAGTGCCAAGTGGAACTCATGCTTTCCACACTGATGTGAAAAATAAGAACCATGTGCACCCTCTCTACACTTAAGTGATTAGCCTAGGGTTTCTTTTGGGTTTAGTTAGCCAATTGGAGCCCTAGGTAGGTTTTTCTAATCTAGGCAAACCCTACTTTATTTTGGGCCCCACTACAAAAAAAATTGAAATTACCGACGGAATTTTACCGACGGATATACTTCTGTCGGTAAATTTAAATTACCGACGGATTTTACCGACGGATTCTCAAATTTTAATTACCGACGGAAAAATTCGTCGGTAAAAAAAATTTCATTTATCGACAGAAAAATCTGTCGGTAAAATTCGTCAATAATTCAAATTTTTTTTACCGACAAATTTACCGACGAATTTTTTCGTCGGTAAAAGAAGCGGGAAATTTCCCGCCCAAATTTGAATTACCGATGGATTTACCGACGGAAAAATCCGTCGGTAAAAGAAGCGGGAAATTTTTTGTCCTAATTTGAATTATCGACGGATTTATCCGTCGGTAAAAGAAGCGGGAATTTTCCCGCCCAAATCTCACCTTATAAGAAGACGAGGAGAAGAAGAAAAGAAGAAAAAGAAGGAGAAGAAGAAGAAGAAGAGAAGAAGAAGAAGAGAAGAAGAAGAAGAGAAGAAGGAGAACAAGAAGAAAAAGAAGGAGAAAGAGAAGAAGAAGGAGAAGAAAAGAAGGAGAAGAAGAAGAAGAAGAGAGGAAGAAGGAGAAGAAGAAGAGGAAGAAGGAGAAGATGAAGGAGAAGAAGGAGAAGAAGAAGAAGAAAGAAGAAAGAGGAAGAAGATGACAACGACGGCGCCGGCGACGACGGTGGCGGCGACGATGGTGGCAGTGGCGACGGCGATGGCGACGGCGACGGCGGCGGCGGCGGCGACATTGACGGCGACCACGAAAAAAAAAAACGAAAAAAAAATTGAAAGAGGGAGGAGGAAGAAGATGAATAGTGTAATTAATTTACCGACGGATTTTTGGTAATTACCGACGGATATTTAGGTCGGTAATTACCGATGGATAATTAGGTCGGTAATTACCGACAGATTTACCGACGGATTTTTCCGTCGGTAATTACCGACGGAACATGATTTTCGTCGGTAAAATTTTACAGACAAGCATTTTACTGTCGAATTTTTGACCGTCGATGATCCGTCGATGATCCGTCGGTAATAATGATTTTTCTTGTAGTGCCCATATGCAAGCCCGAAAATCCTACACAACTTGGCCGAATAACAATGTCCAAATAATCTACACTAGTTGACCCAAAAACATTGCACAAATGTTTTATTATACTTTGTACATTTTATTGCTCACTAGAGTTGGACTTCTTCAGAGATGATCTTGGAACCAATAAAGTTGTTGAAGGCCCAATAGAGCCTAAACCTCTTGTAAGCTCTCGATCTAAACTTTAGGTATTCTATGTCTTTTCATTTAGGGAATGGCAAGGTTGGGCGTTTCTTATTAATAATCCGACAAAGTCTGTAACCATTTATTTAATCAATGATGGGCAGAGCTCTATAAATTTCACAAATGTTTTGTGCTTTGGGTCATTAAATTTGTTATCTTCAACAGTATACTACACAATCAGAGTTTAAAGGAGTGAGGGTTTGCAACATAGAAGCACATTAAAGGATTCTCAAGGCAATGACAATGGATGGAGGTTAATTCTTATTAATTTTTTTGCTTTAAGTTTACATGAGCATCTCAAAAAAAAAATTTCAAGACAAAAAAAAACAAGAGTAAAAAAATCCTAGAGGGTAGATAATGAAAATAAATGTAATAAAGAAATTATAAGTATTGAAAACTATTTTGATATATAATAGTTTTGTATCATTCAATAGTCGAGGTTAAATTCCTTTTTTGTTAATGTATTAGTATGACTTTTTAAAATAGAACATTAATGTTTAAGTCACTCATATATTTGAATGAGTCCAAATAACCTCATGTTAGACATCACTGCTATCACATAAGATTTTATTAAAAATAAATGAAAAAAAACACACACACATATAGCGAACCACATCAAATCCATGATAAAAAATTAACTCCATACATAAGCAAAAAATGCGTATTTTGAAAGAAAAAAACTAAATAAATACATGGGTGCAAGACATTAAACCACATATATTGTTTCGTAAGATTTCCTTATGAGGTGGATCTAGATGTTGTAAACCCTACAAACTATTGATAATGAGAGTGACATCCTCCAAAGAAAGCATACTAACCAACGAATCAGACTCCATTAGCACACAAGCATTAGAAACATTTAGATTATCAATAGGAGAAGATGTAACATCCAAAGATAAAGTAAAATTATATATATACATATATATTATGAATAACAATATATCTATAATTATAATTAGTAAGTATATAAATAAGGCAATTATAATTATAGAGGATTAATTATCTAATACTATATATATATATATATATATATATATTACACGTTAATAATAGGCACCAATTGTTTTAATTATAAAAATAATTTTCAAAGTTTCCACTATTATAAAGAATTAACATTGTATATGTATATATATTAAATTTTAGCATAATTATTAGTTTGTACTGTTATTAAAAAAAATGAGTGATAAGGTTGCACATAATAAGTGCAACCCTTATCTATTTTGATGAAGCATTTAATGTAAAAAAAAAAATAGTAACCAAGCGTTAAAAGCCAATCTAAAGGGAATAGTGTTTACAAATCTAGTTAAAACTAAACTACATGTAATCATTACATTAAGACATATAAATATGGGTGAGAGGTAAATGGGTGAAAGTGTGAAAGTGGTGAAACGTGATAAAGGAAGAAAAAAAACACAGTGAGAGTTGGTGAGGTGAATCAAGGTTATTCGGAAATAGGTGGTGGAAGTGCGACAAAGAAAAAAAAATTATATCATCAAAGCTTCAATACAACCTTGGTATAATTTCCATAATAACTAAGGTAAGAGAAGCAGACATCTATCATTTTATCTTTTTACTATGATTATTTTTATTTGTTCATAATTATTTTTATCTCTATATTTATCTTAAGTGAGGTGTCCCTAACCTCATTCTAATTTATATTTAGTTTCCATTCCTACTTATTTATTTATATTCATCTCCAGTTGTGCACTAGTCTTATTTATTCTCATTTACTTATTTATATTTATCTCCAGTTACGTACCGGTCCTTTTTATTTATTTATATTTATTTTAATTATTCATTGATCCTATCTATTTGTTTATATAATTATATGATTTAATATTGAATTAAAATTTATGATAAATAAAGATTTGATCATTGTAGTTGGAGGTATGACCATGGGGATTTAAACGAGTTAGTATTACTCAAGATGAGATGTTCTTGAGTTACTTTGTTGGCCATGAGCTCATTTATCCTGACTAGTCACTATAAAATTAATCAATATCTTTATAAAAGTATAATAAAAATCTAGTTTTATAGATTTGGGAGAATTTTCATTTCATTTTATTTTATTATGATATGCTGTTTTCTTTTTGTGATATTTATCTCACTTCCCAATTTTATGATTGTGTGTGAAAAACAAAATTTTGTAACTATATCATAGATGGTTGCTCCCAACATGCCTGATCCCTTCTTCGTCGACATTGTGGCTATTTTTCCGGGAAATGCATGGCAAACCAATGCAGTGAATAATTCTGTAACATTTCAGGGAACGTGGAACTCTACCATTACTTTTCTCTCTGCTCTGAATGCGCTGATTGTCATCGAAGGACAAATCGGAGTTACCTTTTATTTACCTCCAATAGTCCAAGTGAACCCTATCCATAATCTTTTCCCTCCACCTGTTTGAAAGCTAGCATATGAGGGAAAAACTGTAAATAAATAATACTTTTCCCCTTCTAGTATAGGAAATATAAGATGTACTAAACAGTGTAGATATAAGATGCATACAGTATTGTAAATATATATATATATATATATATATATATATATATATATATATATATATATGTGTGTGTGTGTGTGTGTGTGTGTGTGTGAATATTTTAAATATAATTATATATCAATGTATAATTTTACCTCTAAATGTTTATAAGTATATTGTAGAAATAATAATAATTAAATAAATAAATATAAAAAAAAATTATCGCTACATTAGATGGTATCAGAGCAATGTTTTATGCGAGATCTGTAAAATGTGCTCATTATTTTTTTTCTTTACTAACTCATACGATTCCAGATGGCAAACATTAGGAGGAACAATGAATTAACTGAAGCAATGCAAGCTATCTGAGACATGGCTGCTGCTCTAATGAGGAATCGAAGACCTGAAGGAAATCCTAAATCACAAGGTTTAGCTGAATTTAAGAGAAACAAACCCCCACAATTTTCTGGAGGATATGATCCAGAAAAGGCTGAATTATGGATTAAGGAAATGGAGAAAATATTTCGAGTTATGAACTGTGCTGACAACCAAAAAAGCGGTAGGAATACTAGAAATTGCTGATTTTCCTACGCTTATTCACAAGTGTAGATTTTTGGAAGATGTTGAGAACAACCAAAATATCAAACCAAAGTATTTTGGACCCCAGACAAATAAAAATAAACGTATTGAGGGAAAACCTTACAATCACCCACAATGGAGGACCCAATCCAACCAATCTTCATCAAGAAATTCTAGTAGACCTGTATATGATCATATCAGATGCTTTAAATGCGGACAAGGTCATCCTGCTAAAGATTGTCATCTTAAAGTGTGGGAAACCTGGTCACATATTCTCTGAGTGTGGACAACAAAAGTCACATTTCAATCTAGTTGTAACCAAGACAAGACCTACCACAACAGGAAGAGTGTACACCATGACTAGAGCTGAAGCTGCTGAAAACCATGATCTATTCAAGGTATGTGTTTTATTAAAGGAAAAAGTTTAAATGTACTGTATGACTCAGGTGCAACTCACTCATTAATTTCCAATTATTGTGTTCAACATCTTAATATGTCGACCTCTTTTCTAAAAACTAGTTTGGTCGTTTCAACTCCCACAAATGACTCGGTAATTACCAATAGAATTTGTGTAGATTGTCCACTATTCGTTGAGAACAGAAAATTCCTTGTAAATTTAATATGTCTACCTTTATCTCAATCAGATGTAATCTTAGGTATGGACTGGTTATCTTCCAATCAAGTCCTTTTGAATTGTGCTAAGAAATCAGTGATATTTCCAAACTCTGAGAATCTTCTAAAATCACCTACTAATTCAAAAAGTGAGCCTTTAAGGAATGAAATCCAAGGGTACTTGTTATTATCTTCTATGGAAATAAAAGAGGAAGTTAAGTTGAAAAATATAGCAGTTATTCAAAATTTTCCTGAAGTCTTTCCCAATGATATCCCTAGTTTACCACCTAACAGAGAAATTGAATTTTCCATAGATCTGATGCCTGGAGTTGGACCAATCTCTATGGCACCATATAGGATGTCACCCTCTGAATTAGCAGAATTGAAGAAACAATTAGAAGAGTTACTTGAAAAATAGTTCATTCGTCCTAGTGTGTCACCTTGGGGAGATTCGGTTTTGTTAGTTAAAAAGAAAGATGGAAGTTTTAGGTTGTGCGTAGATTACCATCAATTAAATAAATTCACCATAAAGAATAAATACGCTCTTCCTAGAATAGATGACTTGATGGACCAATTGAGAGGGGCCTTTGTATTTTCTAAGATAGATTTAAGGTCAGGATATCATTAAATTAGATTAAAAGTAGAAGACATACAAAAAACTACTTTCAGAACTCGGTATGGTCATTTTGAATATCAAGTGATGCCTTTTGGTGTGACCAATGCTCCTGCAATATTCATGGATTACATGAATAGGATCTTCCATCCATTTTTAGATCAATTTGTGGTTATTTTTATAGATAACATTCTTATTTATTCTAAGACTCTTGAGGAACATGAGAAACACCTTCGGATTGTCTTACAAATCTTGAGAGAAAAGAAATTGTATGCTAAATTGCCTAAGTGTGAATTCTGGTTAGAGAAAGTAAAATTCTTAGGACATGTGATTTCCAATAAGGGAGTGTTAGTGGATCTGACCAAAGTAGAAGCAGTTATACAATGGGAGCCACAAAAAATAGTGATTGAGATTCGCAGTTTCCTCGGTTTGGCAGGATATTATAGAAGATTCATTGAGGGATTTTCTAAAATAGCTTTGCCTTTAACCCAACTCACCAAAAAGGGCCAAGCTTTTGTGTGGACAGAAAAATGTAAAAATAGTTTTCAAGAACTCAAGAAAAGATTAACCATTTCTCTTGTTTTAGCATTACCTGACCCTACTAGACACTTTGTTATAATTTGTGATGCTTCCAAAATGGGATTAGGTTGTGTTCTTATGCAAGATAGAAGGGTAGTGGCATATAGTTCTAGGCAACTAAGAACACATGAGAAAAATTACCCAACCCATGATCTAGAACTAGTTGCCATTGTTTTTTCACTTAAGATATGAAGACATTATGTTTATGGTGGTAAGTTTGAATTTTTTTAGTGATCATAAAAGTCTTAAATACTTGTTTGACCAAAAGGAATTAAATATGAGACAAAGGAGATGGATGGAATTTCTAAAAGACTATGATTTTGAATTACATTACCATCCAGGAAAGGCAAATGTAGTGGCAGATGCTTTAAGCAGAAAATCTTTACATGTCTCTTCACTAATGATTCATGAAATGAATTTGTTAGAAAAATTTAGAGACATGAATTTATCGGTCACCCTAAGCCATGATAAAATGCAATTAAACTCCATTCAGATCACTAACAATTTACAAAAGCAAATCCATGAGGCACAAGAAAGTGATGAGTTAATTAATAAGAAAAAGAAATTGATAGGTCAAAGGGGTGGGGAGAATTTTGGCATATATAAAACTAGAACTTTGAGATTTAAGGACAGGATGTGTGTACCCAATAATGAGGAAATTAAGGAAATGATTCTAGAAGAAGCACATAAAAGCAAATTAAGCATACATCCAGGCACAACAAAAAATGTATCAAGATCTCAAGAAAATGTTTTGGTGGCCCAAAATGAAAAAGGAAATGGCACAATGTGTAGCAAAATGTCTAGTTTGTCAAAAGGCTAAAATAGAACACCAAAAGCCAGCAGGAATGCTACAATCCTTAGATATACCTGAATGGAAATGGGATAGTATAGCAATGAATTTTGTAGTTGGCCTCCCACGAACCATTCAAAAATTTGATTCCATATGGGTTATCGTGGATAGGTTAACAAAATATGTTCATTTCTTACCCATTAGCATTAGGTATTCATTGGAAAAATTTATTGAATTGTACATAAAAGAAATTGTCAGGTTACATGGAGTTCCAATAAGTATTATATCTGATAAGGACCCTAGATTTACTTCAAAATTTTGGGGAAGTTTACATCAAGCCTTAGGTACCAAGCTTCACCTTAGCTCAGCTTATCATCCCCAAACTGATGGACAATCTGAAAGAACCATTCAATCTTTGGAAGATTTGTTGAGAGCTTGTGTGTTAGAAAATTCTGATAGTTGGGATCGATGCCTGCCCTTGATTGAGTTCCCTTATAACAATAGCTTCCATTCCAGCATAGGTATGGAACCCTATGAGGCATTATATGGAAGGAAATGAAGAACACCTTTGTGTTGGTTAGAGACCGGTGAGAATTCAGTATTAGGTCCTGACATGATTCAACATACAACCGAGAAAATCAAAATGATTAGGGAAAAATTGAGAACAACTCAGAGTGGACAAAAAAGTTATGCTGACAAGAAATAAGGACCTCTTGAATTTCAAGAAGGTGATCATGTATTCTTGAAAGTAACACCAACCACTAGAATTGGTAGAGTGATGAAATCAAAGAAACTCACTCCCTAGTTTATTGGCCCTTACCAAATTCTTAGAAAAATAGGTCTTGTTGCTTATCAAATTTCTTACCTCTGTTCCTTTCCAACCTTCATAATGTCTTTCATGTGTCCCAATTAAGAAAATATATTTTTGATCCAACTCATGTGATAAGACCTGATACAGTACAATTAAAGAATAACCTTACATTTGACGCAATGCCTGTACAGATTATAGACAAGAAGGTCAAAGAATTGAGAGGTAGATAGATCCCTCTAGTGAAGGTCATGTGGAATCAAGCTAATGGAGATATTACATGGGAATTAGAAGAAAAAATAAGAGGAATTTATCCTCATTTATTTTAGTCAATAAAAACAAATTTCTTAGACGAAATTTTTGTAAGTGAAGGAGAACGGTAACATCAAAAGATAAAGTAAAATTATATATATATATATATATATATATATATATATATATATATATATACACACTACACGTTAATAATAGGCACCAATTGTTTTAATTATAAAAATAATTTTCAAAGTTTCCACTGTTATAAAGAATTAACATTGTATATGCATATATATATATATATATATATATAATTTTAGCATAATTATTAGTTTATACCGTTATTAAAAAAATAGTGATAAGGTTGCACATAATAAGTGCAACCCTTATATGTTCTTATGAAGCATTTAATGTAGAAAAAAAAATCAGTAACCAAGCGTTAAAAGTCAATCTAAAGGGAATAGTGTTTACAAATCTAGTTAAAACTAAACTACATGTAATCATTACATTAAGACATATAAATATGGGTGAGAGGTAAATGGGTGAAAGTGTGAAAGTGGTGAAACGTGATAAAGGAAGAAAAAAAAAACAGAGTTGGTGAGGTGAATCAAGGTTATTCAGAAATAGGTGGTGGAAGTGCGACAAAGAAAAAAAAATTATATCATCAAAGCTTCAGTACAACCTTGGTATAATTTTCACAATAACTAAGGTAAGGGAAGGAGACATCTATCATTTTATCTTTTTACTATGATTATTTTTATCTATTCATAATTATTTTTATCTCTATATTTATCTTAAGTGAGGTGTCCCTAACCTCATTCTAATTTATATTTAGTTTCCATTCCTACTTATTTATTTATATTCATCTCCAGTTGTGCACTAGTCTTATTTATTCAATTTATATTTATTCTCATTTACTTATTTATATTTATCTCCAGTTACGTACCAGTCCTTTTTATTTCTTTATATTTATTTTAATTATTCATTGATCCTATCTATTTGTTTATATAATTATATGATTTAATATTGAATTAAAATTTATGATAAATAAAGATTTGATTATTGTAGTTGGAGGTATGACCTTGGGGATTTAAACGAGTTAGTATTACTCAAGATGAGATGTTCTTGAGTTACTTTGTTGGCCATGAGCTCATTTATCCTGACTAGCCACTACAAAATTAATGAATATCTTTACAAAAGTATAATAAAAATCTAGTTTTATAGATTTGGGAGAATTTTCATTTCATTTTATTTTATTATGATATGCTGTTTTTTTTTGTGATATTTATCTCACTTCCCTATTTTATGATTGTGTGTAAAAAACAAATTTTTTTAACTATATCATAGATGGCTGCTCCCAACATGCCTGATCCCTTCTTCGCCGACATTGTGGTTGTTTTTTCAGGAAATGCATGACAAACCAATGCAATGAATAATTCTGTAACATTTCAGGAAATGGGAAGCTCTACCATTACTTTTCTCTCTGCTCTGAATGCGCCGATTGTCATCGAAGGACAAATCGGATTTACCTTTTATTTACCTCCAACAGTCCAAGTGAACCTTATCCATAACCTTTTCCCTCCACCTGTTTGAAAGCCAGCATATGACGAAAAAACTGTAAATAAATAATATTTTTCCCCTTCTAGGAAGTATAAGATGTACTAAACAGTGTAGATATAAGATGCATACAATATTGTATATATATATATATATATATATATATATATATATATATATATATGTGTGTGTGTGTGTGTGTGTGTGTGTGTGTGAATATTTTAAATATAATTATATATCAATGTATAATTTTACCTCTAAATGTTTATAAGTATATTGTAGAAATAATAATAATTAAATAAATAAATATAAAAAAAATTATCGCCACAGAAGATCCATTCACACCACAATCATTATCAAGATTAACCACCATAAGTTTAGGCTAGCAAGCAACATCCCAACATATTGCACCATAGGCTTCACTAATTGAATCATATGCTCCACCACAAGCTACTCCATAAGCTTCACTGGTTGTACCACCCTATGCCGTAGGCCCCCATAGGCTCCAACACAAGCTCTATTGTAGGATCCACCACATTCTCCACCATAGGATGCTCCACAACCTTCATAAGATGTACCACCAGATGAATCACCAAAACCAAAGCTAGAGAACTCTTAGTCCCATCCTCTACACCAACCACCTTAAGACAATAATGTTATTGTATTTTTGCGCCAATTGTTTTCTCCTCACTAGAATTTACCTTAGTATGTTGTTGTAATCTTCTACAATTACATAAATCATGACCAATCATTTCACATTTTGCAAAAAATAGAAACAATTTGTTATACTCCACATTATTAATAAGCGTAAATCTTGGCCTTTCTACCAAAATTTGATCAAGAAATCAGATTAGAAATCAACATCAACTAAGACATGAGCAAAGAAAGCTTTTGTCTTATTCATGGTATAATCATCTATAGATAATGGCGTGCTAATGTTGCATGTTATTGAGAAAATCACTTTCCGTTCCCAACATTCCAAAGGACGACCATGTATGCCAATTCAACATTGAGTTTTCGATAGTTTCATGCAAGTCAAGACAAAATCTATTGTCCAAAAAAAAACACGACGAATACTAGGACATAAATTTCAAATTCCAACATCCAAAACCCTTCTCATATCCTCTAACGTAAAAAAGAAGAAGCAAATTCATGGAACCATTTGTCAAGATGAATAGTCTTCGGTGTTCCAAATACTTTCAAGCCACCCTAAACTTCTTACAAATGTCCATGTGTGTGAACAACTTATCCCCTTTTGTCAACAAAATTCAGTTTTTTGAATAATTTATCATTATCATAATTTGATCAACAATATCTTGATCACATAATAAATCTCATTTTCTAAAGTAAATATAAAAAATTTCATTAAAACAATCGATAATTATCTAATTATGTAAAATCATATTGTTAATTTATATTACAAGATTAACAACTTATTTGAGAAATGGAGATAGATCTAAGAAATATTCAATATAACTTTGAAATTGAATAAATAAATTATCCTATTATTATATGTAACATCCCATTTAATAGTCTTTCACACTATCAAATAAAACATTAAATCATGATCAGACATAGCAGATAGTGGAGTTAGCAGTTATATATATACACAGTACATGAATCTGGTACAGTCATCCAAAAATATAAGAAGGGGCCTAATAACTTGCCAAGCTAAGACTCCTCAAAAGTCTGATTCAAAACTACTACTGTCGTGAGTAAGGGGGGTCAATTTCTGCTCTGAAGAGGGGCATCATCATCTGGACTAGGCTCTGCTCGTACCAACAATAGGCGATCATAGCAAAGGAGAAACCACGAGCGCAAAACCACATGAACAAAAGAAAAAGGTAAGCTAACTGAAAGAAAAAAAAAGATAACGCAGATCACCATTTACATCACTCATAACACATAAATCAACAATTTAAAATTCTAGACTCGATATCCGGATTGTGTAAGCGGCATTGGAGCTCTTGGTGGCTTGCACCTGCAACGGTTCCCAGACTCTGCAGAGTCTGGACACAAGGGGTTATCACCCAACCGTTCCCAGGGTAAGTCCCCTTCGTGTCTAGGACTGGATCAAGTCCAAAGACTAGGACCTCCTGCTACTCCTCACGACATAATCCATTCTACTCTATCTGAGCGCGAATGATTATTGGAGTTTCAGGATACCAACCAATATGGATTCCGCACGCCCTTACACTCTAACAACTCACATGAATTTCCCTTGAAATTCCATTCCAACCATCACACTATACTAATACTCTTCAAATCCCATCACACAATTCAATAAATAATGACCTATCAAGCATATAAAAGCTTCCTTGCATAGAATCATAGTAAAGCATGTCGTTTTTCCTTTAAAACAGAAGTTGATGTATTCCACTGCAGTGAATCTCGCTTAAGCTAGGCAATCTGGCCCAGGCGAGAAGATATCTCGCTTAGGCGAGGCTACCTCGCCTAGGCGAGACATCAAACAGTGGCAAGGATTAAAAACTGGGCGATCTCTCGCTCAGGCTAAACTGGCTCGCTTAGACGAGAGTGTATCTCGCTTAAGCGACTCCAGCTCGCCTAGGCGAGATCTCGCTTAGTATCAGAGGTGAGTCTTCTGATAGTCTCGCTTAGGCGAGAATCGCCCGCCTAGGCGAAAATAACAAATCATCCCACTTTTTTCACATGCAAGAACACAAATTCAAGGCAACCATGTTCATACACTCACACAAGCCTTTCAAGACATCAATTCAGCACACCAATCTCATACAAAACATAAATTTACAGCTCAAATGGAAAAGTATCGGTTAGCTTCCCTTACCTTAAAAAGAAAAACACCACAAGCAAGGCTCTAACACAAGGGCACCTCAAATCCTCAACCTAAGGGGCGGAAGGGGAGGATGACTCAGCTAGAGGAAGAGTTTTTCTCCTGGTTCTGGGTGTCAGCAGCTGTAACAGAGGAAAAGTGATTAGAAAGGGAAATGAAATTGAGTTTTGCTTGAGAGAGAAACGGGCGACTGTTTAGAGGGAGGGAAGAACAGTGAGGTGTAGTGTGGTTCTGTGAGAGAAGTTGGGGAAGAAGAGGAGAGTGTATGGAGAGGGGGGTTAGTGGGTCCTTACATTATATACTATTAATTTATAGATAAATGTTGTTTATTAGTGAAATTTTTTTAACTTTATTTTATTATTTTATTTTAATCATATTTATTGTTATTTACTATTTTATTTTAATCATATTTATTACTATTTACTTTCTGCTATCTATATTAAAATACACATCAATATGACATTTCATATAAAAGAGTTTAATCTTTTGATTTATATTATTTTTCAAAACATTAGTATTCACAAGATTCAAATATCATTTGTTATACTTGATTAATACAACATATTGTTGTATCTCGAAAGAAAAACACGCATTACTATCTCTTATTATTGACGTTTTTTCTTTAGAGATAATATTTTATGTACTTTAAATCAAGTTCTTTCTAATATTTTCTTCGTTTAAAGTTATTATTATTATTATTATTTTATTAAGAAGAAAATGAAAAAATAAACTAAAACAACAGTAAAGACACGTAGCTCAAAAATATGACAGTTTTACACTAACTACCTTATAGCATATTGTTTACTTGAGTTTTGTGAAATAGTAGGGTAGAAAATGCAAGAGTGGGACCTAACTTGAGCTGTCATTGCCAAACACATATGGGACATCCATTTTCTATGGAATTGTCTGATTAGGTTTTAGTGATGATGTCTTCATGCAACATTTTTTCTCTAATTCACCACACAACGCGGTTAATTAATTTCATGGAAAGAGACTCTGAAACAACAAAAACTTGTTGGAGTAGGGAACATCACATTGTCAACTTCATGCAAATGGCTCATCATATGCAAATTCCATATTATAATTTCTTCATTTCATTACATTTTAGATCCTTAACATCATTTTAATTTCTTTAATAAAAGTAAAAATGAACTTCAAATATTTGTTATTTTTTATTCTGAATAAAAATAATTAAGGTTGATGTACATTATTCAAACTTTGATTTTCGATAACATATTTGATTTCAAACTTTCTTATATTTAAGTGTAATAATAATAACTTATTTTATTTTTATTCTTTTCTATTATGGAGTCATAATATGTGTTTTTTAATATTTTTTATGAATTGTTGTTAGAAAATATCATTTTATATATTACTATCTCAATTCCATAATATTTGTAATTTAATTTATTTTTCGCATAAATTAAGAATAATAATAAATAAGTAGCCTTTTGAGATAATCTATTAGGAAAACTTTAAGGGTTATTACTTCTCTTTGGAAACATAGACATACCAATTAATTTGGAGACAAATTCAAAATAAAATAAAAAAACTATTTCTTTTTTTAAAAAGGCTGAAATATTTAAGAATAAAAATTTTAAAATATTATCCAATTTAAATTTTCTCAACTAAGTTACATTTATTTTAAAACAAATGAGTATTTAATTATTATTATTATTATTTTATTAGGGCCAGTTTGACTATAATCTATCTGTAACACAATTGAATCATTACACATTAAAGTAGTTGAAATGATAGAATTTAAATACTCATATTTAGCTCATCATTGGATTGACAGATTTAGTATTTAACTTATGCATAAAAATATGTTAATGATAACTTAAAGAATTAGAAAAAGTTGTTGTATTTTAATAGTGAAGAAAAACAAACATTATAGAGAAATCTAGGTACATGATCTAGATCTCTGTAGTTTGCACGTTGCAGGTTCAAATAATTGGAGAATCTATATTCCTTATAATCAATCTGAGTAATCTATGATCATGTTTCGCTGCTTTTTCTCATCATTCACACAATATCATAACCATTTTCACCACTCAAACCATATCTATCTTCAACCAATCAATAAACAAAAAAATCACCAAAAGGCTACTTCATCTCTTCTTCTTCTTCTTCTTCTTCTTCTTCTTCTTCTTTTTCACGAAAATGTATTTACTATTGTTTTTTATATAGTTTTGATTTATTGTCAATTTTGATCTCAATAATAAGATATATTTAATATTTTCATAACATGTATCACATAGAATGGATAACTTTTTTAATGTTGCATTTATTTAAAAACAAAATAGTACTTTTTTAAATACTTTTCAAGTTAAGTATAAATTAGAGTTTCACGTTGATTAAAAGTAAACAAAAACCAGAAAACTGCAAAAGACTCACAAAGTTGTTTTAATTTTTTCTTAAAAATATTTGAATAATAATCCATTTTAGTTATTAAAAATAATCATTATTAAAGAATTCAATTTAGATATTAATTTATAAACTAAAGATTATTAGTAATTAAAATAATTTTAAGAATTATAATTAGTTTTTAAGTTGGTAACTAAAATCATTGATCTCTAAATTGTTTATTAACGTTAACTATCAACAGTTTTTTAAATTAATCTCTAAATTATTCTCCGATTAACAATTGGTCTTTAAATATATTATTATCTTTGAAATTTATCATTATTTAAAAAAAATTAATGTATATTTTAGGTTAAATGCAGAGTTATAATATATTTTAGTAGCTTGTTAATTCAAGTTCCACCACGATATTTTTCTATAAATTTGTCATAGAAAGTTTGATAAAAATAGTTTCGTATAAACTTTTGAGTGGATGTAATAAATTCTTACGAAATATTTGTAAGAAAAACTGATATGAAAAATTTGAGTAGGTTCATAAGTTAAATTATTCCATTCATTTGCATCTGTGTGTGGTTGCATTTTGGTATTGAAATTTTAGTTAATTGGTGTAGCTTGAGCAGTCCATGTGCCATGAATGAAGAAAAACTCTGAACATGTTATAATAGCTGAGGCCCTCACACCTTAGATTGTGGGTCATGTGCAAGCTGTTTGGGTTTGGGCCCAATAAAAAATTAACTCTCCAATTAAAAAATGTTTCATTTGACTTTCTTTTTCCTTTTAAAAAAAGCACAATTATGACCAATGTTGCGTAGTTTAAGGAACTGAACTTAACAACATTTCTTACGCAAATCTTATAGATAAAAATAATATCAATTATTAGAGGTCATCAACCAAATTTATTTTATCATTTGGAATGAATATTATAAGTATCGTGATTATCTAAGTAAAAATAATTAAAATAAAAAATAATATCAACTATTATTGGTTTGACCACAAAATATTAAATAAAAATTATTATATACATAGTATTTGATGATATTTTTAAATGAGGATTTTCAACGCATCTTTTTATGTTGATATCAAATGTGAGAATAAAAAGAGTTTCATGGTGAGTGACACAATACATTTACCTATCTTACTAAAATAGATTTGGATATTATCGTATATTGAATTTAAGTTAATTTTACAAAATCAATTTTGTAAGATGAAATTTATTTCTACTATTTTTATTATAATTTGTGTTAGATTTATAAAGAATGTTTCACTAGAAGAACAAACACCAATGAGAGTGAGTCTAACCACTTAAGATATTAGCATCATTCTCGACCCAAAATCTTAAGACAATGAGTTTATAGATCTTTATCCTAGTGTTCTACTTTTTCATCTCTAACCAGTGTAAAACTTAGACTTACACTTGAATTCCTAACAATTTCATGATATTTTTAATTGATATAAAATTTTGGAAATATTATACTAACCTATTTTATTGTTGAAAGAAGAAGAATGTTTCTATTTGATGGATTGGAGTTGAAAAGGAGAGAGTATGAATGTAGGCACATACATAAATAAAAGGTAGTTGGGAGGGAAAAAAGGTGACAGCACATGGGTGTTGCAGGCATGAACATGATCCCATGTCATAATGTAAGTTATCTATCATTGGTCAAAACCCTTTTTGAGTAGGAACCATTTTTATAAGTAATAAATTGATGGCTAGGCCAATCAAAATTTCAATTTTCAAAAACATTCTTCATCTTCAAATACTTTCTAGAAGGATCACAATAATATTGGTATGCAAATAATAAATATGCAATGGGATTCATGCATGTGTGGTTTCAATAATTTTCTTTTTATTTGTTTTCTCTTTCTTTAAAATTGATTAGTTTTTTTTAGAGAATTTCCAACACCGAATAGTAATTTCTTATACTACCATTTTATTACAACACCCGATACACTTTCTTTCATTTATAATTTTTCACTATTTCTTTGAGCTTATAACCAAAATGAATCCAACATCACCTTTAATCCAAAATTTTAAAATAATAAATTTATAGATCTTCTACTTAGACTCATAATTATTTTCAATATAATGTAAATAATCTAAGAAAATTTTGTTTTACTTATTAATAAAGAACATGTTATAATTGAGAAACTAAGTTCTTATGACAACCATCCAATTTCATCATTATACTATCTTCCTAAAAGTGATATGTTCCCTATGAAAACTTACTAACATTTGTGGTTTGATTCAATTTCTTTAAATACATTAAAAGAATAATTTTTTATATTGTATAAAAGTTAATTATAATACATAACTAGTTTTTTTTAGGATAGGTTAAAAAGTGAATATATATATATATATATATATATATATATATATATATATATATATATATATATATATATATATATATATATATATATATAAGACCTAGATGAATTTTAGAGAATAATAAATAAATTAGCGTAGTGTTGGGGAGGGTGAATGTGAGAAGGAAGACTACTAGTTTGGATATTTCAAAATGTTCCAAACAGGGGAGTGGAGAAATTAAAGCGGGTGTGGATAACAACGATTTTATTAGCTATTTGGTTTAGAATAGCCCAAATGAAATTTGTTCTTAAATAATCCAAATGAAATCTGCTCTCAATCAATAGAATGGGGCTTTTTCTTCCGCACTCCCATGATTACAATTTGCACCCTTATAGACTAACAAAAGGATTAAAATACCTTCCATTACTACACCACGCTGCTGCCGCAACTATATAAATTGCTGCTACTGTGTCTTCTTCTTCACTACACCTTCATTTTCCATTGTAATTTTTTTAGAAGAAAAAGAAGAAGAATCCGAGAGATTAAAACTCTAGGTTTGGTGAAAAATTTGTTTTGGAAAGCATCTCTTCTATGTTCTGGAAGGTTTGTTTTCAGAATTTTATTCCAGGAATCCTATTCCAAATAACATGTTATATGTTTTGAAAATTTTGTTTCAGAAAACTCATTTAAGAAAGTATCTCATATTCTGGAAATTTAATTACAAAAATCCTGTTTTGGAAATCATGTTCTAAAATTTTTTGTTCGAAAAGAATTTTGAGACAAGAAGTCTAAAATCACCATGAGGAAAGGTAGAATGGTCATATTAAAGTTTATGGGGGTGCAAGTAGCAAAATCTAAGCGTCATTAAAATTATGGAGTTTAATAGAGCATGACATAAGAGATGGTGATATTTGTAAGAGCATAAGAATATGTTTACTACATTAAAATTTGAACCATTTTTAAAATCCACATTAATGTGTATTAAGCACCATTTCCTTATATTACAACAAAAAAAATTCAAGCTTCCTTGCATTGTTATTTCTTTTAATTTCTGTTTCAAAACATTCAAATTTAAAAATATGTTGGTTATTTTGCATATTACTCAGTAAAAGAAAACAAAATGGAAGTAAAGGAAGAAAAACCATAAAAACAATTGCATTGATAAAGAATAATATACACAATGCCCTTTAGAGCTTTTTAAACCTCCTTACGTCCTCACAAAAAAAAAAAAAAAAAATCCTTTCGAAAAAAACTAATTCTAACATTTTTTCAAAACAAACACTGTTATCATTCAAGAACATCCTATAATGAAAATTGTCATTAAGAAATGAGTTCTTCATAAATGTTTAGAATTAATCGCAGAAGATTTTAGAAATCTACATGGAATGGTATTTCCGAAATAGATAGATGAGACTTCCAGAGGAAGAGCATAACGAAACAAATTCAACACCTTTCTAAAAAGAACCATTTTATAATGAATTCAACACAATTTGGAAAAGTCTATAAATCTCATTTCAAAATAATAGTAAGGTCATGTTATAACCCCTTCTTAGATTAGGGTTTTTAACTCTTAAATTTTCCATGTTATAGCAAATCTATTGTAATTTTGGGTTATAAAAACCCTTTCTTTCGATAGTAAAAGTAAGCATAATAATTCTGAAACTGTGAGAATTGTGTAGTAATTGTGAGTTGGTTCACTGCTATGGGGAAAGGAAGCGGTGGAAAAGATTGATAGAATAGTTGGAGTCATTATAAAGGAAGAGAACATTACATATTCATTCGGAAATGTATCATAAACCATTATCAAAATGTTTATTTAGTAATGATAAATCTCATTTCAAAGTGGTCTTTTCGCAGGGGTGTTAAATCTTTTTAATAGTGCTAAATTTGTTTCATGATCATAAAGGGATACAATTTTTGTGAGTGTAATAAATTTAAAAAATGCTTTGATCATTTCAAATTTTGGCAGTGCTGGACGAAATTCCACCTGTGTTGGAAGAAAGAGCCTCCAAGGCTAACACCACATTAATTGGAGTTCTCTTAATAAAGTTTCATTTTCTTTTATTCTGATTCCAGAAACCAAAATAACCCTCCTATCATTCCTTCTAGTTCTACTTTCATGTCAATTTTTTTTTTCTCTCAAAAGGAAAACAGTTAATTGCTATTCTTGCCACTTTTCTTCTGCTTACCAAAGGAGTAATTTTCTGTGACAGATGTTTTTCATTCATAAAAACTGGAAAAAGAAAAAAACTGATTTTACAGAAATCATGTTTTCCAAATTAATCTGTGTCTATGTTGTTCATAAACATAAAGGCAAAAACTCAAAATCCAGTACAGTGATAACTAATTGTATCAATAAGTGGTTATGTGAAACAGATATCAGCTACCCTTATCAGTATGCTCAACTTCAAATGCAAAATACCAGGAAGCTTTTGACGTGTACTCATGTATAAGTTGTCAATAAGTACAATAGGTAAGAAGCAATATGAAGAATTAAACATGGAACATGGAAACTGCATCACTGACTAAATAAGTTGTAAAATATAACACATCAACTTGTAGAAGTGCTTACTGTTTTCTCTTCTTCAGTGACAAGTAGTTTCCCCTCTGAAAAATCACAGGACGCAATTGGAATTCCCAGCTGCTTCTGCAATTTCCTCACAACAAACACTTCTGGTTCTTCACATATGGTTAGCACTGTACCATTCCTACCAAGCCGACCAGTTCGGCCAGCCCGATGTGCATAATGAATTGAATCTGTTGGCAAGTCAAGATTAACCACAAGATCACATTCTGCCACATCCAACCCCCTTGCAGACAATTCATTCGTTACCAGAACTCTCACCTCACCGTTCTTGAATTTCTTCAGGGTTGTTGACCTTGCAAGCTTCCCTAGATCCCCATGTAACTCCACAGCTGTCATCCCACGGGCCTCCAGCTTGAAGACAACATCCTTTAGCTGTTTAGTGTGGTTCATGAAAGCTATCACAAATTTGGCATCCAGTGCATGAATACACCTTCTCAACACATCAACTTTGTGCTGCAACCTTGTCACACAGTAATAGTGTTTCAGCGCAGGTGGCAGACTCTCTACTGCTGCTTGAGACGGCATAGCTGAGCTCGGCAAAGAAGACCGGGATAAACTGACAGGCTCAGAGGGAGAGAAAGTTTCAAGTGGGACAATTTTCTTAGCTTGGACTAGAAGAGGGTCACAACCCCAGCTTCTAGCAGCCCTCACAACAGAAAAGGGCACAGTTGCAGAAACCATGATCAACTGACGCTCATTCTTTGCAGAATTTGAGCTTGGGTCTGCACTTGATCTCCTCCCTACATGCTCCAATATCCGGTGCATATCTTCCCGGAAATTGAAGGACAAGAGTTCATCAACTTCATCCAACACCAAATATCGACATCCATGAGTGCGAAGTTTCCCAGATGCACTTAGCTCTGCTATCCTACCAGGTGTGCCGACAACAATTGCAGGTTTGTTTTTCTTGAGAGCATCTTCCTGCCTGGTTCGGTTGGCACCCCCCACAAGCTGCTGAACCACTCTCTTGTTATCCATTCCTAGCACCTTCTCAAACTCCCTCACTATCTGCATTCCAAGCTCTCTAGAAGGAGCAACAATCACTGCTTCAATTCCCAACTTCTTCCCATTCTCATCACCACCATCATCACCTTTCCCCCTCAGCGGTCCAACAACCGAGAGAAGAGGAAGCAGGTAAGCTAGTGTCTTCCCTGAACCAGTGTAAGACTGAATTATGACATCATGGTTGTTCAGAATGGTGGGAACTGCAGCAGACTGAACTTCGGTCGGAACAGTAAAACCCTCCTTCTCTAACCTCTCAATCAACACATGTGGGAGCCCAAGTTCTGAAAATGACTTTGCAGCAAAAGGGGCAAACTCTATTTGCTGTTTTTCTACAACCCTAATGGCTTTCTTCTTCTTCTCATTAATGTCAAAGGGCTTTCCTTTGCTCTTGAGATTCTCAGAGGGTGAACCAAATGGCTTAACCTTATTAGACTTGCTTCTGTTCTCAGCTTTCGTTTCAGTTTGGAAACCTATGCTAGAGAGGGTGAGGGAACCATGATTAGGTTCCACCTGGCTCATACACGTCACACTAGTGTGCAATAAAACAGACCTAGAAGTGGCCAGAGCCCTTCTCAAGTGGAGTGACTCCCCAACAAGCAGAAGAAACCTAGATGAAATCAAAGCTGGCATCTTTTAAACAATAAAAAAGAACAACCTCGTATATGTCCTGTTCGTCCTCCAAATGGGACTGCTAAAACCCTTTCGAACTAACCTTAAAATCTGCTACTGATAAGAACGAGAAAACCCCAAAAAAAAATCAATCCAAACTTCGAGACAAGCGTGGTGAAAAGATAGAACCTTTTTGGTAATGAAGCTCCAACACGGCTCGGAGGCTGCGCTTCCCCGCTTCCGACGAGGTGCGGACACAGACACTCAACGGGAGCGTCCAAGACACGGTGTCGGACACCCTTCTTTGGGCCAGACACGGCGCTGTTGTCGGACGCGACGGAGAAGACACGGCCCGGTCGTGGGATGCGGAGCTGATAGGGTGGTGAGTTTATACGTTGCTGTAAGCGTTCTTCTTTGCGGGAAAGAGTCCAGAAAAATGAAAGAAGATAGGGGAGATAGAGGCAGATTCTGAACAAGTTTTTAGTGGAGTAATTTAATGTTTTATTAAATTCTGATTTTTATAAAAAGATTTTACATATTTTTTCATTTGCATTATTACTTTCCATTTGAATTTAAAATTTAAATTATTTTTTTTCAATTTAAATTTAAACTTATGTACGATTTATTATATAATTATCATTATATTGTATAAATTTTATTTTTTTTTAATTTGAGATCACTTTTATATTTTTTTTTAAATTATGGACTATAAAGCTACAAATTTATATCTTGAATTTTTTTAATAACAAATTAAAGTCTTATTAAATATAAAACTTAAAAAAACAAATAAAAAATTTTATTTAAAACAATAAATATTAAAATATTAATTATAATATAAAATTAAAAATATAATATAACATTAAATAGTCTAATAATTTGTTATTACTTTTAAAATATATAATATGTTATATTATAATTAACTTTTAATTAGAGATGTGTTTTATTGTTTATTTTTAAAATCAATTATTTTATATCAAATTAATTTATTTGATTTTTATATATTTTTATAGTGAAGCAATAAAGTAAGGAGATACGAACAAAATAAAAATGAGAATATAGAGGTAAAATAAATATTTGGTGTATATCCAAAACATGGCTGAAAATAAAGAAAAAATTTAATTATATTAATTTTTAATTGAATAGTGCTGTGGTATTCCATTTTTGTATTAATTTTTAATAATAATTATATCGATGTTTAATTTAATGAAATAGAGTGACAACATATTATTATTACAACTTTTAATTATATTAACTTTTAGTTAGGTTTAATTTAGGGTGAAAAGGTGATGCAACAAAAAATTAAAAATTAAAAATAAAATATAAATTTATTTTTATGAATTAATGATTGTCCATTGATTTGATACATTTACTCACATGATTGATAACTTATATGATTCATTACTCTTTATGTAAATATTTGTATTAATTAAGTTGATTTGTTTCCTTTATGGCTTACATGTTATATGTATAAATAGGACTCGTCCTATCAATAATACACAAATGAAGTGCTCCATATTCTCTCATTTGTTATTCTTTATTGTTCCTTCTCTAATATCTATATTTATTATTCTCTATTATTCTCTCTGTTATTCGCTTTGTTTCATAACACGTTATCAGCATGATGCTCCAATCGACTGGACTAGTGGAACGACAGTGCTCTGCGTGTCTCAATCCAAGCTCTTTCAAATTCTTTCTCAATTTATAATTTTACCTTATATTCTTCATCTTGTGATAAGAATTGTTTGACTTTATCAATTTTCATCTCCGTCTTTTTATTTTTATGTTTATTATGACGGTGATTATTATTATTATTTTGATGATGATGATTATTATTAATATTATTATTTTATGTGCTGGTTCTAAACACGCAAAACGTTCCAAAAGTGACCCTTGATATTACAAGGAAGAATTTCTTATATTGAATTTTAAATGTTGAAATACATTTAGATGCAATGGATATTGGGATACCATTAAATAAAGAAATAAAGCATATAACACGTTATCAGCATGATGCTCCAATCGACTGGACTAGTGGAACGACAGTGCTCTGCGTGTCTCAATCCAAGCTCTTTCAAATTCTTTCTCAATTTATAATTTTACCTTATATTCTTCATCTTGTGATAAGAATTGTTTGACTTTATCAATTTTCATCTCCGTCTTTTTATTTTTATGTTTATTATGACTTTATGTTTATTCTCTCTGTTATTCGCTTTGTTTCATAACACGTTATCAGCATGATGCTCCAATCGACTGGACTAGTGGAACGACAGTGCTCTGCGTGTCTCAATCCAAGCTCTTTCAAATTCTTTCTCAATTTATAATTTTACCTTATATTCTTCATCTTGTGATAAGAATTGTTTGACTTTATCAATTTTCATCTCCGTCTTTTTATTTTTATGTTTATTATGACGGTGATTATTATTATTATTTTGATGATGATGATTATTATTAATATTATTATTTTATGTGCTGGTTCTAAACACGCAAAACGTTCCAAAAGTGACCCTTGATATTACAAGGAAGAATTTCTTATATTGAATTTTAAATGTTGAAATACATTTAGATGCAATGGATATTGGGATACCATTAAATAAAGAAATAAAGCATATAACACGTTATCAGCATGATGCTCCAATCGACTGGACTAGTGGAACGACAGTGCTCTGCGTGTCTCAATCCAAGCTCTTTCAAATTCTTTCTCAATTTATAATTTTACCTTATATTCTTCATCTTGTGATAAGAATTGTTTGACTTTATCAATTTTCATCTCCGTCTTTTTATTTTTATGTTTATTATGACTTTATGTTTATTCTCTCTGTTATTCGCTTTGTTTCATAACACGTTATCAGCATGATGCTCCAATCGACTGGACTAGTGGAACGACAGTGCTCTGCGTGTCTCAATCCAAGCTCTTTCAAATTCTTTCTCAATTTATAATTTTACCTTATATTCTTCATCTTGTGATAAGAATTGTTTGACTTTATCAATTTTCATCTCCGTCTTTTTATTTTTATGTTTATTATGACGGTGATTATTATTATTATTTTGATGATGATGATTATTATTAATATTATTATTTTATGTGCTGGTTCTAAACACGCAAAACGTTCCAAAAGTGACCCTTGATATTACAAGGAAGAATTTCTTATATTGAATTTTAAATGTTGAAATACATTTAGATGCAATGGATATTGGGATACCATTAAATAAAGAAATAAAGCATATAACACGTTATCAGCATGATGCTCCAATCGATTGGACTAGTGGAACGACAGTGCTCTGCGTGTCTCAATCCAAGCTCTTTCAAATTCTTTCTCAATTTATAATTTTACCTTATATTCTTCATCTTGTGATAAGAATTGTTTGACTTTATCAATTTTCATCTCCGTCTTTTTATTTTTATGTTTATTATGACTTTATGTTTATTCTCTCTGTTATTTTAAATGTTGAAATACATTTAGATGCAATGGATATTGGGATACCATTAAATAAAGAAATAAAGCATATAAGCAACTAATTTGCTCATGCGACAAAAATATTGTGAAAAGAGATTTCACAAATATTATGAATTTATTTCATGCCTATGTACGACTGGCTGGACAAAGCAATAAAGTTTTTGATGAAAAAGCAATAAACCTACTCCATTCCCAGAAGTGAATGTAGCAATAAATATTATGAATTTATTTCATGCCTTTGTATGAATGAACAAAACAATGAGTTTTTGATAGAAAATCATGAAACCTGTCCAAATTGGTTCTGCTCCATTTCCAGAAGTGAATGCAGCAACATTTGATTTATATTTTCATGATCGTGATCGTGATATTGATTATGGAGATGATTATAAAGAAAATTTTAAAGACACATTTTGTCACTAGAGGTGACACAATAATGTGAAAAAGGGAAAAAGAAAATGTGAAAAAATTGACAAAAAGATTAAAGTATATATTATCATTACGGTGGTAAAGGCCATTTGAGTTGTACTTATTGTACACCAAAGCATCTTACAAATAATGAGAAGAACATAGAAACACACTTTGCTTATGAATATAGTGATTCTGATTATGGCCATATGGATGCTACTCATCTTGATATTATTATTTTCTTTGCTAAAGCCAATTGAACCATTGATTACCTCATTGATCATGAAAGTGTTAAAAAAAATCTCATATTGATATTTACGTTTATATGAAAAACGAATGTTTGCACTAGTACCAAAGGATATGTGTCTTATTGATAGTGCAACAACTTATACAATTCTCAAGAGTAATAAATTTTTCCCTTGTTTGATAATGTGAGACATCAATGTTAGTATTATTTATAGTACTACAAATATATTTAAAGACTCTAGAAGAGCTATTATATTTCTGCCAAGAAGTTGAATAGAAACTTATTAAGTTTCAAGAATATTTGTCTAAATGGATATTATATTGAGACAAACAATGAAAAAAATATGAAATATCTTTATATATCTACGGTTGAGTTGAAAAAAAAATGTATATTAGAGAAATTATCAACTTTCTCTTATAATTTATACTACACGTATATTAGTACAATTGAAATGCATGTCATGGTAAACTAGAAGTTTACGAATCAAAATGAATGTCTTGTTTGACATGATCAGTTGGATGATTTATACTATGCATATATTAGTACAATTAAAAGGCATTTCATGGTAAACCAGAAGTTTACGAACCAAAATGAATTCCTTGTTTGGTATGATCAGTTAGGTCATCCTGAATCTATTATGATGCGAAAAAAAGGGGTTCAAAAACTCATGTTGACACCCACTTAAGAGTCAAGAAACTTATTCAGGCCAATGAGTTCTCATATACTATACGTTCACAAATTGATAATTAGACCATCACCAGAAAAATTAAAAATGAGTCAATCTCATTTTTAGGACGAATACAGGGTGATATTTGTGGTCCAATACACCTATCATGTGGAACATTTATATATTTCATGGTTTTAATTGATGCATCAACTAAATGATCACATTTGTTTATTATCAACTCGTAATCAAGTAATTGCAAAGTTATTAGTACAGTTAAGAGCTCACTTCCCAGATTATTTGATTTAGAAAATTTGTTTTGATAATACTAGTGAAATTACATCTTATGCTTTTCATGAGTATCGTATATCAATTGGAATTAAAGTTAAACATCCAATAACACATGTTGATACTCAAAATAGACTTGCAAATTCATTACTAAAATGTCTAAAATTGATTGCAAGACCATTACTTACGAGAGTTAATCTTCCAATGGCTACTTGGAAATATGCAATTTCGCATGTTGCATTATTGATTCGCATCAAGCCAATAAGTTATCACAAATACTCTATTATGTAGTTGGTTTTTGGTTAGTGACCTAATATTCTCATGTAAGAATTTTTGAGTGTGGTGTATATGTTTCAATTTTCCCACAAAAAAGGACTATGATAGGTCCTTAGAGATGATTGAGAATATATGTTGGATATGATCCTCCCTCAATAATAAAATATCTTGAATTACTAACAAGAGACTTATTTACAGTTCGACTTATTTATAGTTCGACTTTTCGACTGTCACTTTGATGAATAAGTTTTTCCAACATTAGGGGGAGAAAGAAAACAATTTGAAAAGAATATTGGTTGGAATGAATTATCATTATCTTATCTTGATCCTCGTACAAAAGAATGTGAACTAGAAGTTCAAAGGATAATTCATTTACAAAATTAGTCTATCAATTACCAAATATTCTTATTGACAGAAAGGGTAATCAAATTATATATACCAACTGCTAATGCTCTGAGTATATTTGATATTATTTCATAACACGCCTGAAGCATGGTAGGCTTGTTAGTTCCAAAGACACGTTTGAAGCGTGGTAAGCCTAATCGAAAAGGTTGAAATTCCAAAAGATTCATTTGACATAATTAATGGTTCGGTTCCATAAGAACCTCAGGTACCTGAAATTGTTAAAAATGATGAGATCTCAATAAATTATGTCATGAATCATATAATATGGAACCAAAAGGAAGTTAACATTGATGAAACTTTTACTTATAACATAGTGATGCATGCTATGAATGACAATGATGATCAATAAGCAATGATCATTGAAAATTGTCGGCAAAGAAAAGATTGGCCAAAATAAAAATATGCAAAGAAGCATAATTATATTTGCTTGCTAAATGAAAGGTTCTTGGACGTATAGTTTGCACACCTAAAGTTGTAAAACCTGTTGGGTACATATGGATTTTTGTGCAAAAATCAAATTAAGAATGATGAAATTGTTAAATACAAAACACAATTGGTTGCTCATGGTTGTTCATAAAACCTTGTATTGATTTGTGAAAAAGCATATTCACTAGTATTGGATGCAACAACATTGCAATATTCGATTATCCTAGTTGCACAACAAGGTTTGCATTTACATCTAATAGATGATGTTACAACCTATTCGTACGGTTCTTTTGAGAATGAGAATCATATTTATATGAAAATCCCTGAAGGATTTTATTTGCTCAACAAGACAAATTCTAAAGAGGGTTATTCAATAAAATTGAACATGCTATTTTATTGATTAAAGCAATCAGGACATGTGTGTCATAACCGTCTTATTGAATACTTATTAAAATAAGGATATAAAAATGATCCTATTTGTTCTTGTATTTATATGAAATAATCCAAAAATGAATTTTCCATAATTATTGTTTATGTAGATTACATAAAGTCTTATTTGAAATTAGAAATTGAATATTTAAATAAAGGTGTTTTTATACACCAAGAGGCTTATATAATTAATGTGCTTAAAATGTTCTAAATGGAAAAGTCATGTCCATTATGCACTCCAATAGTTGTGAGGTCGTTAGATCTTGATAAAGACTCTTCTTAGACCTCAAGAAAATGATGAAGATTTTCTTGATCCAAAAGCACCATATCTTAGTGTCATAGAAACACTAATGTATCTTGCTAATTATACTCGATATAATATTGCATTTGTTGTAAATTTGTTAAGCAAGATATAGTTCTTCAATTAAAAGAAGAAAATGATTTGGATTAAAAATATACTTCGTTACTTTAAGGGTACTACGAATATGAACTTATTCCATCCAAATGATTCAGATTCAGACGAATGAGTTATATATATGCATGTTATTTTACATATTCTCACAATGTCACAATGGTTGATCACAAATAAGATGTTTGTTTACATGTGGTAGCACAATGGTTTCATGAAGGTATATGAAATAAACCATTGTAGCAACATCGTCTAATCATACAAAATTACGAGGAAAGTTGTGAATATGTTTAGCTAAGGTCTATAATTCAACATGTGCAAGAAACTTGTGACTATCCCCAACAAAGATGGAATCAATAACAATATATGAAGACAATAGTGTATTGTTCAATTGAAAGGATGATATAGATATCCAAAAATTCATTCCTGTGAAAATATGGCAAGTATATTAATGAAGATTTTGCCAAGAAGAACTTTTGAGCAAATGATTCACAAGTTCGGACTCTGTCACCTTAATGATGTAAGTTTACATGAGGGGGAGAAATAGAATATGTGATGAACAATATTGTATTAAAGAATACAAAATGTTGTACTCTTTTTCCTTCACTAGGTTTTTTTATCCCAAAGGGTTTTTTCCTAGTAAGGTTTTAACTAGGCACATTCTTTTATCAATGGACACTAAAGAGGGAGTGTTATGAATTAATGATTGTTCATTGATTTGATACATTTACTCACATGATTGATACTCATATGATTCATTACTCTTTATGTAAATATTTGTATTAACTAAGTTGATTTGTTTCCTTTATGGATTACATGTTGTATCTATAAATAAGACTCTTCCTATCAATAATAATACAAGATAAGTTGCCCCCTATTCTCTCATTCTCTATTCTCATTGTTCCTTCTCTATTATCCATATCTATTATTCTCTCTGTTATTTGCTTTATTTCATAACAGTAAAAATTTTATTGATTTTTTTATGTTACAATTATGTGTAAAATCTTAATTCGCGAAAATCAGGTCAGATCAACTCGCCACCATAAAACGAGTCAGGAATTGTTACATGTCTCTTTACAAAACAAACTAACAAGTTGACTTGCTGATCCAACACTTTTTTTTTTAAATTTTTAAAATATTTTTTTTTTATTTTTATTTTTAAAATTTGTTAATATATATACATATAAATAAATATTAAAAGTATATTTAATCATATAAATATTTTTTGAGCTTTTAATTGATTAATTAATGTTTTTAATTGAATAAATTCAAGTAATTATTACATTTACATATTAAATTACTCTAATATAATTAATAATTGGAACTTAATTTGTAAGTGTCGATAATTGAAACTTAATTTATGTTCTAAGCACATAAATTACAATACTATTGTATATTTACATCTTTAAAGAAAAATATCATATAAAAGATTTAATCTTTTAAATTATTTTGATTTTGATTTTTAATTTATAAAAAAAAAAAAAGCTAGCGGGACAGGACAGGCTAGCCCGCCTTTAGCCCACCAATTTGGTGGGTTAGGTTTGTTGGGCCAAAATAGACTAGCAGATTGAAAATTCTAACCCAGCCCATCATGTTTTAACAGACTGACAAGCTGGCCCACATGTCACGATATATTTTGTCACCCCTAGGTTTTAAGCTTAATTTCATTTTGCATAGTAGAGCTTCATGAGAAATAATGTGGGGTTATTGTAGTACAAAGAAGGGAAATTATGTGTAGGAGAACTTGAATGGAGACATTGTGAATATTTGGTTATTAAAAGGCATGGTTTGGTGTTATATAAAATACAAATGAGTATAGGGATATGTACTCTGTAATGGCAAGGAACAAAATGAGGATGAAATGGAGGATGAGTTGCCCTTTAGTATAAATGATGTTGATATTAGGTTAAAATATACATTTAGTACCTATTTTCGTTAAAAAGGTCAATTTAATCTTTTTTTTTTCAATTTGGTCTCGATTTTCGTCAATTTTATTCAATTAGATCCTTTTGGGATAACACCATTTAAGGCCCTAACGACATAGTGTACATGTGACATTTTACTATTATATGGATGATAGAATATAATTATTTTCTTTTTCGTTTATTATTTTTAATAAGAATTTTTGACGTGGCTTATGTTTAATGAAAAAAAAAGTGAAATTAAAATGGTTGAAATTTTTGCTTTACTAACATTTTTTACGTGGCTTGTTTTTAACGAAAAGAAAGAAGGGAAATTATAATGGTTATAATATTTAGGGCTTTTCATTTGTGAAATTGGGGTTTAGGGTTACAGCGAGTTATGGGACTTGGTTAAGGTGCGTTTGTGTGACGATAAAAAATAAATAGATAAATAGGAATGAGAACTAAATATAAATTAAAATGAGGTTAGGGACACCTCACTTAAGGTAAATATAGAGATAAAAATAATTATGAACAGATAAAAAAAATAATTAAAGTAAAAAGATAAAATGATAGATGTCTCTTTCCCTTACCTTAGCTATGGAAGATATATTTTTGAAGATGATCTTTGTATTTTATTTTTCTTCTCTTTCTTTTCTTACGCTTGCAAAGACTCGCTGCCTCTCTTTTTTTTTTCTTCATTGTCTCTCTTTCTTTCCCCCTTTGAATTCACTTCATCCATATTTATACTACATTTTGTAATGATTACACTTAGTTTAAATTGCACTATCTCGTTTCTATTTCAATGCTTCCTTGGTTTGGTTTCGTTTGTTAAAGATTGGCCCATCCAGATTTTTTTTGTTTATCCAATCTAAAGTTAATATTAACTTATCATGGCATTAATTGTGATTTGCCATTTTGCCAATGCATGTGCATGAACTGTGACGTGGTGGTGGAGATTCAACCTAAAAACAATTCTTTTGTTTACTTTATATAAAGTGTCTCTGCATATAATAAAGATCCATTTGAACGAGGTTATAAATATTATTATTATAATAATAATAATAAAGGCAAAACATATGTTTTTTTTTTTAACTGAAACGTAGCTATAATGTTATATAACTTATTTTATTAAAGTATATTATTTTGTAGTAATTTTTTATTATTATTTTAATTACAAACACTTAAATTTTGATTTCTTGAATAATTATAATAATTTTTTTTATATCTTATGTTCAAAATTTATTATACTAGTCGCAATACCTAAAAAAAATAATGTATCATAAACTTTTAAGTATTGATACACTGAAAATACTAGGGGTACAAATTTTGAGATGTTACAATTCTTCCCTACTAAAAGAAATTTCGTCCTCAAAATTATTTATTTATTTATTTTTGAAATAAATAAGGGTAAAGGTTTGATATTTTCTCTTCTAATTCCCATGTAATATCTCCATTAGCTTCATTCCACATGACCTTCACTAGAGGGATCTGTTTGCCTCTCAATTCTTTGACCTTCTTGTCCATAATCTGTACAGGTATTGCGTCAAATGTAAGGCTATTCTTTAATTGTACTGTATCAGGTCTTATCACATGAGTTGGATCAGAAATATATTTTCTTAATTGAGACACATGAAAGACATTATGGAGATTGGAAAGGAACGGAGGTAAGCAAATTTGATACGCAACATGACCTATTTTTCTAAGAATTTGGTAAGGACCAATGAACCGGGGGGTGAGTTTCTTTGATTTCATCACTCTACCAATTCCAGTGGTTGATGTTACTTTCAAGAATACATGATCACCTTCTTGAAATTCAAGAGGCCGTCTTTTCTTGTCAGCATAACTTTTCTGTCTACTTTGAGTTGCTCTCAATTTGTCCCTGATCATTATGATTTTCTCTATTGTCTGTTGAATCATGTCAAGACCTAATACTAAATTCTCACCTGTCTCAAACCAACACAAAGGTGTTCTACATTTCCTTCCATATAATGCCTCATAAGGTGCCATACCTATGCTGGAATGGAAACTGTTGTTATAGGTGAACTCAATCAAAGGCAGGTATCGATCCCAACTATCAGAATTTTCTAACACACAAGCTCTCAGCAAATCTTCCAAAGATTGAATGGTTCGTTCAGATTGTCCATCAGTTTGGGGATGATAAGCTGAGCTAAGGTGAAGCTTGGTACCTAAGGCTTGATGTAAACTTCCCCAAAATTTTGAAGTGAATCTAGGGTCCCTATCAGATATAATACTTATTGGAACTCCATGTAACCTAACAATTTCTTTTATGTATAATTCAGTCAATTTTTCCAATGAATACATAATATTAATGGGTAAGAAATGAGCAGACTTTGTTAATCTATCCACGATAACCCATATGGAATCAAATTTCTGAATGGTTCGTGGGAGACCAACTACAAAATCTATTGTTATACTATCCCATTTCCATTCAGGTATATCTAAGGATTGTAGCATTCCTGCTGGCTTTTGGTGTTCTATTTTAGCTTTTTGACAAACTAGACATTTTGTTACATATTGTGCCACTTCCTTTTTCATTTTAGGCCACCAAAACATTTTCTTGAGATCTTGATACATTTTTGTTGTGCCCGGGTGTATGCTTAATTTGCTTTTATGTGCTTCTTCTAGAATCATTTCCTTAATTTCCTCATTATTGGGTACACACATTCTGTCCTTAAATCTCAAAGTTCCAGTTTTATCTATGCCAAAATTCTCCCCACCCCTTTGACCTATCAATTTCTTTTTCTTATTAATTAACTCATCACTTTCTTGTGCCTCATGGATTTGCTTTTGTAAATTGTTAGTGATCTGAATGGAGTTTAATTGCATTATATCATGGCTTAGGGTGATTGACAGATTCATGTCTCTAAATTTTTCTAACAAATTTATTTCATGAATCATTAGTGAGGAGATATGTAAAGATTTTCTGCTTAACGCATCTGCCACTACATTTGCCTTACTTGGGTGGTACTGTAATTCAAAATCATAATCTTTCAGAAATTCCATTCATCTTCTTTGTCTCATATTTAATTCTTTTTGATCAAACAAGTATTTGAGACTCTTATGATCACTAAAAACTTCAAACTTTCCACCATAAACATAATGTCTCCATATCTTAAGTGCAAAAACAATGGCAGCTAGTTCTAGATCATGGGTTGGGTAATTTTTCTCATGTGTTCTTAATTGTCTAGAAGCATATGCCACTACCCTTCTATCTTGCATAAGAACACAACCTAATCCCATTTTGGAAGCATCACAAAATATAACAAAGTGTCTAGTAGAATTGGGTAATGCTAAAACAGGAGAAGTGGTTAATCTTTTCTTGAGTTCTTGAAAACTATCCTCACATTTTTCTGTCCACACAAAAGGTTGTCCCTTTTTGGTGAGTTGGGTTAAGGCAAAGCTATTTTAGAAAATCCCTCAATGATTCTCCTATAATATCCTGCCAAACCAAGAAAACTGCGAATCTCAGTCACTGTTTTTGGTGGTTCCCATTGTAAAATTGCTTCTACTTTAGTCAGATCTACTAACACTCCCTTATTAGAAATCACATGTCCTAAGAATTTTACTTCCTCTAACCAGAATTCACACTTAGACAATTTAGCATACAATTTCTTTTCTTTCAAGATTTGCAAGACAATCCGAAGGTGTTCTTCATGTTCCTCAAAAGTCTTAGAATAAATAAGAATGTCATCTATAAAAATAACCACAAATTGATCTAAAAATGGATGGAAGATCCTATTCATGTAATCGATGAATATTGCAAGAGCATTGGTCACACCAAAATGCATCACTTGATATTCATAATGACCATACCTAGTTCTGAAAGTAGTTTTTTGTATGTCTTCTGCTTTTATTCTAATTTGATGATATCCGGACCTTAAATCTATCTTAGAAAATACAGAGACTCCTCTCAATTGGTCCATCAAGTCATCTATTCTAGGAAGAGGGTATTTATTCTTTATGGTGAATTTATTTAATTGACTATAATCTACGCACAATCTAAAACTTCCATCTTTCTTTTTAACTAACAAAACAGGGGCTCCCCAAGGTGACACACTAGGACGAATGAACTGTTTTTCAAGTAACTCTTCTAATTGTTTCTTCAATTCTGCTAATTCAGAGGGTGACATCCTATATGGTGCCATAGAGATTGGTCCAACTCCAAGCATCAAATTTATGGAAAATTCAATTTCTCTGTTAGGTGGTAAACCAGGAATATCATTGGGAAGACTTCAGGAAAATTTTGAACAACTGCTATATTTTTCAACTCAACTTCCTCTTTTATTTCTATAGAAGATAATAACAAGTACCCTTGAATTTCATTCCTTAAAGGCTCATTTTTTGAATTGGTAGGTGATTTCAGAAGATTCTCAGAGTTTGGAAATATCATTGATTTCTTAGCACAATTCAAAAAGACTTGATTGGAAGATAACCAGTCTATACCTAAGATTACATCTAATTGAGATAAAGGTAGACATATTAAATTTACAAGGAATTTTCTATTCTCAATGAACAGTGGACAGTCTAAACAAACTCTATTGGTAATTACTGAGTCATTTGTGGGAGTTGAAACAACCAAACTAGTTTTTAGAAAAGAGGTCGACATATTAAGATGTTGAACACAATGATTGGAAATGAACGAGTGAGTTGCACCTGAGTCATACAGTACATTTAAAGTTTTTCCTTTAATAAAACACATACCTTTAATTAGATCATGGTTTGTAGCAGCTTCAGCTCCAGTCATGGTGTACACTCTTCCTGTTGTGGTAGGTCTTGTCTTGGTTGAAGCTGGATTGAAATGTGGCTTCTGTTGTCCACACTCAGAGAATATGTGACCAGGCTTCCCACACTTGAAGCAGACTGGTCCCTTAAGATGACAATTTTTAGCATGATGACCTTGTCTGCATTTGAAGTATCTGATATGATCATATACAGGTCTACTAGAATTTCCTGATGAAGATTGGTTGGATTGGGTCCTCCATTGTGGGCGATTGTAAGGTTTTCCCTCAATACGCTTATTTTTATTTGTATGGGGTCCAAAATACTTTGGTTTGATATTTTGGTTGTTCTCAAAATCTTCCAAAAATCTATATTTGTGAATAAGCGTAGGAAAATCAGTAATTTCTAGTATTCCTACTGCTTTTCTCAATTCAACCCTAAGTCCATTCTCAAATTTTATACATTTCATCCTTTCCTCTGGGTGATAAAAGAAAGTAGAGTATTTTCCTAATTCTTCAAACTTGGAAGCATATTCCCCTACTGTCATACTTCCTTGCTTCAACTGCATAAACTCTATTTCTTTTGCTCTCCTCACATCATTAGGAAAATATTTTTTCTAAAAACCTTGTTCTAAATACCTCCCATGTAATAATTATTCTTCCTCCTTCAAGTAATCTCCTGGTACCATCCCACCAATATTCGGCTTCTCCTATTAACATAAATACAGCATAATTCACCTTTTGATTGTCAGCACAGTTCATAACTCGAAATATTTTCTCCATTTCTTTAATCCATAATTCAGCTTTTTCTGGATCATATCCTCCAGAAAATTGTGGGGGTTTGTTTCTCCTAAATTCAGCTAATTCTTGTGATTCAGGGTTTCCTTCAGGTCTTTGATTCCTTATTGGTAAAGGCCATGTCTCGGATAGCTTGCATTGCTTCCGTTAATTCATTGTTTCTTCTAATGTTTGCCATTTGGAATTGTATGAGTTAGTAAAAAAAATAATGAGCACATTTCACAGATCTCGCATGAAACGTCGCTCTGATACCATCTAATGTGACGATAAAAAAATAAATAGATAAATAGGAATGGGAACTAAATATAAATTAGAATGAGGTTAGGGACACCTCACTTAAGGTAAATATAGAGATAAAAATAATTATGAACAGATAAAAAAAGTAATTAAAGTAAAAAGATAAAATGATAGATGTCTCCTTCCCTTACCTTAGCTATGGAAGATATATTTTTGAAGATGATCTTTGTATTTTATTTTTCTTCTCTTTCTTTTCTTACGCTTGCAAAGACTCGCTGCCTTTCTTTTTTTTTTTCTTCATTGTCTCTCTTTCTTTCCCCCTTTGAATTCACTTCATCCATATTTATACTACATTTTGTAATGATTACACTTAGTTTAAATTGCACTATCTCGTTTCTGTTTCAATACTTCTTTGGTTTGGTTTTGTTTGTTAAAGATTGACCCATCCAGATTTTTTTTGTTTATCCAATCTGAAGTTAATATTAACTTATCATGGTATTAATTGTGATTTGCCATTTTGCCAATGCATGTGCATGAACTGTGAGGTAGTGGTGGAGATTCAACCTAAAAACAATTCTTTTGTTTACTTTATATAAAGTATCTTTGCATATAATAAAGATCTATTTGAACGAGGTTATAAATATTATTATTATAATAATAATAATAAAAAATCCATTTGAACGAGGTTATAAATATTATTATTATAATAATAATAATAAAGGCAAAACATATGTTTTTTTTTTTAAACTGAAACGTAGCTATAATGTTATATAACTTATTTTATTTAAGTATATTATTTTGTACTAATTTTTTTTATTATTTTAATTGCAAACACTTAAATTTTGATTTTTTGAATAATTATAATATTTTTTTTATATCATATGTTCAAAATTTATTATACTAGTCACAATACTTAAATACTTAAAAAGAATAATATATCATAAATTTTTAAGTATTGATACACTGAAAACATTGGAGTACAAATTTTGGGATGTTTTAGTTTGAGTTTCTAATTTGTGTTATAACCTTTCGATTTTTCGTAGCTTTTTGTTGTGATAGTATGTTGTGTCGTTGTGGGATTTTGCCATTTTTTGGATTCAACTTTTAAGGATATGGGTTATCTAGTAGTTAATGAGTTGTGGTGTCTCAAAACCTGAAGTAGTAGAAAATGATTTGGAAGGGCAACTTATTTTACAGTGTCAAGGTCCCTTAAAGAGTGGAGAGAGTAGTCTTATTAATTGGATTCTTAATAACAAACAAATGACAAAGATGAAGGACTTTTACAACATAAAGTTACTAAAACGGCATAATTGGATTCTTCACAAGGCACATGTATGCTCTACATTTTTTTTTCTCTAAAAAGAAAAAATAAATTAAAGAACATTTAGGAGGTGACTCGCATTTTTATTCTCTGTTTTTAATTTTTAATAGTCAAATTGTGACATTCTTCTTAAACTTTTTTCTGTTTTCGGATATATGTAAACACTGTTTTTTTTTTCTAATTTCTTATATAGGCAATTCTTTAAAAACTAAAATAACTAGGCTGAAAATAAAATGATATTTTATAATTAGAAAAAAGGCATAAGGGAACGTTTCATAGTATCTTTATAATCTTAATTAATTAATGAAGAATATCATCTAGAAATAGGAAAATGGAACACAAGCCGGCAAATATTAATGAATGTCCTATCTCAGTTAAAACCCGAAAACATTGAAGGTTGCCGGCAACTATTTTCTGTACCAAAACAAATCATTTTTTTTCCTAATGATCCAAATGGTTAGTTAGAATGGAACAAAAGTAATGTTTAGTTAAACATAGAAGGCCTACAACTCTTTCGTTAAACAATGTCATTTGCCTTTCACTCCAACGTTTTCCACCTACAAACTTCCCTTTCTTGCAAAATTAATTATAGTGTGTTTCAAGTGGTTTATCTAAAACATTTTCCATATAACTAAGAATTAATACGTTTCAAATGTCAATTTTATATATAAATTTCATTGCCTATTGCTCAAAATATTTTATTTCTAAGGATTTTTTTTTATTATTAAACTCCTTTGTAATTAAACATAACTTTTTATTAACATCTTCCTAATGATTTATGAGTGCAGTCCATTGCTCTAAACAATTGATTCCTGCAATGAAACAAATCAAGTGTCAACACACATAGTCCAATCAACAATCAAACAAACAGCAGAAAAACAATGAATCAATCTGCTGACTCTTAAACCACTTCCATCCATTTTCAAAACACAAATTCCTCGTATATATAATAATCCTTAACTCCACCCATCACAACCTTAAAACCAAACATTCCAACACACCATGGAAAAACCAGAAACAACACTCCTTTTATCACTTCTCTTCCTCTTCTCATCATGCTCGTGTTTCACACTCAACAATGCACACTCAACCACCATCCTTAACGTCTGGCCCAAACCCAGAAACCTCACGTGGGCCCCACCATATCAAGCCACCCTCATTGCTTCCAACTTCACCATCACCACCACCACTCCCCACCACAACAAACACCTCTCCGCCGCCATCACCCGCTACCAAAACCTCGTAATATCCGAACACCACCACCCACTTCTCCCCCCAGCAGTCAATATCTCCAAAATCCTTCCACCATTACAGTTTCTCACCCTCGTCGTCCAAGACCCTGATGCAGAACTCGTTCATGGTGTCGACGAGTCCTACACCCTCTCCATCCTCCCTTCTTCAGCCATCCTCACTGCCAACACTACGTGGGGCGCCATACGAGGACTTGAAACTTTCTCCCAGCTTGCATGGGGTCTCCCCACGTGTGTTGCGGTGGGAGTGCGCGTGTGGGATTCTCCACTCTATGCCCACCGTGGGATCACGTTGGACACGTCGAGGAACTACTACCCCGTGAAGGACTTGTTGAGGACGGTGGAAGCCATGAGCATGAACAAGCTCAACGTCTTGCACTGGCATCTCACCGACTCACAATCTTTTCCACTTGTGCTTCCCTCTGAGCCTTCTTTGGCTGAAAAGGGTGCTTATGCTTCTCACATGGTGTACACACCAGAGGATGTTAAAACGATTGTGGAGTTTGGTCTCGATCGTGGGGTTCGTGTTCTGCCAGAGATTGATGCGCCTGGTTAGTTCAATTTCTTTTACTTTGAAATGTATTTTGGAGTTGCTCTTTCTTTTTGTTTTTTAATTCAGAGCCTTCGTTGCATTGAAAGATTTCATCTTCAAGAACATAAATTACTGAAGAATTACATGTGTTTGATTCTTGTGTCTGTTTGTAGGGCACACAGGATCTTGGGCTTTAGCCTACCCTGAGATTGTAACTTGTGCAAACATGTTCTGGTGGCCACCTAGCGGCGATATCCTTGCTGCAGAACCAGGAACAGGTCATTTGAACCCTCTAAACCCCAAGACTTACCAGGTCCTAAAGAATGTCATACGTGACACGACCACATTGTTCCCAGAACCATTTTACCACTCAGGTGCCGAAGAGGTTATACCAGGTTGCTGGAAAACTGATCCAACAATTCAGAAATATCTATCAGATGGTGGAACTCTCAACCAAGTTCTTGAGAAGTTTATCAACAACACTCTCCCTTTCATTCTGTCCCTCAACCGCACCGTTGTCTATTGGGAAGATGTTTTACTGGATGAAACAGTCCATGTTTCGTCCACAATTCTTCCCAAGGAGCATGTGATTTTGCAGACATGGAGCAATGGACACAACAACACTAAAAAGATAGTTTCTTTGGGATACCGCACCATTGTGTCATCATCAGACTTCTATTACCTGGATTGTGGCCATGGTGACTTTGTAGGGAACAACAGTGTCTATGATCAGCAGAATGGGGATGACAAAGACAACGGTGGCTCTTGGTGTGGACCTTTTAAGACATGGCAAACCATATACAATTATGATATAGCCTATGGGTTGAATGAGGAAGAGGCAAAATTGGTTTTGGGTGGGGAAGTAGCACTGTGGTCTGAACAAGCTGATGGAACTGTTTTGGATGCAAGAATTTGGCCAAGAACTTCTGCATTGGCTGAGACATTGTGGTCAGGAAATAGGGATGAAAAGGGTGTGAAAAGATATGCAGAGGCCACAGATAGACTGAATGAATGGAGAAGCAGAATGGTCAATAGAGGAATAGGGGCTGAACCAATTCAGCCCCTTTGGTGTGTTAGGAACCCTGGTATGTGCAACACGGTTCATTAAACCTAATTGCATTCTTCCTCTGTCATGAAATGGAAGGAAAACAGTAAAAAGAAGATATTCAATCAAACCTTTTCTTTTACTTCTAGCAAAAACAGATACTTAAGTCAAAATATATCTTATAGCTGTGTAGGAGTCTTTGAAAAAGCTATTGCTGTATGATGAGTGATTGTAGTTGTTAAGGAATATTAAAATTTTTACATATATTTATGCAGTTCTTGATTTCAATTAATCTGCTTTGAGCTGGTTTATTGATAGATTAAGACTATAATCAATGTTTATGTTGGGATCTTAACTGTTTGAATCGAATGTTTTATAGGAAGGTGAGAAATGTTGAACACTGAACGTATTACAGTGTACTGTATATGATGAAGGAATGCATTATTGAATTCAAAACCGTAGGTTGGCTTTGAAACAAACTAAAACAGAATGAATAACAACAAAATAGCCTTTAAGAATTGATCCAATTTGAGAGGCTTGATCGTTATGTCTACAACTTGAATATGTGATTTACAGCAGCTCAACTTGACAATTCTTTTCTTCACCAAGTCTCTAAAAAGATGAAATCTCATATCATTATGTTTGTTTTTCCGATGAAACATTTGGATTCTTGAATGATTGTATGGTTGAGTTGTTATCACATAGAATCAAAGTGCTTTTGTGCTCTTAAAGGCCAAGCTTCTTCAATGTAACATTCCAATTTTTTCATCTTCATAAGTTGTATAACCATTAACTAACAAAAATTTAAGAGTTAAATATATTTTCTGTCTTCGATTTCTAAAATCTACTTAAAACTCAAAATTACACTGTCTAAGACTTAAAACAAGCCAGAATTACCAAACTAGATGGAAATGTTATGCAACTACCTAGACACCAACTAAATGATACATGAAGGTAAAAAAACTGAGCTAAAAGTGAAAAACAACAAGAACTATGAAACCAACATGCACAGAACCATAAAATGCACTAAATCAGTAAATTAGTTCTATCCTTATACTTAAATGACTCAAAATGAAGGCTCAAGCTATCTACACCTAAGATTTACTATCAAAGCAAGTCTAAGAAGCAAAAGAGTATTACAAACCATGCTAGTTACTGAAAACAACAGAATTAAAAACTTACTATGAAAATCTGAAAAAAAAAATTCCATGCTACTCTCAAAAACAACAAAATAACTATGTCAGAAAGTGTAAATTCATCAAAGCATTCTGTTATAACACTTATTTATTCTAAAAAACAAGAAAGACAGAATTTAACCATGCACCTAAAATAATACTGCAGGAAGAAATTAAAATGAAAAGAAAATTTTAACTAGTAAACTAAATTTGAACTAGCTACACAATTGTAAATCAACAACATACAATAATTAAAGACTAAACTACCTGCTTTCTAGAAAGAATCCAATGCAACACCTTAAATCCAACTAAAACAGAACTGATAAAAAAAACTGGACAGAATTTAGAACAGGAAGAAAACACATAATAGAATTTTAAACCAGAATGTAGAACAACTTCAAACTAATATGATCAAAAACAACAACTATAGCTACCTGCAATTACAGAAAAATCAGAACAACTAAAAATAAAGAGAAAATGTTAGTGATGTTGGTTAAGAAAACTAGAAAGAAAAATAAATGGCAAACTTTTAGAATTTTAAGACCTCGCCCCCCCCCCCCCCCCCCCCACCCACTTAAAGTGCACATTGTCCTTAATGTGGCAAGGGAGTCTGACATTTTTAGATTTCATTTGTTATTTACAATGAACTATTGAAAATTACCATACTGTAAAAAAAATGGAACCACAATTAACATGGATGACAAGTTTATTTATGGGTTATACACAATGGAAGATTTTATTGACTCTATTTTCGCCTCACAGCTTGTGTAGTGAGTCTGTTCTGAACAAAAGATTTTTCCAAACAACAAATCTCAGTTTGGTCCAGCCTTAGGATTCATTGTTGGTTGAACCATGGTTATCGAATCGAGATTCGTATCGTGAATCGTTTTGTAAATTTTTTTGAATCGTGAATCGAATCTTATTATGAATTGTAAGATACATAATAAATAAAATAGAATATATTTAAGTAAAAATAAGTGATATGAAAAAAAAACATTAAAAATATCATATATTATAATTAAGTCAAGATCTCCAATTTAAATGCTACATCTTAATTTTTAGTCTTTCATTCATCATCTCTAAGATCAATGTCACTTAGATCATCTTCATCTAATATAACATTAAGTGGCAACTCATCTTCATCTTCATCCTCTTCCTCAACTTCTTCAACCATCCATTCAATTTCATCATTATTTGCTGTTGTAGTGGATATTCCCTTTTTGTTTAAGTTTCTTGGATCCCTCTTCCTTTTCTTGCTTGGAGCTCCCTCTTCAAGAGTAAAAGATTCATGTATATCCATCTATGAAACATCATTTGGTAGACAAGGATCCTCTTTTTCAGTAATCCACTCATCATCTAATTCAATATCAGAGAGACATATAGGATCATAAGTATCTCCTTTCTCTTCTCTAACCTTTTGTTTCATGTCAAGTTGAAGATTATATTTAACAAAGACAATGCTCACTACTTTTTTACTTTCAGTCTTACTAGCATGTCTACTAGTTGTCCATTCTTCTGAAACAAACATACCTCGAAGAGCATTTTTCTGTTGTGCTATACATTGAAGGGTTAGAAAAGTAGTTGCAAATCTTGTGACTGCTGGTCTAGCTAATTCTTTTCCTTTAGAATATTTTCTATATAAATTTAGGACTCATGTGTGTCTATAAATGAAAGTTGTGACTTTTTTTGGCATTTGCAATCGTATTGTAAAATATTGGAAGTTCACTTATGTCTTTAAGAATTAAGTCAAGATAAAGCTGCACAAGGAGACCAAAATAGTTTAGTTCTCTTCTCCTATAACATCTTTCCTGCTGCCATAAAATTAGAAGCACCATCTGTCACAACTTGCACGACATTGTCCTCCCCAGTTTCTTCAATCATAGAATCTAATAATTCAAACATTTGTTTAGCATCCTTGATCACATTATTACTAGTATCAATAGATTTTAAGAACACTCTTTCGCTTTGACTATTAACTAAAAAGTTGGTAAGAAACCTCCCTTTTCCATCTATCCAACCATCACACATCAAAGTACATATCCCCATTTTTCCCATTCAACCTTATATTTCTCCAAACTAGCTTGAATATTGTCAACCACTTTTTTCATATAAGATACTCTAACTTCATGATAAGTTGGAGGCGTTAAACCCTTTCCATATTCCACAACATATTTCAACATTTAGGTAAATAAAGAGCTTCTTACCAAATTAAATGGCAAAGCATTCCCAAATATGCAGTTGCAAATATCTTGAATCACCAACTCTCTATCTTTAAACATTTCATTTATGGTTTTCTGTTTTGTAACTCCTTGTTTCCCCTTCTCAATACATTGAATATTTGTTTCTTCAAAACAGTCTACCCGATTTGCTTCTTTCATTTTTTCTTTATCTTCTAACAATTTCAAAAACATTCCTCTAACGTCATTAGGAACAGATGTACAAGCAATGACATTCTCCTTTGTCCCAACAAGATGATGTTTCATTCTTGCAACACCACCCCAACAAGTATGTGAACAACATTTGCACTTGACTAAAAGTCTATGAGGAGAAACACTCTCATAATGACTCCATATAATATCTATTTCTTTCTTTCTCTTTGTTTGACTTATACTCTTTTTACTTCTACAAATACGAATAAATTCAAAATAATATTTCTTCCTAAAAAACAAAATAAAAAAATATAATTAACATTCTGGACAAAAAAAAAATTAAGAATAGTCAAAATATAATTTTGGATAAAGTTGAAAAAAGTTCACGTGACATGATCATGAATAAAAATACAAATTTGTATTTCATGTGACGCGATCATAAAGATTCATCTTGAATAAAATATGAAGTTTTATTTCATTTGAAAAAGAAACATATATAAAATCTAGAAGTAAACTAAAAGTAAAGAAATATCACGTGAACATTTCAGAAAAAGTGAGATGAAAAGGTGATGGGATTGCAATTACTTTATCAAAATCTAAATAATTAAATATTAAAATTCAAAATCTATAATAAATTGAATATTTGCATTTAGTGATGTTAATCCATATGTTGTTTCATTTCTATGTTAGTATTTGATTTCCATGCTTAATGCTTGCTTTGGTTTGGCCATCCATGCTTGATTTGTGGTTCTTGAGATGTTGGAAAATATCTTTTGAACCTAAAACTGAAAATTGAATGCCTAATAGAGCTTGTATCTAGGGATAAAACATGATTCATTAGTAATCTTAAGACTCTTAAACTTAATGCATGATTTCACTTGTTGAGGATTCAAGAAATTGGAACTTGATGAGTTATCATAGACTCAAAGTCACTAGAAATAAGATTTGAGTATTCTTGTTAGTTGATTTTGACTTGAAATTGGAATTGAGATATTTGTGAATGTATGAGAATAAAGTGAATGAAATCTAGTCTTTACAATTGTATATAATCTATGTTAAATTTCTGTGCACACCAACTGTTTGATAAAATACCAAAAAGAGTTTCTGTGTTTTTGTGAGCTTTGTTGTCTATTTGAGTTTGAATTGTGAGATTTGTCATGTGTTGCAAAAGTCCCCGTGGAGAGAACGATATTTATTACTTCCTACGTGCGACTGGTGCACTTTTCGTTTTCCACTAACAGGTACTAGAAGCTAAACAAGCATAAAACAACTAAAACACAAAACAAAACAAAACAAAACACACTAAACATGAGGATATAACAAGATAAAAGCTAGGAAAGAGTTGATTTATTCATGATAATAAACACACAAAAAGAGGTAAGAATTGACATTATCAAAATTCATTGTCCAGATGTGTCTTGACATATTCAATTTCATTAGGTTCACTACTTGTAAGAACTATGTCATCAATTGTAGATAGCAACCTTCAACCCCCGTCACCAACAAATACGTCCTATGGAGCATGGGAGTGATGGAACAATAAAGGATATTTATTTGGCAAGAACCCGCAATGCTTCATTACACCATTCATTTGTTGCTTTAATGCCATTTTCCTCATCATTGTTGTTAAATCCAAGATTTTGTTCCCAATTAACAGATTATTTTCTGACAACATGTTTGATCCACTAGCAACATTCAACTCAACTTCATGCACAACTTTACTTTTCCCACCAGTTCGTAGGCTGAATTGTTTACTGATTTTTGTTATGCTAGAGATAAGTTCCTTGCATCCTTAAGAATTTTGTCCATGAGCACTACACCACTAGCAACATCTAACATACTCCTATCCAAATACATCACACCCAATTCAAGGCAACAACCCACGGGTAATCCACTTGCATAGTAAAAAACAATCTCACATGATATTATCTTTTTATCATATAGGTCCAAGGTCCAAAGAGGCCCTATAAATATACATAGTATCCTTCATGAAATACTCAATTTGAAAACAATTACTCAAACTCAGTCTCTCTAAAAGGATCATTACTCTCTTGTTGACTTAAGTGTTAGAGAGTCTTTTGTAGGTGGATCTTCTCTATTTCAACTCCCAAGAGCATTGAATCAAGATCCATGATCCATCAGGTCATCCAGATCTTGCCACCTAAGGCCATTCCATTTCTACAAACTACTCACAAGTTCCATAACTTTAGGTCCACTAGCCCGATCATGATTTTCCTACCCCCAAAAGGAAAAATCCTTTCCTTTTTTGGTCGGTTATGGGCGAGGAGGGATTTGAACCCCGACACTGTGGTTTGTAGCCACGTGCCCTAATCCTCTAAGCTACATGCCCCACCACGTCATCTCCACTGGAAATATGTTCCCCGGAGTATTCTAAAAAAAGGAAACCTTTCCTCCCCCAGCCTAAGAAGATGTGAAAGTGTCTCTCACTCTATAAGAACAGTGCGTTCTGAGGTGTGAAATGGGAGATAAGGGATTTCATAATTGGGGTTTTGAATAAGACGACCTTTTTCTTTTTCATTCTTATTACTTTTGTATAAAAGTCCACACTTCGGATCCTGGTAAGAACAGTTTACATAGTTGATAGTTGTCTTTGTCCGGCTTGACAAACACAATGGAATGGAGATCATTTCTACTATTTGAATTTGTATTGAGTAAAAAACCTTTAAAAGGCTTTGATACCAAGTAAGAAATGTATCTAAGAGAAAGTGGTGTATTAATATGATGATAATAGTGTACATATGTTGCAAATGCCAACAAAACAGGATCTAATGATTATGGGTAACATTAAAACGCTACAAATAAAGAAAACTAACAAGTAACATTTACATTCATTGATCGACAATTACATTAATTATATTAATTGATAATATTAAAACATAATATTAGTTGTATAAAAATATGCACAAATCAAATGTTCTTATTTCTAATTTTAAGAAATTACTGTATTTTTTTATAATAAAAGAAATAAGCAATAAAGTAATCTAAATACAATACTTCTCTTCTCTACTTTTTTTTTTTCTAATGCCAATGTTGATGGTTATGTAAACTATGAATTAACGAATATATTAACCTATCAACCTCTACTCAGCACGTTGACCTTAGGTTACAAATTTTAATTTTTGATAAGTCTCAGAAGATTTAAAAGAAAAAGAATTCTAGAATAGCTGAACCAAAGACGCGTTTTCGTCACCTGCGAGACTACAATTCTACAAATCCGTAATCCATCATGAAACAGATCATATCATGGATCATAGTACAGCTTCTCATTTTATCACACACACACACACACACACGATGAAAGACAAGATCTTGAGGTTCAAGTCAATCAAACATCCCCACAATGCCCACTTAATTTTCTCCTCATTGTTGTCTGTCAAGAACAATACAATAAAATAACCTTTCACACCAAATCATCATAACCACCAAATCTCTACCCTCTCAATACTATATTAGTAAAATGGAAACCAAACCATCCACATAACAAAAACTTTTAGTCAAAACTTCTAGTAACCCTAAACCCAAGAAACAATATTTATCAATGAATCATTTAAAAATGGCTAGGTCCTCAAGGATTCATTAAATTTGTGCACTTAAATGCTACACATATTAAGTACAAATCCATCATATTATTATAATCTAATTTTTTCATTTTTCAATTGGTTATTATTCATATAAAAATAATCCCAACCAAGCATGCTATAATTAAAACGACGAGAGAGATTTTACAATCATTAATAAAAATAAATTAGCTATAAAAACAAATATGCTTGAATGGAATTAATTACCTAGAGAGATGAAATGAGTGGTCTCTTTCCATTAATTACTATTTTATATAAACTTTAAATTGAAGATCTCAGTTATACAAATTAAACCCTGATTTACTTGAAACATATTCTATTTAATGTTGACTATTTAAACGTATCTTTGGGAGAGGGAACTAAGTTATCAAATTCAAATGAGGTGGAACATCAAATTTTTTCAAAAAAATAAATAAATAATTAGTTTTCTAGAATTCCTCAAAGTCAGGTGGTGAAAGAAATATATAATATACAAACAAAATTTTCACTCCCATGACTCCGTCAATTACTTTCGATCTCTCGATCTACGCATTCTAGAAACAAATCTCGTAACTCTAACGTTAAAAGAAACACCGGTGTGTGTGTGTTTTTTTCTTGTTTTTTTCTCTTTTTTATTCAACTATATATATATATATATATATATATATATATATATATATATATATATATATATATATATATATGTTTCTGTGTTACACTTCAGTTATTCTCAACTCTTCAAACGAAAACATTCCTTCTCTTAGAAAATCTGTGTTTAACAAATAACTATTACCGTTATGGAACGCTCCGAGTTCGAGTTCCCCGCAACAGCTTCCGTTTCCAGTGCCGTCCCCGACGACATCGTTTTCTGCGGCAAAGTCATAACGCGCCGATCCGAAAGCGAGACCCGGGTTCTGTTGAGGTCCGAGTCTTCGGGTCGGACCAATGGCTTCGTGGCGTGGCTCCGTTCGCCGTCCGGGAGGGAGAGCCGCTGCCGGAGGAGCGAGAGTTGCCGGCGGCGGTATAACAAGGTGTTTGGGGCGGTGAAGTTTCCTTTGCAAATGGAGTTAAGTGACATTAAGATGAGGCAGGATCGGATTGAGTCGCGACCTCCGCCGAGGTTCACGGCGAAGGACGACGGCGGAGAGAGCTGCTGGGAATTGGTCCGGCCGATGAGGCGACGGGGATCGCTCAAGAATGCCTTATTTGGATGCCTTCCCATTGTTTAGGATTTTTTTTTTCATTTGTTTATCTATTTTCATACTTAGTGAACACCTTATTTATTTATTCGTTTATTATATACATACTATTTTCCCCATGGTTTGGTGTCATTGAAGCACTTCACTTTAAAGTTTAAGAATTCAACCGAGATAAAATTTGTATATTAAAGCGATTAATTTAATCATTGAAAAATAGTTAAAATGATATTAAAAATTTAGAGTTAAATATTGGTTTGGGTGCTCGATATACATGTTAAAGAGACTTTGATGCTTAAATCATCAATGATCTGATCAGTAAAGACAATTAATGTTGTAATAAATACGAGAGAAAAGTCTCAAGAACCTTATCTGTGACCTCTAATTATAATTTTCCATATGGGTCTTTGATTAAGATTGATCTAATCGAGGTTTAATTGCTTAAAAAACCTTATCAGTAACTTATTTACCCTTAATTATCAGCTGACTTACATATCTTAGACGTCGTTCCGCCACGACGATTGCACGTCATGATCGCACGTCGTGCTTCAGTCACAAAAACATCTAACATATTTATGGAAAACCTTAACCTGACTTGTTTTGAGTTGTTCGGTACAATTGAGAGTGTAGTTCGTTGACACATTATTTCATATTATCAACAATTGGAGTCATTGCACTCGGCGTATCATTCATTCGGTATTGTCGGGTAGCCGCTTGTTGACACATAATCCCATGATTTTCGAAGTGATTGCCACGTCTAGGAAAAGTTGGTTGTTGGCTCAAGCCTGTGCAAATTTCTTTGAGCATGATTGGCTCTACATGGACAAATTGACCCATTTTGTACAAATATAAACACTAATTCCAATTTTCATGAATAAATTTATATATTTGCATCATTAAAAATATAAAAAAAATCATATATTGTGTATTATAAATGGATTAAATTTCATTGATATACACCGGTAAAAATACATATTCACACTTTTAATTTTTTTTAAGTAAATTTTTTATTATAAATATTTATTTTAGTATAAAAGAATAATTAAGTTTAGAAAATAATTAAATTTAAAAAATATCACTTAAAAGGTAAAATTGATAAGATAATTATTTTAATTTTAAAAAAAAGGATTGGTTATTAAATGATAAAATTGAAAAATAAATGTGTATAATGGGTAAAGGGTGTATCTTCACCAGTAAAAACATATACGCATGTATATCCACTTTTTCTTTTCTATTTTTTGTGATAAATAAAACTAATAAAATTATTTGTTTAGTTATACTAAATTATGTATTTATTTTTTTTGAGCGATAATGATTACATGTATAAAATTTAAGTATATTATTTTGATTTTTCCAAAATTGTTGGTCAAGATTTGTCATTGAATAAGAAAAAAATGATTATATAATCCAGACAAAGTACAATGTACAATGATATAAAGAATATATGGTCTAATGCCACTTAACACAATTGGATAGGGGTGACATTTCAGGATGGACCTTCTTTATGTAAGTTGTTTGATTTTTTTTTTTAATTTACTTAATTTTATTTTTGTTGCAATTGTTCATTATGTTATGCATTTTAATAATTTCAAATATTATGATAGGAATCGAAAGAGTGCAAACATCAAATAATTAATAAATTTGGAAGGACACAACTTGACATATATTTAGATGAACCAACTTTAGGTTTTGACTTTTTGGAGCAAATGAATGTCTTACAATGGTGGAAAACTAACAGTCTAAGATTTTTTTTTATCTTTAATGGCTAGAGACATATTAAGCATTCCAATAACAATTATGGGATCTAAATCTTTATTTAGTATTGGATCTTGGATCCTTAATAAATATAGGAATCGACTTTTGATTGAGAATGTGGAAGCAATTATCTGCAGTTCTAGTTGGAAGCATGGATTTCTTGAGGATAATTATTTAACTTTGATTCATACCTTTTGTTATTGTATTTTTTCAATCTATTGTTTTGTTTCAATGTATGTAGAAGATGGAGAAGATATTAATTTTCAAAATGTGCTAGATGAAGGTTCATCCAAAGTTGCATCCAATGTTATTAACATGGAAGATGAAGAATGATTCCATATTTAGTTGTATACTTTGTTGATCATGTGTACTTTATTAATCAAGAGCCTTGATTTTGTTGGTTGAACTCAAGGATTATGAGCTTTGATTTGGCTGTATTTTATTTAAGGACTGTTGTTTTGATTTGGAATGATTTGGTTGTATTTTGTTTATGTTGGCAATGAATTCTGTTTTCTTAATTCTATTTATTTTATTTTGATTTAATTTGAAATTAGAATTCTGTTTAATTCTGTTTTGTTAATTCTAGATGATTTTGTTTTGTTTACGAATGTGGGCCAGGTTGTGAGCCGTTGACTAGGCAGCGGGGCAGGGTACACCAAGAAAATAGACATGTTTTCAAACTACAAGACAAGTCAGTCCAGCCCACACTTTACAGTCCAAAATGCGGGACATGCCAAAATGGGCCGGATTGACTCGTTTTGCCATTCCTACTATTAACCCTCTAGTTGATACTTTTTATATTAAATTCATGAAACTCAAATATGCTTAAATGATAAATGTGTTAATATTTGATAAAACTTACTTGACAATGTTAATAAATATTCCCTAAATAATATGATTCATATGTGAATTGATGTGTGACCAAAACACATATATGTGTGTGTGTAGGCGTTTGATTATACGAAGATGAACTAAGTGGAAATAAATTATCCACATTAAATGAATTATCATAGATTTGTGGTATTATGATTGATTTCTTAGCGGCTTAACCTGGTGTTTGTTATTTATATGATAAATATATGACGAGACGTAATTGTTGCTATGAATATATATATATATATATATATATATATATATATATATATATATATATGAGAAAAAACAAGTTCATATTCCAAATTTGGGTATCAAAAGATTATAAAGTTACTCAAATATTTTTTCACGAAATATATATATCATATGCAATTTATTTTATAATTTTAACTATAGAAACAACATTTTCAAAAAATAAAAATAAAAATAAAAGTTCTTCTTGATTTTGTACTCCAAAATTTTATTACTATTAATGGTTGTATATCATCATATGTTACAATTGTTTTTTAAACCATATCTATGATAATTTAATTGATCGTTGAAAAATAATATTTCCAATTAATCATTATTAAATTTAATGAATATTATATTACTTTTATATAAATGATTGTAATTTTTCATTCAATATGATTGTACTTTATACGCAGGATAACAACGGGTTGAGATAGTGTCTATCCACCAACCCACAAGGATTTACATGTTACCCACTTCATTACTCATTGGATATTAAAAAATATATTTTATAATTTTTACAAAATATACAATATAATATAAATTTAATTTAATTTAGTTAAATTTAACCTAATAAAATATAAATGAAATTTTAATTTTAATTAAATTTAACTTAATAAAATATAAAATAAATATTAATTTTGATTTTTTTTGGGTAATGGATACCCGTAGGTATGAGTAGTATGATACACACATCCGATCCATTTATAAATGAAGATTAAAATACTACACTACCTACAAGTGTCTATTACTCGCTGATACCAACTATCTGCTGCGAATTTTATTCGCGGATACTTACGAACACAAGTCTTTTTGACATTTGTATATATGGGTATAAATACATACATTAGTATGGTTTAAATGAATAATCACATAATGAATCCTTATTCGATTCACTGAATTAGTATAATTTATCATAATTAATACCTTTTGGAATACTCATAATAAATTTTTATTGACGAAGACTAACACTTAACCCATTAGAAATATATTGAAAAATCCATGTTTATCACATTCTAAAGACTTAATCTATTTAACTAGATCATTAGTTAAGCATACATGATATTTTCTTTCCTTAGTATGTTTCATGCTTAGTAAATTTAAGTGCTCAATCCATCATCATCAAAATACATATTTTTTACATCACACATGCATGTCTTCACTATTCATGCATCGCTTGAGCGAGTTTCTCTCCTTTAAGTAACTTTGTTTCCTTTACAAAGAAAATTACTTTCTAACGATCTCACATTACTTGAGTGATATTAACATTAAAGAGGAAAGAATTGATATAATCTTTTATTGTGTTGAGTTTGTAACAAGAACATTATAAAAACAAAAAAAATAACTATATTATAATAAAAGGTTTTATTAAAAAAAAAATGTCTCAATCATAACATACTCCCTCCAAATAGTAAATTATATGTCTATCTATATGTAATTATGGAATAAGAAAAAAAAATAGTTAAGCCAATTAAGATAAATTACCATCTACAAGAATACAAAGAGTTGGTGGTCTAACTACACTACCAAACACTATCTAGTTGATAGTCTTTTGTGCTCTTCATAAGACATTCGTGATTTAGAGTAAAAAAATTACACGTTGCTTAAGCAGTCATCTTTTAAGGAGAGAGATTTGGATCAACCTTTGTCCTGGTTCAAACACTCACTCAACACTTAAGTGTCTATCAAATGAGTATCTTAAGAAAGAAATAAAAGCAACTCAAAAACAACATGAAAACAAAACACATTGTAAGAAGAATAGAAAGCAAGGTCGAGAAAAGAGAAACAAAGGTAAAATACACTTTATTGATCATTATGGAACTGATACAAAAAGTGTTTAGCAAAAAGAGACGCATTGATATATAAAGGGAGACAAAACAAAAAGATGTAAATCGCTTACCGAGGGTTTACAACTTAGTTTTACATCAACATTAACACAATTTCCCCATTGCTTGAAAATCCATATTGCCAATGAAACAATAACATATAGTTACTAGATCTCACAAAATCCCACACAACACTTCACACTTTTTTTGTTTGAGCAACTCTCATAATATACTAGAGAAGAGAGAATTACCTCAACATCTCTCCTCGTCGAACCAAAAAATATGACTTGAATAATTTGGACTTTGGAATGACTAGGATATAACATTGATTTTTTTTTTTTAATATAACTCCATTATTTTTAAGATTATCAAGTTATTATTAATTGTAATTAAAGTGAATTAAATATGATCTTTATTGTTAACATTATTGAGAAAGTAAACATGTCACCCTAAAAATATTTCATATGTATATTAGAGATGATAAAGATACATGCATGAGATAGGAATTAGGATATAATGAATCATAGAAAGTTTATTTTATTAATGATAAAAGAAAAGTAAAAAGAAGAAAATGAGTTGTTCTATTTTTGGCAGCAACATTGTTTGTTTCCAAGACATTTACAAACTACACTAGGTTGTTCTTTTATAAGACAGTCTCTGTCATTTACACAAGACTTATCAATGGAAAACGAACCAAATGGGCAAATCGGTAGTTCCTTTGGCACATTTTCATTTTTCTGAATTTCATTTCCTGAACACAAAACCAAAGCCACCATAATTCCCACCAACACTATCTTTACATTCATCATCTTCAAATCCATTCTGCAAAAATCTTCTTTTCTTTTCCTTATTTTGTTTTATAGTTTTGTATGAGATCATGCTATAATACCAACCCTATTTATACACACTTCATCAATACATTAAAAAACTATTGATGTCTTAAACTGAAAACCTAATCAATATTTAATGTAAAAACAGTATTTAACATAATCTTCAATCTATTTCCACCAGTTTCAATTTCTAATAGTATTCAACTTTATGGAAAACTTTGAAGATTAAAGTATCAAAGTTTTCAACAACTCATTAAAATATATTATTTCCTCTTTCCATTATTTCCAAGATTAAAAGAAAATGAAATGTTACAAATATTTTATTGTAAAATTTTTTTAATACGTTTCAGCATAACTTTATATAACTAATACTACCATACACAAGTCTTGAACGTTATATAGGAAGTGAACGTTATACTATATAATACAAGTCTTCACATGATCATAAAATGACATTATTTTCTAAGTTCAGCATATTTTCTCATTTGTATTATTACTTTGGCTTAAATACTTTATTTGGTCCTCATTTTTATAGTGTTTGTTGCGGATGGTCCTCATTCTGACAGAATGTTTAAAATGGTCCTCATTTTTACGGAATGTTTGAAATGGTTCTCATTTTCGCAATTCGTGTTTTATTTGGTCCTTTTCTGTAACGCCGTTTAAATCATTAACGGAGCATTGTACAAGTGGCACGGTTTGTATGTACAGTACACATAACACACCCTAATATAAACCGTGCCACCTGTACAGCTCCGTTAATGGTTTAAACGGCGTTACATAAAAGGACCAAATAACCAAATAAGAATTGCGAAAATGTGGACCATTTTAAACATTTGGTAAGAATGAGGAGCATTTTAAACATTCTGTCAAAATGAGGACCATCCACAACAAACACTACCGAAAATGAGGACCAAAAAGGTATTTAAGCCTATTACTTTTCACCTAATATTTCACCATTCTACCAATATGCTTTATTATGATGTATAAAGAAAAGGATCACATAATTTCTTTTTATATATAATTTGTAAAAATGAAAAAAAATTGTATATTTTAGTTTACAATTTCTTTTTAAACCATATGGATGATAATTTAATTGATTGTAAAAATATATTTACACTTATCATTATTAAATTTAATGAATATTATATCTCTTTTACTTTTTCAAAAACACACACACATATATTAATTCATTCATTCATTCAAATCTATTATCTATAAAAATAATTTTAATTACAAAAAATATTTATTTCAAATTTTCTTTCCTTTATAATATAAGATTTTTATCATTATTAACTATTGATATCTTATTATTATAATATAATATTTTTATCACTTGATATTTAATTTTTCTTTTAATTTTTTTGTTAATTAATTATTCATTCATTCAAATATATTATTTATAAAATAATTTTAATTATAAAAAAAATTATTTCAAATTTTCTTCCTTTTATAATATAATTTTTTTTATCATTATTAATTATTAATATTTTATTATTCTTGTGTTCATTATTTAATTCATTCATTTAAGTTTTATTAATAAAAATAACTTTAATTATATAATAATATTTATTCCAAATTCTTTTTCTTTAATGGTATAAATTTTTATCGGGATTCGTTATTGATAGTTTATTATTCTTCTAATTTTTATGTTAATTCATTCATTCAGTCAAATCTGTTATAAAAATAATTTTAATTATAGAAAAAATATTTATTTCAATTTTTTTCCTTTATAATATAATATTTTTATCGATATTAATTATTGATACCTTATTATTATAATATGATATTTTTATTTTTGTCTTGATATTTTATGATTCTTTGAATTTTTGGATTAATTAATTAAAATCCCCACAATTAAATTAAGAAAATAACTAAGATGAATAATAATAAAAAATCTTCAAAAAAATATAACATTTATAAAAATATTATATTATAAGAAAACATTTCTTTCATATTTTCTTTATAGGAAAATATTTATTTAAAAATACCATTAATTTTAATTTTTTTTTCTTTTTGAAGGATTTGTTATTGCATTTATTGGGTTTCTGCATGTGAATATTGTTGGGTCGTACCATTGGTGTTTTTCATTTTTCTGGATTAAAGGGGATGGAAATTATTGTCAGATTAAAATTTGTTTTTGAAACTTTGTATGAGACAATTAAACTGAATGAGACAATTAATTTGTATGGGAATGAATGACACTAAAAATTAAAATTTTAATTCTAAGCAAACACTTAATCTTCCGATAATTGATAATTATCCAAACAAACAAATAATTAGTAGTTGTTTTTTTATAGATTTCATTGACAATTTTTGTTTTTGTAATTACCGATAGAATTTATTGACAAATTTTGTTGTTAGTAATTATCAACGGAATGAAAATTCTATCGGTAAAGTTCACCGATGAATTTTTACTATCGGTAAGTTGTCAGTTATTCTAATTTTTTGACGAATTTTAAACATTATTGACAAATTTTGAGTGTTGGTAATATCAATTTTTCTTGTAGTGAAATTAGAATTTGTCCATGTTCTAAACTTTGATATAAATTCATACCCAAACTTTAAAAATGAATAGATATAATCTTTTTGTATCTTATGTTAATTTTTTTTTACTTATTAAACCACGTGTCAGGCTGGTGTTAGAGTTATGTATACTATTTGATATGTTATGGCTCAAATACCAGTCTAGAACACTGTTTAACACACGCAAAAAAAAAGTTAGCGAAATTGGATTATAATGACCATGTCCACTTATTTTTAAAGTTTAAGAACAAAAATACATCAAAGTAAGAGAGAAAGACAAATTTTAATTTTATATCAAAATTTGGACACTAAAAACATATTTAACTCTTTTTAAAATACAAGGATGGAAGTAACCTGTTGAATTTGTTTAAATAGTCACGTGAACACTTACTCCAAGTTTTAGATAAATTTAATTTAAAATAATTATTTAAAACCGAAAGTGTTGCTAATAAATTTAAAACTTATCAAATGTTGTGATTTTAAATTAAAGGTGGCAATAACTAGTTTTCAACTTTGTATATTAAATATTTTTATTGCTATAATCACTTGAATTATATTTAAGATTATTTTGATATTTAGTTTGAGTAAAGATTTTGACTATCACACTCAATAAAAATCACACGAGAGTGATGAGTTACGAATTAATTGTCACATATTAAACTCATAAGATGAAATCTGAGTTATTATTTATCTCATAACTTCGTAACGTTGTAACAAATAAAAACTTAGTTCTCTCAAAATTCGTATATCTATTGCACTGCAACTTTTGTTAATCTCTATTTGTCTTTCATTCAAAATAATCTTTTAAATAAAAAATATTCAAAAGGTTCCTACGAAACTATAATAACAGCTATAATAACCTCGTACTTGATTTTATAACTAATTTGTATCAATCTTACATGCAGCTTAAGACTTTGCTTTAGGAAAAAAAAAACTCCAAAAAGGTTTCTTTTTATATTAATTGTAAATTTTTTTAGTATTAATATATTTTTATTAAATTAATCGTAAAAGTATATTTGAGAATAAAATTTGATTAAAATATTGAGTAATTATTATTTTTCATTGGTACTAAAAATGATATTCAATACTACAAGAAAATCCTTCACTAAAAACTAATTTTAGTGACTAAAAATTGTTAGTCACTATAGTGGTCAATTAGATACCAATTTATAAAATAAATAATTATTGGTTATTAAAATAGTGGTTAAATTACGTTTTAGTTCTTTTATTTGTAAAGTAGTGTCAAATTGGTCATCCGATTTTTCTTTGTCTTTTGGTTCTTATTTTTTTAAAATGATTCAATTTGGTCATTGCCGTTAATTTTGACCAAACAGAGTTAAAATTAACGACACGTGTCAATTTCTGGTTTTTTGGATTTTTTTAATTTTTTTATTTTGTACATATGTCACTTCATAGTTGCCCCACATGTCAAAATGATTCAATTTGGTTCCTATATTTGTTTTTAGTTTCAATTTAGTCATAATTTTTGTAAAAATGAAACAATATCGTCTCTCCTTAAATTGAGACTTATTTTACTTTTTGTATAAATCTTATGATGATATTCTAAATAAAATTGAAATTTTTATTAAATATTTTGAAAGAAACTATGAGGTGATAGTTTTATTATTAAACAAAATTAAACCCAAACCTAATTTCAATAATTAACCAGTTTGTCATGATATATAAAGGCATAAAGTGTACCATATTATACAAACTTAGTGAAGATTAAAAATCAAATAACTTGTCACACATAAGTTTAGGAACTAAATTTCAAGTTCAAAACAAAACCAAAGTTTAAAGTTTTGTATAGAATTTAAAGTTAATTTAAAAATATTTGTAGAAATATTTAATAAAAATGTTAATCTTAGTAAGAATATCACCATAAGATTTATACAAAAATGTAAATTGAGTCTCAATTTTCAATTTAAGGAGGGATAATATTGTTACATTTTTACAAAAATTAGGACTAAATTGAAACTAAAAACAAATATAGGGACCAAATTGAATCATTTTGACATGTGACACAAGTGTAAAGTGACATGTATAATAAATTAAAAAAAAAACCACAAATTGACACGTGACGTTGATTTTAACACCGTTTGGTCAAACTAATGGTAAAAACTAAATTGAGTCATTTTTAAAGAAATAAGTGCGACGACCTGGTGGACCCAACAACCTGAACGAGTCAGATAAGTGTGACAACATAAAGAATGTGCAATGTGTAACATCCCATTTAATAGTTTTTCACACTATCAAACAAAACATTATATCCTGATTAAACATAGCAGATAGTAGAGATAACAGTTATATACACATAGTATATATATACATATGGTACAATCATCCTTAATTTTTGCCATAAGAGAACCCTGGAAGGCAAGAGAAAATACATAAAAGGCCTAAATTACTCATCAAGTTAAAATTTCACAAAATCTGGCCCAAAACTACTACAAAAGTGAGTGAGGGTCAATTTTTGCTCTGAAGGGGGGCGTCAACATCTGGATTAGGCTCTGCTCACACCAACAATAGGCGTTCATGGAAAAGGAGAACACACAAGGACAAACAACATAAACAAAAAGGGTAAGCTAACTGAAAAAGGAAAATAATGCAAAACATAATTTACATCACTCATAACACACAGTTCAATAATTAAAATTCTAGACTCGATATCCGGATTGTGTAAGCGACATTGGAGCTCTTGGTGGCTTGCACCTGCAACGGTTCCCAGACTCTGCAAAGTTTGGACACAAGGGGTTATCACCCGACCGTTCCCAGGGTAAGTCCCCTTCACGTCTAGGACTGGATCAAGTCCAAAGACTAGGACCTCCTGCTACTCCTCACGACATAATCCATTCTACTCTATCTGAGCGTGAATGATTATTGGAGTTTCAGGATACCAACCAATATGGATTCCACACGTCCTTACACACTAACAAATCACATGAATTTCCCTTGAAATTCCATTCTAGCAACCACTCTATATACTCATACTCTTCTAGTTTCATCACACAATACATTTAATAATGATCTATCAAGCATATAAAGACTTCCTTGCACTTAATCACAACAAAACATATCATTTTTCCATCAAAAACAGAAGTTAAGGTGCTCCACTGCAGTGAATCTCGCTTAGGCTAGACAATCTAGCCCAGGCGAGAAGCCATCTCGCTTAGGCGAGTCTATCTCGCCTAGGCGAGGCTCGAACAGTGGCAAGGATTAAAAATTGGGCGAACTCTAGCTCAGGCTAAACTGGATCGCTTAGACGAGAGTGTATCTTGCTTAAGCGACTCCAGCTCGCCTAGGCGAGACTTCGCTCAGTATCAAGGATGAGTCTTTCTGATAGTCTCACTTAGGCGAGAACCACCCGCCTAGGCGAAAATAACAGATCATCCCACTGTTTTCACATACAAGAACACTGATTTCAGGGTAGCAATGATCATACACTCACACATGCATTTCTAGCAATCAATTCAACACCCAACATCATACAAAACACAATTCACGGCTTAAATGGAAAGAATTTCGGTTAGCTTCCCTTACCTTTTAAAAAAAAAAAAACTCTACAAGCAAGACTCTATCACAAGGGCACCTCAAATCCTTAACCTAAGGGGCTGAAAAATCATAAACTCTGGGTGAGTACAAGACCCTAATTCGGTTTTGGTAAGCATTGGACTCCAGAAATTCCAAAATTGGAGAGAATTGAGGAAAATCGAATTTGACTTACCGGGAGGGGAAGATGATTCAACTAGAGGAGGAGTTATTCTTCTAGTTCTGGGTTCAGCAGCTGTAACGGAGGGGAGGAGTGATTAGAAAAGGGGAAAATTGAGCTCTGTTTTAGAGAGAAGGTTGTGCAGTTGGTTCAAAGAGAAGGGAGACAGTGAAGAGTGAAGTGTGGTTCTGTGATATGAGTTGGGGAAAAAGAGAGTGTATAGAGAGGGGAGATTTAGTGGGTCCTCACACAATGTAACTCAATGTGGTATTTTTCATTGATGGAGAATGCGCTATTATATAGCCAATTACAAACCAAATAATAACAAACCAAACTAAATCTTTATCTAATCTAATCTTATCTAATACCCCATATTATCAAACTAAATCTTATATACTCTAACTAACTAAAATACCAACTAACTCAAATCTAATTAACCAAATATAAAATACCCAATCACTTTGCTAAATAAAAACAACTCTATAATCTAAAATATTATCTAAATATTATCTAACAAAATTAAAGATTATCTAACAAAATTAAAGATTATCCAACAAAACTCCCCCATAATCTTAAATTATTTTCTTCTCTCATCCTGAACAATCTTCTATCTCCATAGCCGACTTGCTTTTCTCTTTGACCGACTTGATCTTCTCTTTATCCGACTTGATCTTCTTTTTGACCGACTTCATCTTAACCTTGGCTGACTTACCCTTTGTTGGGTTCTTTGTGATCTTTGTGGCCGACTTGCCATTAACCGGGATCCTCTGAATAGGCCGGGCTCTCTTTAAGAGATCGAAAAATTTCCACGCCTTCTTCACACCAAACTTATCATCCATTCCAAGTCGCCACTTCTCATCTTGCACCTCCAGTACAACTCTCAGATCCTTCTCGACACGCCACTGCTTTTGCAAACTTAACACTTCTTGTTCGTCTTCTTCAAGATCCGAGTTGTCCACACTCCACGAGCTATCCGAGCTATCTGCACGTCTTGACCACCTCTCCATGCTACTGGACTGATTTATGACATTCAACCTTCTTGCCGACTTCTCCACTTGTTTGTGCTCATCCCTCGAGCTACATCCCATCATCAACAACACTGCTTCTTCTTTAACTTCTTCGGCAAGATTGGTTCTCTTCTATTTCTAATCGCACTGCTTTAATTTTCTTACCTGTCTCTTTCTCCACCATGTCATTTTGAACAGATCCCATGTTGCCTTCACTGTCCACATGTTTCAAACACCTTTTCTGCAGGATACTCAACTCCAATTTGTACATCCGGTTTTTCTCCTTTTCTACCCGGGCTGCTAGCCGATCGTGCTTGTCCTTCAAATACAGTACCTGGTTCTTTATCATAATCGAGTTTCCTTTCTCCACTATCTGACCTATGCTCAAAATATTACTCTTCAGCTCAGGAACATAGTAGACATCCCTGATTTCTCCAACCCGTCCATCCTTCTGCATGTGTCGGATTGTTCCACGCCCTTTTATTACCATCCTTGAATCATCTCCACATGACACTACTCCGACCTCCATCTGGGTGAGTTCGCTGAAGAAACTATCATCTCCACACATGTGATTGCTTGCTCTTGTGTCCAGATACCAGACTGAGTTTAAACAACCTGGACTAAGCTCGTCACCTGATCTCCTTTCCTTCACACGACCTGAACGCCACTCAGCATCCAATTTACCGCTCTTGAGTTCGGCATCTGAGTTTTGCATCATAATTAAAATCCCTATCTCTTCCTCGTCATCTTCCTTTGTGAGAAGATTTTTCTCCTTTTTTTTCGATTGACAATATTTTGCTATATGATCGATCTTGCCACAGTTGTAGCAACATGTTGATCTACATTCTCTTGCGTAATGGCCATACTTGCCACATCTAAAGCATTCCACTTCTGACTTAGATCAATCTCCTTAGCCCCTTTCTTGACCACGACCATGCCAATTCTACTGCCTAGTCGGATCTGTGCTCTCTTCAACATCATCTCGGTCACATCCACCTCGACCTTGTCTACCTCGACCTTGGCCACCTCGTCCTCTGCCACCTCGTCCTCTGCCTCCAGGACCTCGGCTCTGAGTATTCCAAGTCTCATCCAAATCAAGTTGCGCCTTTAGTGCTTGATCATGTGGTTCGTGCTTCTTCCTTTTCCTTTGTTCATGGGCCTCCAATGACCCGACAAGTTCTTCCACAGAGAGAACTGACAGGTCCTTCGACTCCTCAATGGCGCATACAATGCTCTCAAAATCATCTGTCAATGATCTCAAGATTTTCTCCACAACCCGGCTTGCTGGCATTGGTTCTCCATTCTTGCCGAGTTGGTTAGCCACCTTCTCTACCCGAGTTATGTACTCGGTTACCTGCTCTTTATCTTCCATCTTCAACCCTTCAAACTCTCCTCTAAGAGCTTGAAGCCGGACTTGTCTGACCCGGTCGTTCCCTCTGTATGCAACCTCCAGAATATCCCATGCTTCCTTTGAAGATGCAACGTTTGCAATCTTCTCGAAGCCTGACTCGTCCACCGCATTGTACAAGAAATACAAAGCCGACTTATCTTTCACTCACGTCTTCTTCAGCGCAGTAATCTGGGTCGCCATCTGATTCGCGTCCACCGCGGGTTCTTCGTATCCGCTCTCCATTATATCCCAAATGTCTTGGGATCCCAAAAGGGTCTTCATTTGCAGACACCAATTATCATAATTGGTTTTCTTTGTCAATTGCGGTACTGTCATACCATTCACAACTTTTGCCATCTCTCCTCTTTTTTTTTCTCCCAAAGCACTCAAGCACACACTTTTTTTTAACTCACACACTCTCTCTCTCTCTCTCTCTTCACTCGGTACTCAGAGCATAAAGCTCTGATACCACTTTGTTGGAAAAAAACTCACACATTCTAAAAGAATGTGCAATGTAACTCAATGTGGTATTTTTCATTGATGGAGAATGCGCTATTATATAGCCAATTACAAACCAAATAATAACAAACCGAACTAAATCTTTATCTAATCTAATCTTATCTAATACCCCATATTATCAAACTAAATCTTATATACTCTAACTAACTAAAATACCAACTAACTTAAATCTAATTAACCAAATATAAAATACCCAATCACTTTGTTAAATAAAAACAACTCTATAATCTAAAATATAATCTAAATATTATGTAACAAAATTAAAGATTATCTAACAAAATTAAAGATTATCCAACACCGATGACCCAAACGGACTAGGTGGGCTCGATGACCCGAATGGGCCTAACGGACCCAACAACCCATACGGGCTTGACGACCCAAATGGCCCGGGCGGGCCAAACAATCGGGATGATCTGGATAGGCCTGACGACTTGGACGAGCCTAACAACTCGAACAGGCTCGATAACCTAGACAAACTGAACGACCCGAACGAGCCCAATGACCAAAGGGGCCTAGCAGCCTAAACGATTCGAAAGAGCCTGGTAGGCCTAACAACCCGTCTAGGTCAGATGGGCATGACAACTCAAATGAGCTCTATGACCCAAATAGGCCTAGTGGCCCAAACAATCATCAGGCCTTACCCGTCGAGTTCGCAATGCCCGTTGGGGTCATCAGACTCGTTAGGCGTGTCGGGCTAGTTCGGCTTGCTTGGATCGCTCGGGTCGTCGGGCTCGTCTGGGTCGTCAAGCTCGTCCGAGTTGTTGGTTCTGCTAGGTCAGTTTGGTTGTCAGGCATGCCATCCGAGTCATTAGGCTTGTCAAGGTCATCAGGTCCTCTCGCCTAATTCGTTTGGATTGTTGGGTCTGTCCGGCCTGTTCGTGTTGTCCGACCCGCGAGGTTCTTTCGGGTCATTGTGCACGTCCTACCGTCCTGGTCGTGGCGAGGACGAAAATTTTAATAATATATTTTAAAACATAAGATATTTTTCATGTTTAAGAAGAAAGTCCATAGATTGGCTTTAACCCACATGACTTTTTTGAAATTTTTGACCCTGTGAACTTTTTTTATGGAAGACGTTTTAGCCCTATGAACTTTTTTTACCCTAACTCACGTGAGTCGGGCCAAGTCTCATGGGCTGGGCCAAATTAACACCTCTCCTTTACAACCAAAAAGTGGTGCACCAAAACCACATAGTGATAGAACTCAAAAGGAACAAGAGAATGAAACAAGTTAAAACCGCAGCTTCAAGGATAAGAAAAATGAAAACAATAAGAAAGAAAATATCTTTTATCACTCCAAAACGTCAAAGAAAATAATCTTATAAAAAAATTGGATATAATTTCTTTTATCTTCTTTTATCTTCTTTTCATTGTGAATAAAAGTTTATCAGGGTATATATTAATATAAAATGAAGCTGATGATTCCAAAATTCAAATTGATATCCTATTCTATTTCTAGACATGGGGCTCACATGTCTTGATCAAGGTTTTTCAAATCGCACCACACTGAACAATGTCACATGTGGTGGTTTTATTTCAATGATTCCAAAACTTTTAAACTCTTATTTTCTTTCTCATTCAATGAATATAAAATCTTTTCGGATGGTAATGATTCCTTGCGCGCGGTAGAAAACAAGAGCGTCGAGTTGTGCACGGACCCATCATTAAACTGAATCATAGTATTTTGGCTCAAAGTTATAAATTAATCTTTCTCAAGTATAAAAAATTATCAAGAAACCTTTTCGAAAATTTGAAATTCTTCTTGAGCTGAGTTTAAGAATTGATTTCTATATATACACCTAAAAAAAATTCAAACATTGTACTATATATCTAAGGAAAATATCACAATACGGTCTATCATGATAACGAAGAATCTGTAAAAACAGTTAGAAGGTTAAATAAATAAAAAACTATTATTATAAATTATTTGACGATGAGTCTTTAATAAATTATTAATTATATTTTTTACGTTTACTTAATTATTAATTATTATTTACATAATTTAGAAAATTTTAAAATATAAATTACAAATCCCAATCAACCTGTCAATAATCATATTAGTCCAGTCTGAATTACACATTAAAATATAATCCAAATTTTATCCATTACTTAACAAGTTTAACCAAATTAGATATAAACTATATACACCCTCAACTTTTTTAAACTACTAAACGTGAAAATTTGTATAAAACGATTCATTCGTCTTCTCATGTACACATTATATGTCACAAGTTATTGGTCTTAATGGATCCTCATATATAACATTTCAGGTTTGAGCTTCCATTTTTTTTTAATATACACACGATCTCGTCTTTATCCAAATTAAATTTTCTACCACATTATATAGTGTGATTCTAGTGTAGGTTATTGTTATCTTCTTTAACTTGAATTGAAGATCCAATTAGTAACATTTGTATTCCCTAAATAAAGTGCATGTCGTTGGGAAGAGATGATATATTTGTGTGTGTTTAAGGTTTCTTACGTTATTAATTATTGTTTCCGATGATGATTAATGTGTGTGACAAGGATGTATTGAAAAAAACTATAAAAGTGGTCCATATTTTAAGATTCTTTCTTCTTCTCTTTTTGTAAATTATTTTACGGATCTATCCTTTTCTTCAAATTAATTTTCCATTTTTGTTGTCTTTGAACTTATAGCTTTTCTGGTTATGTCATTTTCTTTGGATCCACACGATCACGAAAAAGTTAGAAGGTCACGAGAAACTACATTAACAAGTTAGGAGGCTAAATAGAAGCACGTATTGGATAGGATTGTCATAAATATAAGTGCATGTAGTTAAAGATAACGTGAAACTTTGAAAGGTAATGTTCGAAGAATGTGGACTTTTTTCTAGGCTCAAGCTTCTTCATCTCTGCATTTGACCATTAATTTTGTGGACCTTTTTTTTTTTCAGTTAGATTTTAGTAGTTTAATTGTCTTCTAGTTGTTCTTTAATGTAAGAAAATAGATATTTGACATAGGTTAAAAAGTTGACGCTAATAAGCGAATTGCGACACTAATAGTTATAATCATCGAATTTGGAATTTGTTATGCAGTGCAACTTTGAAACTACAAAGGCAAATTTATTTAACTTACCATAAGTTAAACCAACACTTAATACAATTTATTTTTAATATTAATTTACTTATGTTGGTTTAGCCGATATTAATATTTTTTTTTTTAAATTATCATCTACTCACTACAAGAAAAAAACTTGTTTGCGATAAATAATCTCAAGTTAAACCGCAATTGATCCCTTGCAAAATTATTTTATGAGGGATTAGCCAAAAAATAATGAAGATATTGTTCCGTAGCTAAATAACGAGATAATTTTTTCCTCGTTGTTAGACGCATTTTTTATAGCAAAGTCCTCTCTAAAACCTCGCTAATGAATTTAAAGAAAGCAAGTTAATACCCTTGCTAATTAGCTACGGATTTTATCCATAGCTAATCTTAGCTATGTTGACATGTGAAGCCTGGGTGGTGTGTCTCATGAAGATTTGATGAAGCTTTGTTGAACTACTTAGAGCCATTGCTTTGGAATCATGTCTTCGTTGATGAAGTTATGGAGATTTGATGGTATTCATGTTTGACAAGCCTTAAACGCGTGCCCCCCACATGAGTCAATTATTAGGAAAGTGTGTTTGATGTTTGTAATTCACATTGTAGACCTTGTAGCATTAATTTGATGTATTTGGTCTTAATTGTGTTTTTCTAATCTATTGAAATATTTTTCAACAGGTGAAAATGTATCTTTTAATCTGTTGAATGGATTTTCAACAAGTTAAAATGTTAGTTGCAGTAATCTTAAACTGTGACTTATTCAATCAAGTGATTTATTTTTTAATCGATTGATTTCACTTAAGTCAAGTGAAATCAACCGATTAATTTGGAAATCAACCTGTTGAATTTCATAACAGTTTGACTATAAGTGTTGTGATTTTCGAAAGAGAGATAACTTAATCATTTTTTAATGTGAAACTATTATGGAAACCTTAGAAATATCTCTCTTTCGTGATCATTCAGATGCAGCTGTTGAAGATTGATCTTGAATCAATTCTTAGAGCTTTTGGCTTGTGTTTGAAGCTTGGAGAAGGTGTTTGTGGTAGGCAGGGCTATGCTACCACTGAGGTTTGATCTTTCTCAAGCTTTGTGTGTGTGCCTGGTGGTTTTCCAGGTCTGCAAGAGGGTTCTTGCTGTGTTGTTGTGATTCTTGTGTGATTCAAGAGTCTTTGGTGTGTGTTTTACTTATTTTGAAAGTGTAAGAGTGTAAACTTTGTAAATCTTTTGAAATAGTGTAAAGTCAGGCTTCGGTTGCCTTGACAAACTGGATGTAGCTCAGGTTTGAGTGAACCAGTATAAAAAATTTTGTGCTCCAATCTTTTCTTTAACCTTTCTCTCTTGCATAATCATTTAATTTTTAAAGAACTTGAATTTAAAACACCTTTTTCATATTCTTGAGTGCTTTGATGGCATCTACAACATAGAGCATGTTTGCATAATCAATTAGAAGTTGTCTTGATTGTTCTTGGTTCAAATCTCGAATCTGCATTTCTGCATTTTTCCCAGTATTTCAGTTGACTATTTTCTGTTTCAATCGGTTGATTATACCAGTACAGAACCTGTTTAATAAAATCAATTGACTAACTCTGTTTTTGACCGATTGAAAGTATATTGTCCAGTAATTTTTGCATCCTAACTTGGTGATCGAATTGATTTAATTAAAGAGGGCTTTTAGCTTTTAAAGATAGCCTAAATTTTAACTAGCCAATTCAACCCCCCCTTCTTGGCATTTCAACCATCTCAAAACTAACAAGCTAACCAATAGCAAATTATAGGAATTTATCTCTAGCTATTCCCTAACTAATTTGTAGCAAATTATGAAACCATATTCTGAGTAAATCCCTAGCTAATCCATAGAAAATTCTAACAACTTATTCCTAATTAATCCCTAATTGATTCGTAGCAAATTGTAAAAACATATGAATCCCTATCTAAGCCCTAGCTGATCCATAGAAATTCTAACAACTTATCCCTAGCTAATTCTTAACTTATCCATAGTCATAATATCAATTTTGATGAAAAATCTTTTATCAGCTCCAAAAAATTTAACTAAAAGGACTAAATTGCATCAATTTTTCAAAAATCAGGACCAAATTGAAAAAAAAAATTAGAAGATCAACTTGACATTTTTAGATGGAGACAAGAACCAAAAGAGTAATTAAATCAAAAAATTGTAACAATAAAAATTTAAGTATTAAAAAATAATGGATAAATGTCATATAATTATTAGAAAGAGTAAATGATGAAGTGTGTGCCTTATAAATAAGTTATGAAATTAAGGACTAAAGAAAAGCTAATATAAGTTTATCATATCATCTAATAAACTAAACGTATTTTAGTAATTAAAAATTGTGACATGTACAAGGACGATGGAATGAGTATAGGGAAAATATATATATAAAACTCATCTTTGTACCCATATCCTATTTAAAAAAATAGAATGTTATTGTACCCAATTAATTTAGGATTTCTTGTTAAAATTATGATAGATTTAGACAATATCCTTAAGAACATATTCATTTGTCATTTCCACTACAATTACATTTAATTCACAAGTGCAGTAAGGACTTTCAGACAAAAAATTGTGAATAATTATGTAAATGGTGAACAGCCAAGCAAATGCATCTAAAGTGAGTGGTGATAGCAAGAGCCTCTGAGATAAATTAATGTAAATTATGAATATTATATAACGTATGGTTGAGATATCCAATTGAGGGGCCTCATTTCAGAGCCACATAATGATCCTGTGATAATAACTTGCACATGATTTTGTTCATGAATAGAGAAACTGTCACTGTTAGCAACAAAGTTGTTACACAAGGTTTACTTCCATCAAAATTAAGTGATCAAAGTCTTGCATGAATGGAAATCATAAAAGAAAAGTAACCCTTTTGCTCCAATGAACATTCAAGGCTATTTTACTTGCTGAAACTGAAGAAACCCTCTTTCACCACACTTCCACCTAACCTAGAATCTCAAAATGACAAGTTTCTTGTTTCTTGCACTCATCAGCTTCCCTTGAAGCTCTATAAATGGTGAAAAGGAAACAATGCAGATTCATAGCAACATCTGTTTTGAGCAATATGAAGGTCTCAGGGGCATTTTGTGGGCTTGTGTTTGTGATCCTTGTTGTTTCAACTTCAGAGGCTGCACTTTCATGCAGTGATGTGATAAAGGATTTGAGGCCTTGTGTGAGTTACTTGGTGAGTGGAAGTGGAAAGCCACCAGGTGCATGTTGCTCAGGAGCCAAAGCTCTTGCTTCTGCTGCATCAACCTCAGAGGATAAGAAAGCTGCATGTAACTGCATCAAATCCACTGCCAAGAGTATCACCATAAACTCACAATTGGCTCAGGCTCTTCCAGGGAACTGTGGAATAACCCTTCCTGTGTCTATCTCCCCCAATGCAGATTGTTCCAAGTAACATTCTTTTATAGCCTTCACAATTTTTCTTTTATCCACGTACCGTAGTTAGGGGAAGAGTTAAACCCATAAGCTCTCTTATTTTTCTTTTCAAACCAGTAGCCTTCACATAAAACATATACAGAAGAAACTAAAAAACAGAACACTATTTAATTAGCATAATCTTTTCAGAAGAAAACATTATCAGACAATTTTATCTGCATAAACTGAGTTGATCCATGATGCAATTAGTACAAGGTTTCATATGATTTCTTCAAGTTTTTATTTTTAGTTTGTGAATAATCTCGTTTCATTTTTTTTTTCTCTTACTTTTAATCCTAAAAATACTTCTGAAAACGTTTTTTTAGTACAGAATTATTAATTTTAATGAATTTTATTATTACTTTATTGAATTTTTAAAACAAATTATACGAGTGTATCAAATAATGAGTGAAATTTTAGGTGACTTTTTTAATAGCTTTAAAGTTTAAATATGTTTTTTCTCCCTCCACTTTCAGTAAATTTTGAAATAAGTCCTCTTTGAAACTTTATACCAATTTAGTCATTCATCTTTATAAATGCGTAAATTAGTTCTTTTTATCAAATTTTGTTAAGTTTATTTAACATTTTAAACGCATTTTATGATAATATTTGAGTTAACATTGAAACGAAAATGTGTCAAAGCGTATAAACAATTCAAATACTATCATGAAATACGTTTGAAACGTCAGCTAAACTTAACAAAATTTGATTAGAAAAATTAAATTCATGTATTTTTAAAGATAAAAGATTAAATTGATCAAAATTTTTGAAGAAAAACTAATTTAAAATTTTACCAAAACATGAAAAACCAAAAACATATTTAAGCCTTAACTTTCAAATCATAATGAAAAGTCTGCTGTTAGGGTTTATTTCCTTTACTCACTGTTATTTTCATATAGTTTTTACCCATTGGTAAACTTTTTACACTCGAGTTAAATTACTTGATTATTTTAATTGATCTTATTGTTTGGAACAACTTTTGGCAGGGTTGGTTGAAACGTGGAATTGGAGGGTCTTGCAAGCATGCTCAACATTTTTTTCTGCTACGTATATGTATGGGAACTTAACATATATATTATGTAATAAACAGGAATCTACCTACGTGGATTTCTTTATTCATCATTGAGTGCATGTTTTTTGTTTTTAATATGTTGTCTGAATCTTGTTTCCAATCTACCTTGATTGTAGAGCACTTCTTATTTAAAGTTCACAAGTGTTGTATTGATGTCTATTTCAAGAACAATTTAAGGTTATTTGCATGACAATAACAGTATTAAAAATTCAAAATAAATAAAAACAAGGTGTGTGTGCTTTGGAAACCATTCAAATCAATTTAAACTAACGTTAATCTCGATATCTAATATCATTCATTTAAAAGGTTCTAACTATTAATTATGATAAACACCAGCAAAGCTTTAGTTAGAACAACAGTAAATATGGTCAAATAAATCAAATAACACAATATTATCATGGGTCACATGATTAGCTTCTGATTCACTAATTCAAAAGAACTCACGCCAAGACGAAAAAAAAAATGCATGATAATATATTGTTTATTTTTTTCTGATTATTTAAAATACTTACTACTAAAATACCTAATATTTCCTGTTAATTTTATTTTTTTTTAAATTTCGTAAGAAATACTTACAAATTTGGATGAGAAAAGAAAATTGAAAAAAATTACTACCAATTTTCTTGTAAAATATTTTGTATAAAATACTTTTCGCAATAAATTTTATAGAAAATACTTACAAATTTTATAATTTTGTAAGAAGTGATTATTCACGAAGAAATTACCTGTCAATCAAAATTTTTAGAAAAAATAGTAGAAATTTTTTTTTTCTTACAAATCTTTTTAACAAATTTGCAAGAAAAATCTCATGTAATATGAAAATTTATAGTAGTGATTGAATTTGAGATTATTTTCAATTAATTGATAAAATATATTTTTTAATATGAGATATATATGAGATTAAATTCTTCCATGGTAATCAAAACATAATAATAATTAAAAGAAAAAAACATTGCCCGTTGTTTACTTTTGGTTTGTCAAAGGCATTATTTGTGGTTGACTCCAACTCAAATACGTGTTAGGCACTATCTCCATTAGGCACGTTAAATATAAACATTTCTAATCTAGATTGTAAATTTAAAACTTCATATTATAAGATCATCTTTAATCCATATTAGGTACTGTGAGTTGGAGTATCCAAATACTCCTATTTAAATACATATTTTTATACACTTATATTTACACTTGTCGATAGAAAAAATGAATTTCTTTGTTAATTTCATTATATTATATTATTTTTATGATCTTATTATTACAATCTTTCTTCAATAAAATCCATATTTTAATATTTCTTTTATTTACACTTCAAAATTTCAGAACTTAAAAAGGTCTAGAATCTAATGTAAGTTTAATGGTTCTAAATTTTATGTCATTTATGAACATATTTCAATGAGAATTTTTATGAACATATTTCTTTGATGTGGTTTTAATTGAAAAATATTGATTGAAATTTAAAAAAGAAAAGGTTTGATAATTTATGAATAAATATAAATTATGTTTTAGGCCATTACTTGGTTCATTTTCATATATTTTTAAAAAGTATATTTTTAAGACAATCGTGTATTAATAATACAACTTCTTAACTTAATAATATAATATCGAGCAATATATATTTTATTATATTAAGTATATTATAAAATATATTTTAATTGTAAAAACATACTTCTTAATTGTATGACTTAACTATATATATATATAATGCCAAGATTAATATACGATGTCATCAAAAATTGATACAAATCTATCCCCTGCGTATATAATTCAAATTCACGAAAAATTAAGTTGATTACTAAAAAAATTCACATTTCTTGTAATTTTTGTTTTAGATTTTTTTTAGAAAATATTTATAAATTTTGTTATGAAAAAAAAATTTACAAGAAATTGCTGTCAATTTAAAATATTTTATATAAAACACTTTTTACAACAAATTTTGTAGAAAATATTTGTAAATTTTATAATTTTGTAAAAATTAATTACTCACGAACTGCCGATTAAAATTCATAAAAAAAATGAAAAAATCTTTTCTTGTAAATTCTCTTTAACAAATTTGTAAAAAAAAAAAAATTCCAGGTTTATAAAAATTTTGGAGAGAATAAAAAGTACAGATAAAGCCATCTCAAAATCAAAGTCTTATCCTTTTAGCATAATTGGCGTTCCTAACTTGGATATGTTTGAAAAACTTGTTGAATGGAACAACAACTAATCATTAATTATTTATGTATTGATGGACAGCTCTATGGCACACAACATGCACTCACATCACATGTGGCATAAATACATGCTTTGACTTCAAAAACTAACATTTGGGTAAAAAGGGTTTTGCTTTCAGCAATTTGCCCTAACTCACCATGAACCACATTAATGGAGTCATTATGAGAAATTGACTCCTAAGTGTTTCTTGCACCAACCTTTTATAGGCATCTTCTTCCCAAACACCATTAATGTATCACTATTTCTCCAAAGAAAAAATATATATACAACATATAGGTTTGAAAGGACATGTGATCTCACTTCAATAATAATGAAGAGACACCTTCTTTCTAGGGCTTATAGACCTTTGCTAAAAAACTATGCCATTTAATAAACATATAGGTGTATATGTGTAGGAGACATACTCATATATATAGAACATTTGCTTCAGGAGAAATTAAACTCAAGGAATATAATATCAAACATTTTTAAATTTCATCCCCATTTACTTCATATCCTTCTACAATTTATGGAATTTTGTTAATGAATTCCAACACTCCAAGTATTTCTATATCAAATATATTTTTTTACCGATAAAAAAAGAAAACTATTTTCTACTGCTCATATATCCATATTTTCTTCACTAGATTTTGTTTCAACAGCTCTTCATGATTAAAAAAAACAAATAAGACTTACCTCTTTATAAAAATCTTATATCATTCAAAAAATTAATGATGATTTTACTTGAGTAAAAAAAAACGGTCAAAATATCATTATTTCTTATCCTATTCCTGTTCGAATAATAATATTTTGATCAATTTTTTTGGATTAATTTTTAATTTATCACTTCAATCATTCTTAAATCATCACATTACACCATTAGAAAAAATCAAAATAAAAAATAAAAGAATAATTGGAATAATAAATTAAAAATAGATAAAAATAATGAGTTAAAATATTATTACGTATTCAAAACTTTAACTACTGCATCTTATTTATAAAAAAACATAAGATTTGAGATTTTAATCATTACTATTATTATATATATAATTGGTCACGTAATTATAATGTTGACTATTTATTTTAATTGCATGATCAAGTTTAACTTTGTAGTTCTCCAACGGAAGGTCTTTTTGATAGGAAATTTTCCATGAGCACTGTGATGAGATTAATTTTGCAATCATGACAAGTGATAGAACTTTCACATCTCTTTGCAATATCATTATTTGGTTTTTTAAAGAAAGAAAAAGATGGAATCTTTTTATAAAGCTATTAAACCTAATTGAAGAAAAGTATCTTTTTTCTGATTTCTCCTTCATGTAAAGCTGAAACATAATTAACGGGACATAACAAGAGCTTTAACAACCAGTCACAATAAAGAAAAAAACAAAAACTTCAACAAAAATAATAAAAGAAAACACTAATGACGTATTTCAATTCAAGTTATTATATTGTTAATTGTGTCATTTTACTCTATCTTAACCAAACATATGGGGTCGAGGTTAATTTTTAAATCATACAATAAAAAGCCATAATAATTGAGCTTAAAAGCCATGCTTTTCAAAATCGGAGTAGACTTAACATTGAGTATATTTCATGAGCATTATACACATTCATATAAAAATTACCACAAGATTATTCATGGTGTATTCGTTTTAATTAGTTCACAATAAGTTTTTTGTTCTTGATTAATTACAAAATTTGCTTTGGAACTCCAAAGACATTTATTTTGTTAATGGAAGTTTATATAATTTTTTCCATTAAGAAAAAAAAAAGAAAAAGAACCGAACAAACAAGATGAAAACCCTCATTCTAATTTGCTAAAACAATTGATATCAAAAGCAGTTGACATAAACCAACAATAATGAAATCGTCTTAAATTGAAGCTTAATGCATGAATTAAATAATTGTAAGTTTAATTAAACTATAAAAATTATTTGTTAAAACTGATATGCATAATTGGTCAGACAAATTTATTTGAATTGTAATATATTTTAAGTAAACTTAATCAAAGTTTAGTCAAAATAGTTCTATTTATAAGCAATTTATTTTTAAGAGCTATTTTTTTTTTAATTTTCAAAAATCTCAAATTTTCTAAGAAATTCAGTTGGATATAAACTTGATTTAATTACAATTTCTGAAAGCCCCTTTATATGAATATGTTTGAACACAATTTTTCAATCAAGAGAAAACACTTGATTTCTTAAATAAAGCACACTTGATTCATTAGCAAAAAACTAAACAAAGCACAATTTTTTATTATAATCATTTTAAATAATTGATTGACAATATAAAAAAGTTTATACTCAAATAGTATTACACTATAGAACACTCTTTGTATATACTTAGTAGATAAATCATAAAGCTTTTCCCCTACTTGTATACATGTATATATAATGCCACTTTCTTAAAGGGTGAAATAAATATAAATATGAATAAATTAAGGGTAAGTGATAAAGAGGTGGGTGCATAACCAACCACAAGGGTGGCTTTTATGAAAGAAAATGCTAGCTTGCCACACTAACATACCATTCAGTCTCATATGGGTCCATCTATATCAGCATCACAATAAGGAGATAATAACGCGTTTCTTCACATCTTTTTCTCTTTTTCTCTTTTTCTAAGCTCTTCTATAGTCTAGGATAAGTGATGTGAAGTATATTCCAATTACAAAAACATAAACTTTAATGCCATAAATTGTGCACAAAGATGTGAACTGACTAAACTAGACCACCCTTCAACTGCATAATCACATGTGTGCATGCATCTCAATTTTTATTTTTTTTTCTTTCCAACATTACTTTGTTCAATTAAAAAGCCACCCACTTAGGTTAGGTCACAAGCAAGAGCATAAACATAAACAAATGTCCTTATTGAGACAGCTTTTCACTGATGAAACATGGTAGTGAAATAAAAAAATACAGTCTCCATGTACCATAACAGAATATTCTGTTCACATTCACAGCTCCAGAGAGAGGAGCAAACAAAAACAACAAATATTTATATATATTTATATAAACAGGGAAACCAATGAAGAAACTTGTTTCTTGTAAATCTAGAAACTCTCACAGCCTTTTTCTCCAACAATTTTTTGGAGACTTTGAAGGATCAAGAGCTTCATTATACACCACAACTCTAAGTGGTACCACAAGTTACTAAAACAGCTAAACTAGACAAAAAGAACACCTACTCATTCTTTTTTTTTTTTCTTCTTCTTTTCAGTTTTCTTTGCTTAAAAAGAATGATCAAGGGCAATTGGGGTTTCTACCAGGACCACCATAGTAGAAGTAGTTACCCCAATCTCCAGCACTGCCAGTTTGAACATTGTAGCAGCTATCTTGCTCAGTGTAAGTGCCAAGGTCTTTTGGAGGTCTAAGCTTGTTGTTACCATCAACAATCTGAATGTTCTTGAAGTAACTAGCCTTGCCAAAACCTTCATCAGGGAAATGGCCACTTCCCATTTGAGTTGAGGTGTGTTGGCCATCAGATTCAGAGTTCACAACCTCTCCTCCCCACTCAATCATTGAGGCACTGTCAGAAAGGTACGAGAATAGAGGAGCTGGCCAGTATCCCATAACATGATCACTTCCAAACTGCATCCACCAGTTACCCTCTTTGGGGTCCTACATACACATTGGTTTTCCATAATAGACAACATTATATGACTTTCTTCCATGTTATTAAATTCATGGACCCCTAAAACAATGCAGCATTCAGATATAATGAAGTGTGTGTCAGAGATTCTTTCAATTTATAATTGACTAGTGTGGTCTGCACAAAACAAACGGTAGCAATATACTAATGGTGGTGTTTGTTGAGTGCTGGGCATATTTTCATGCCAGAATGTCCAATATGAAGAGATAATATATTAAAAAGGATATGAAAATGTACCTTCCAGACCAGGATGCTGATATCATATTGGGAAGAGCTATACTTGGAAAGAGGGGAGATGCTTGCTCCTAGAGCTATGTCACTGTTAATTTGAATAAAGCCGGAGCAAAGGAGATTATAACAACCAGTAGCTTGATATGCATCACTCTGTCATGGTGGTGGAAAAATTGAATGAATCAAGTGAATAACAAATACAAAAGTAATTAGAGGAAAGGACAAAATTTGAGTGCTTGAATTGATAACTCACTGTCCAATAAGTGAAGAGTCTAGTGTTGTTGTCTCCATACAAATCAGGGCTGACCTGATTACAAGAACAGAAAAAAAAAAAACAGAAATTGGAAATTAAAAGGAAGGTGATAAATCTCTTCTTTATGAGGATGCTGAATTTGAGAACATTTGCAGACAGAAGAAGACAATGGAGAAAATATTTAATAATACCTGCCAACCTGCTTCAATGCTGTTGAGATCTTGACCAAAAGAGCCACCCAGAATCCACATTTGAGACAGGCTAAATTCATTGGGTTGTTGAATTTTTGGGTCCCAAACGTTTATGGTTGCCTTGGCTCCATAATACTTATCTCCCTCCACATAAACTATGGCATGCTAAATGCTCCAAAAAGATCAAAGGGATAAAGGAAAATACACAAAAAATCAGGAGAAATCAATAAATAAGTAAACAGCTTTTATCTTTTGCTCCCATACTATCTTGTTTTTCCTTTTGCATAAAAAGGAGAGACCTAATATGGTAGTTTACAACTTTTTCTATATTCTTTTGCATAGAAAAGAGGCCCAATATAGTAAACAGTTTTTCTTTTTTAATTTTCCTTTTATTGGTCATAGAAAAGAAATAAATGAGAAATGAGGGTAGTTTTGCTGAGTAATTAGCAATTGAACCTCCCAATTGAAGTGGCTGTTGCTGCATTACAAGTATCATGCATGGTAAAGCAGCAGTACCTGGTGGCCACTCTGACTGATGAGGTCTGGTAGAGGCTTTGCAGGCTTTGGCTGAGGAAAGCTCCTTTGCTTCTTCTTTCCAAATTTCTGAATAGAGCTTGCCCTTAGTATGTCATTCTTTGAGGTCCTTCTCACAGGAATTGTTCCTTCAGGGCACCTTCCATTTTGGTGCCACAGCTGAGTAATAGGCTTTGAATTTGAAGAGACTTTGCTCTCCCCAAAAGGGTGCCCTTCAGGATGGAAATTTGGTTTCATCTGTATCAAAAACCCGTGATTGTTAGAAATTCAAGTTTGAGCAAAGGAAAGAGAAAGAAAAAAGGAGCTAACCAGGGAAAGAATTTTGAATTGTAAAATGAAAAGGCAGTGGATAAGAAAAGTAAAATTCTTCACCTGAATCTTGAGATTTTTGAGGTCAGGGTGATCCAAAGCTGGCTGGTGAGAGACGTGGACACAGTCAATAATATCTCCATCGGGACTCTGCTTTCACAACAACAGAAATGCAAATTAGAAACTTGCAGAAAAGAATTATGCTCATGGATGGACATAAAAAGCAAATGAACCAAACCAATTACACTACAATTCCTAGCAAAACCAAGGGAAAAAAAAGTGCCACTAAAAAGCTAACGTAGATTCTGCTCAAAATTCAAGAACAAGTGAAAGAGACTAAATGAAGCCCCCCAGGTGAGACAACAGGAGCATCCAGAATTAAAGTTCCTTTCACCCAAAAAGTTCCATTGTTGTGCAAACACCAATTAGAAAAAACAGTTAAGGAATCAGTGAAAAGTAGAAGAGGCAAAAGAGAAATAAAAGTCATAGCAGAATTAAGAAAGAAAGGAAAACTAGCTCTCTCTTTCTCTCTCTATACCTTGATGGACCTTACGGGAGGCCTATTCAAGTTCTTCAAGTGCTTCTGAACCTCAAGCTTCTGACTTGAATCAGCAAAAGCCAAAGGCAGCACCACCACCACCAACATGTAAAGAAACAACAACACAACCTTCCCCATTGCAGCAACCTTCCTAACCAAAAGCATTCAACTCAATGAGAAATCTGAAAGTGGGTATCTTAGACTCCCAATAGAACCCAAAGGGTAACCAAAAACCATAAAAGATTTATAGCGCACACACAAGAGCAAGAGGAACCAATTAAATGGCCTTAAAACTATGATGGGTTGTTTTCTTGTTAATAAAAAGACCAATCCTTTTTCTCTTCCCTTTTTATATATATTCTTTTAAAATTTGGACTGTTTGATTCTCTCTCACTACCCTTCACCCAACTTTGCTGCTTATCCTGCGCACCCCACCACCAACCACAACAAGCACCACCACCCTTTGCTGCACACACAAAATACAAACAAAATAATGTGCTTGACACCTTTGACAGGGTTGAGTAAGAGAGGGGCCCTTAAAATTCCCCTCCTTGGGGGTTCCTTATTTGTAGCTTTGTTCCTCACAAACCTACAAAATACACTGCCGACGCTTCCGAGGGAAAAGAGAAGGGCATTATGGGAACTCACGACCAATGAAAAAAAAAAAAAGTGTTTTGTGGAAATGCATGGTCGTGTTCTTATCAGAAAATAGAGGTTCCACTACTCACAGTGCCAAGAGAGAGAAAGAGTGTTAGTTCCCGCTACAATGGACAACTATCTTCTCTTGTGAAGTTACGCTTTTGCCCCTAAGGGTCACGGGATTGAAAATTTAATTCCAATTTTCCTTTCTCACTGTTTTTGTTGTTTTGCTTTGCCTCTGCTCCTAGCTGTGGAAGAAGATAAAGGTTGGAAGTGGGAATAATTGGATTCTTGTTTGTTTCCATTGTAATAACAAGATTACTTTAAATATTTTTTTGTTTTGTTTTCTTGGATATGATTATCCAAACAAATGACTTTGGTAGGGCGAAGTTAAATTTTATACGTTTAATTTTATTTTAAGTCTTATATAGGATTTTAACTCTTCTACTTTTAGTTCGTTTTCTAAATCTAAAATTAATATTTATATATCCATATTTATATATTAAAAGATTCTCTTTTATTTTATTTTTAAATTAAAATAATTATTTTATTAATTTTCCTGTTTTGTGTATGATATTATGATAAAAGAGAAAGCAACTTAAAATATGAGTGAATTTTGTGTATAGCCAAAGAAAGAAAAATATTATCAAACTAAAGGTTAAGAGAAATATATATATATATATATATATATATATATATATATATATATATATATATATATATATATATATATATATTAGGTTATCTAATAAGATTGCATATTTTAATAATTTAAACGAGAATGAGAATGGATAATAGATCTTGATTAATAATCTTGGAGGAGGCAAAATAATATATTCAAAATTTATATATTTAATTATTATTACTAATAAAATAAAATTTAATACATAATTTAGTATAACCATATTACAAACAAAATATTACTTATATCTAAATGATTGTTGTTCTTTCCTTCAAATTGTTCAACTCATCAATTATTGAATCAGAACTAAAATTTTCAGCAATCTTTTTTTTAATGTAAATATGAAATGTTTCCAAGAATTAATCTGAAACTCCCTCCCTCACATCTAATTTGTTAAACCTTAAGGGAAGATTCCTCTAATTGAACAATATGATCATTAGTATCATGTTTCAGACTATCTAAAATTAAATTTATCTTGTTTTTATCTTAAAGGGTAGTCCCCTTTTTGCCACTTTTAAAAAAATGAATATATTTTATTATTCTTCATCAATATTCTTACTTCTTCTATAAGTTTAAGATTAAAAAATAATTTATCATAATTTAATCAGTATTTGAGGGTTACTAAGAAAAAAAAATATGATAATCAAACAACATTTAAAAATTGATTATGAAAAAATACATAATACATTATTTTTTTTATCTATATTAATAAAAAAAATCAATATAAGACTTAGGAGATAAAAAAATGTTAATTATTAAACAAATATTTCAATAATAAGTGAGTGAGACAAGAAAATTACCTTTTTTCTTCAAAAATGAAAAAGAGCAAATGAGAGATGAAAGTAAAAATAATAATTTTGTGTCTAAGTGTTTCTTTTTATTCAGAAACAAAAAAAAAAGATGTAAAAGTAAAAGATTAATACACTTTGTAGGAAAGTTAAAAAGACAAAGAAAAAGAAAATAAAAAATATCTCAATAAATATTTTTTTTCTTTATTATATTTGATTTTATGTTTTATTATTTATTATCATTAAATGTTATGTTTTATAAAAAAAAAAATTGAAAAAACAGAAATACTTGATTTGATTTCTATCGATTCTCAATATAGATTACATATTCTTTCTTAAATTCAAAAAAGTTAAAAATTTTCAATAAATATATATTTATATATATAATATAAATGTTTTTTTAAATAATTGAGAATGACTATCATCATTCCTATTCCTAAAAACCGACGAGAATATAAATTAGAATATAAGACGAATATATATATATATATATATATATATATATATATATATATATATATATATATATATATATTCTCATGCTCAATTTAAAAAATTAAATATTATCTATATATATATAGTCAATATAAAAATTTATCATAAAACCACAAATTCATTTCTCATCTCCAAATAAATTATTATATTAATAACTTATAATTATTTGTTTTGTAAACAAAATTTTAACCATATTCAAATATAAAGATTAGTGTAAAAATATAGACATAAATTCACTCATGATCTACCTTATTTTGTAAGTGTATAATTTTGCTCTTTGTAAAATTTTAAATACCTATTTAATTTCCAGTTTTTCAAAATTAAACAATACAGGTCCATTGCTAATGCATCATGTAATTTAAAAGGAAGAAAAAAAACTAAATGTTAACATATATTAATGCTAGACTAAAATTAATTACATTTTAAAGAATAATTAACTATAAAATATGTTCCTAAACTTTTATAAAGACTTATATAGTGAGGTTAGTATTGAAGAGCAATAGTTTCTTTGAACAGTTTAGACTTAAATAAAAATAGTTCAATTGAATTTATATTTAAGCAACGTATCACAAAATTTTAAGATTTTTTTTAAAGAGGTTGTTTTCCAGACAGTACACGCATAGGGTAAATCAGTGAAGTCACTGAATTGTTCATGGATTTATATGAAACGGTCTATATTAAAAAAATACAAAATAATATTATGTAAGTTTATGCTTTAAAAAATTGTCATAAAAATGTATATTTTTCTTAATGTCAGCAATTCAGCACATGCTAATTCATTTTTTGGTGTGAGTTGGTTTGTCCATTCAGATTGGTTGGATTAGCATATTAATGCATATATGTAGGTAAAGGACGGAAAGAAGAAAATCAATTTATGAGAATTAATGAAAAATAAATAAGGGGTTGAACAATACTTTTTTATATTTTAAGATTTTTTTTTTTTTACTTTTAGTAAACTTAAAAAGTCCATGAGATGTTATAGGTTTTCATTTTAATTTAAATATATATATATATATATATATATATATATATAGAGAGAGAGAGAGAGGAACGGATCATTAGAGGGATCACAGGAGTTATGGTCCTTAATATTTTTGAAATTTTTAAATAATATGTATATGTATTAAAAAAATTTAAAAGTTTTTGGAATTTTTTAAATTATATAATGAGAATTTATGAAAATTAAATTAGGTATCTTTTTATTTCTTTTATAAACCATAATATTTAATCTTAATAGATAATAAGATATAAAATCAAATATAACACAAAATAAAAATATTGATTGAAATATTTTTTATTTTATTGTTCATAAATTATACTGATCTCTTACTTTCATTTGTTTTCTTTTTGTTTACAAAGAAAAAAAAAAGCTAAACATAAACTCATTATTTTTAAATTTATTTTTTATTTGTTTTTTTCTATTCTTGAAAAAAAAAAGCAACACATCTTTTGTCTCACTTGATACTTAAATATTAGTTTACTAGTTAGCATTATTTCTTATTTCATGATCTTTTTTGTATATTCATTTTTTATGAGCACAAAAGAAAAAATAATGCATTATGTGTTCTTTCATAACCACTTGTTAATTGTGCAATGATTATCATATATTTTTCTTTTAGTATTTATGTCTCAATTTTTTATTAGATTATGATAAATTATTTTTAGTCTTAAACTTAAAAAAAAAAAATCGATGATGAGAAGATTGGTTTAAAATTCTATTGTCATTGAATTATGACAATGTTTTACAATAACAGGAAAGTCAATGACGTTTACTTGATTGATAGTCTAATTCGTCTTATTTTAACTCTTTCTGTTTTTACAGCTAAAATCATTTTATGCAATGAAAATTATCAAAACAAGATTTCAGAATAATAAAAGATGAATTTCTTGTCGGCAATATGATTATTTACATTGAAAATGAAATAACTTAAGATTTTAGTTCTAGTTGAACTATTGACAAGTTCAAGAATCTGAATGAATAAATGACAATCTTTTATGTTGTGTTTGGATCCGCATGAGTATTGTTCATGCGAATGCAAAGTGACTTGAAAACGTGTTTCGATCTACATGTTTGCGCTGATTTGAGAGTGTGAATTTGTAGGTGAGTTACAAATTTTGACACTCTCTAAAACGAAGAGAAGTGCAGGAAAATCCAAATCATCATATTAAAATTACTTTATTGTCCCTCTCTTTTAACAATTTAATTTACTTATACTTATTATATTTATTAATTTTTTTCCATGAATGTATGCAGGAAATATACATATTATACTAAATATATATATATATATATATATATATATATATATATATATATATATATATATATTAATAATAACTATAATTATAATTATTATAATAATTAGATATATAATAAAATATATATAATAATTATATATTAATTATATGATATCGATAACATCGTATATTATTATATATACATATATAATTTTAATTTTAATTATTATAATAATTAGTATTATATAATATTATTATTATTATTATTATTTAAAAAAATATCTTTTGTAAATGAATTAATTCTATAAAATAAAATATATTTAAATAAATGTGGAGTTAAAATAAAATAATTTATATTATAAATTATTTCAAATTATAATTGAGAATAATAATAATTATTTTAAGTTATTAATTATAATATGAATAAATTATATTTTTGTAATTTTAAGTAAAATTTTTAATTTTATTTGAATATCATTTCTTCTATTTATATTGAAGGTTAAAATGGTAATCATACAATTTATTCTATTAAAAATTATAATTTATTAAATTTTATCAAGCACGTCATATACAAAATTTCATAAACTTTCCACTCAAATCATACAATATTTTCTTTAATCCAAACAACCTCATCTTTACTTACAAATCAACGCAAATCCACTCTCCCAAATCCACACCTCAATCCAAACACAACATTAGATATGTGTGCATTTTTGTAGTTATGGTCATGCTAAATTATGTATTTACTTTTTCTTGAAATTTTTGCATCCTCCCTCAAGCAGAGATTCACTTCTTCTTCTTTTCAATTTCACTTGAGCTACTAGATATGCCGGAAACATTGTCTTCCCATGTAATGTAGGATATTTTCTTCTTGTTGTATTTATTTGCTTCCTTCTTCTCCTCAAATTTCAACAAGCTTAGATTTTACCATATGAGTTCTCAATGTCCTTCTCATCCTTGTACATATCAATCCTTTTTATGTTAGCTTTGAAAATTTTACTATTCTTTTCTTCTCCCTCTGTTTCTTTTAGTCTACCACGTTCCAACTAATGCTCCCTTAACTTGCCAAAAAGAGTAGTCATATTCATCATGGTCTTGGTTATGAGATATTGTAACCTTTGGTTGCCAATATCTATTTAGATTTTCACAATCTTGATGTTAAGTTCCTTTATGTCAAATGTTTTTCCAAGAGCTAGAAGATGATTTATTATATGAGTACATTTCTTTTGATCCTTATAGATGGTTTTCCCTAGTTGCATCCTAAACATTTCATACTCTTGTATGAGAATGTTTTTCCTTGCTCTCTTGACTTCTTCAGTCGTCTTATGAGTGACTTCCAAAACACCCCACATTTCTTTTACTGAAGAGCATACTAGATTTCTATAAAATTCATCAAGTGTTATAGTAGAAGGAATAATATTTTTAGCTTTAACATCATAATGAACTCTTTTATTTTCACCAGAAGTTCATAAAGAAATCCTTTTAAACCATATAATTATCAACAATTCTAATTGATTCAAAATGACCATTTACCACTACATCCCAAAATCCCTTATCAATAGATTAAGAAAATCATTCTAATTTTCCAAAAAGGATAATTTTCTCCAACAAAAAGAGGAGATCTAATTATGGATGCACCCTCAACAAATGTTTGTAAATGACCGACAATTTTTGGATCAAAATTGAGTAATTTTGAATAACATATTGCTTCGATATCAATTGTTAAAAGCAATAATGGCTCTTGGATCAAACTTGAGTAACTTTCAATAATCTTGCTTTGATATCAATTGTTAAAAACAATAATGGCTGAAACATAACCACGGGGCGAATTCGCTGAAAAAGATTCTTTAAAAATTCAAAGAAAACTTTGCTTAAAATTCTTTATAATAGAAGAAATTTAATGCAGTGGTTAATAAACACTAAGAACATTAAGAAAAAAATAAAACTAAAGAACACACAAAGATTTTTATAATGGTTTGGTTCGTACTGAATCTACATCTATTGGATTTTTCACTATAATATTGACTTATCTAATATTAAGAAACACTTATGAACTAGAACGAGATGTAAAAATCATCCTTTGAAACCCCCTTCAAGAAGATTTTGAAAAGTAATGAAAGCGCTTAGTTACCTACACTAACACACCACACAATGATGCACAAAATTCAAAATCAAATTATAAGAAAAATAAAAGAAATATACCACATGTGTTGTGACTGATTATACAATGAAAAACCTATAGCATTATGAATTTCCTTTGATGAATCTTGAGCATTTATTTTCTAAACAAGAAGTAATGTGTCATTCTTAGAATATCTCTTTCAGAAAATAACAATGCTCTCTTCAAAAAATGTAGAATGCATACAATGAATGAGAGAGAGTTTTCCTTTCAAAAGAGTTTAGAAATTACTAAGTGGTATAATTAATTATGTTAAAATATAATCAATTAATATGTTCTTCATTTAATCCATAAAAAAATTTGAATAAATATATTTGAATATTATTAAACATAATCTATTATTAACAAATGTCAGTTTCTTATAAAAAAAAACTTGGCATAATCAATTATTGGGAGTAATAATTGATTATTTTTAAAAAGTTGCATTTTCTCAAAACAATTTGAAATAATCGATTACCTAGTGTTCATAATTGATTATGTGCTAAACTGAGTGAAATTAGGTTTGATCTACTTTACAATAATAGATTATGTTATAATTGATTTTTATGTTTAGAAATAGCACAAAATCATCTTCCAATTTCAAATTATTTGGCAACCTCCTATGGGTAATTGGATCAAAGTAAATATGGATGGTGTTGCAAAGGCATTGTCTTGGATGTAGTAGAGTAGAATATATTAGTAGTTTTTCTTATTTTTTGGGTGTACATAATTCTATTCATGCAAAATTGTTAGGGATTATTTTGGTGGTAGAGTATGCATAGAATGTTAATTTCATGAAAGTTTGGATTGAGTGTAATTCTTTTTTGTTGTGTTTAGCTTTCTCTTCTATTTTAGTTGTGTCTTGGGTGTTGAGAGGAAGATGGAGGAAATACTTACACTTGTGTAAAAATATATAATTTCAAGTTTCTCATATTGTAGGGAGGGTAATCATTGTACATATAAATTGGTTGTTTTGCCTTTAGTAAATAGAGAAGATTATACTTTGTACCCTAGCTTGCCATTGGTTATAACTTTGATTTTTTTTTATGATAGGTTTGATCCTCCCATGCTCATAATTATATATAGATTTTGAGGAAGTTTCATTTGTTTATTCACATGGGTTTGGTTTGGTCGACCATCTTTATGTTTCTTTGCTTATTTTATTTCAATTTAATGACAAGTGATAGATGTGTTTTGGGGTATTAGCTTAGCTGAGATATCAAAATATATAGTGATGTCTAAATGATCTCCACAAAAAAATAAACAGCATAAAATCAATTTTCAATACAAATGTGTTTAAGACCATCTTAAATAATGATTAATACTTTAAATTTTGATCAATCGAATATAATTAGTCAGAGTGAGAGGAATCAACAAGAGGTGTAAAGATCATCAAATCAACACATCATGCTTTATCAATAACTTCCTCCCCTTGCAATTGTGCTTCAACATCACAAGTTACGTTTTTCTTATTGTGAATTGCATAGTTCATCAAAATAAAATTGAGTATCTTAAGAAAACTCTTCCAAAATTTAGAATGGACAAATTTATCTATAATGTCATTCTAATTCTCATAAATGTGTGGTGTATAAGGTTGGAATTACATATAATACGAAAGAAAACAAAAAAAAAAATTAATAACTTCTTCAATTATAGAAAATTATCAAACTCGTCATTTATTATTGTTTATGTTGCATAAGAAAAGGACATGCATCGTATATTTATTACATGAGTAAAGTTGGTATTCCTAGTAGGAAATACACTTGGACTCCCAAACGAAACCTCAAACCTACTAACCCAATGTGATATAATTTAATTTGTTTGGATTTTAATATATCTCAGAGACATCTAGAAGATTGGTAATTTCACCTCCTAGCATTTAAATATTAGCATATCTCGTTATGAATTTTCTCATTGTATTATTAATTAATATTGTGAGTTTGTGTTTAATTTGATCAAATTTTGAGTGTGAATTTTTTCATATTTGACTCATAATGTAAATGGGTTTTACCTGCAAATTCTGTGGGTTTTGTCACCAAATTTAATTTAATCAAAAATTTAATATCTCTCATTCCTTCTGTTTATTGTTTGATGAATTGGATAAATTAATCTTATCTAAATAAATATAAAAAAAAAATATAATATATGTATGCTTACATTTATGAACCAATTCGTATGAGCTGTGAATTTTGCAAGAAGAAGTTATTTATAAAAATGAAGAACTGTTTTATACGTAGGCTACACGGATGAATTTTAATAACGCCAATTTATACATATACAAATCTAAATTGTGTGTCCAAGTTTCACTTCATATACTGAAATTGTACAAACTAAAATTGTTCAACTCTACCTTAAAACGAGTCAAGTTTGTTTGCTATACGTAAAGTCTTGGATAGTGTTACGTACTTTTATCAACTTTTTCTACTTTTAGATTACATGCATGGTCTTAGCTTTTTTAAGAAACTAACATGGCCTTAATAAACTTTATTTAAAACTTCCTTTACATTAATATTAGAATGACTCCGTTTAAAGTGTTTTTCTCATTTATTAACACAATAATAAATACCTTATGAATAATTGTTATATAATAATTGTGTATTCATTTTTATATTTCCCCTCTAATAATTTTAAATAAATACTGACTTTTGAATTGTCTATATAACCCTTGAGTTATATCATTTAACTTACATTTGCAGTTATAAATACGAAATTCCCATCTAATCTAATATAAGAAAAACATTTGTAATCACTTTTTTTTTTATCCATTTAGCTTTGAGTTTATGTTTTTCAGAAAGCTCATATTTTTTTAATCCATATATTTGAGGTTAGTCGTAATTTTATTTCCAAAATTTCTTTTTGACATAATAATAATAATATTATTATTATTATTATTATTATTTTATTTGAATTGACTTTATTTATCATTTCATATTATTTTTATAATTATAATTATTATTCATTATTGTTGTTCTTGTCATGTCATTATCATTCTTGTTGTTATTGCTTTAGTTACGAAGCATAACTTAATGAGTTCGTTATAACAAAGTATTTTGAGACTTAATAAATTAGTTCTACTCCATTTCTTACGATTTATGGTTTTTTTAAATTATCATCAATAAAAAAATTGATTGAATATTAAGAACAGTTGTAGTGTTTCAACCATTTTGCAATAAAATAAAATATAAAATTATAAATATAGAGATCATTAACATATTTCAAAACATAAAATAGAAAGCATGGGTTTGCCACATTAGTCCAACTCGTGTTGAGCAAAAGAAATCTCTCCTCTTACCCTGCATGTCATGACTAGATGACAAAAATTACATGTGTATGCGGGTATACACGAATAAATTTTGTGACAGATAGTTAGTATATACAAGTATTTATTTCTTACGAGTTACAGATAACAGATATTTTAATATTCATTTATAAACGGATTGTGTGCGGGTATCATACTATCCGTATTCGTTACTCAAAAAAAAATTTAATTTATGTTTTGTTAAGTTAAATTTAATTAAAATTAAAATTTAATTTATATCATATTTTATACTTTTTTGTAATTTTATTTAGATTTTATTTTAAAAATTTATAAAATATATATTTTTTGAACATATACGGGTATCCACTAATAAAAATCGCGGATATTTTTTAAACGAATATCTGACAGGTAACAGGTGAATATTTTTGTTGTGGATCAGATGACAATAGACGTTATCCAAGCTCGACCCAACATGTTATCATCCCTAAACATCAATCACAACTATTGCCATAAAATTGATGCCATGCTTGCACATACGATTTTGAAGAAAGTTATAAAAGTAATATAAAAGTGAAAAAATAATAAAAACGAAGAAAAAACTAAATTACAATCATTTTCACACAAAGTATCCTTTCGAAAACATTTATGTTCAAAGCCAAGGTTTAAAATTTAAGAAGGATCCATTGAATTACGTTAATGATAGAGTTTTTGTGAAAAAAAGTTATGAAGTAGCAAGTTGAGTGAAGCATGGTGAATGATGATAAAGTAGTATAATTGTTTTTTAACCCGTGAAAAATTACACATGATGATATCCAAAAAGAGCCAAATCCAGTCACATCTCACCAATTGTAACTATCATTCACATGCAAGATTCCTATTTCTTTTTTGTTGCTTACATGCATGCAATAACATTCCAACTGTCAACAATTGTGTTTTTTTATTATATGTTAACCCTATTTTTTAAACACCCTTTGCATTTATATTCTGCATAACGTATTTAATATTATTATGTAATGATTTTTCTAACAAAAAAATAAATAATAATTCATATAATAGAGAGAATATCTTCTCTTAATACTATAATATGTTAGTTGTTACTTACGAATGCTGATTAATGATATAAAAGCTATTAATTCATGGTTAAATTTTAACCAATAAGTACTCGTTTTTCATCAAAATTAAAATATAGAGTTCGTGGTTGTCGTTTTCAGATGCTCACTAGTTCTTGTGAGAAATGATGTATGGTAATTAGAATGATTGCAATATTATGGGTTGATTAATTAACATGGAAGATTTAAAACAATTTAGATAAATTTATATATATCTTCAATGATTCATTTATATATATAATAGAGAGAGAGAAAGAAAACAGCATGGTGAAAATAAGTGCCATGAGAAAAGGAATTCACAAGTATTTCATATGACTATATCCAGGTTTCTCGCAGTGTCACGTAAATGTAGTTTTATTAAAAGTAAGATAGTTTTGATTTTTATTCTTGTAAATATCTTTTGGGTTTTATTCCTATAGAACTAAAAGGAGTATTTCTAATTCTTTAAAAATATGTGAACTTTGATTTTGTTTTGTTTTATATAAAATATTTTTACTTTGATTTCGATTCTCTAAAATTTTGAACCACTTTTTTTCAGTTCATAACATTATTTTTTTAATAGTAATTTTAATTTTAAAAGGAACCCAAAACAAAGAATTATTTTATAGAGACTAACATTAAAAAAAAAAGACATTCAACTTATAAGGAAAGAAAACAGTATTTATAAGCCATAATTTATTATAAGATTTTTCTTTTTCACAATTTTCATTCATATGGTTCAATATGTTTTAAGCTAAAAAAGTACCCAAAGTTCCAAAAAAAAATAATAATTAATTTTAGCATGTTCAAATTAGAAACGTACTATGAAAAAAAAAATTAAAAAACTTAAAATATATATCATCTAAGTGAATAATATCCAGCCTCATATTTGGATATAAGGTCCAGTCACCTATATAACTGTAATATTGTGTTTATATGAATATATATAACCGACAGAGGCATTTAGTGTAGGTTGTCATGAAGCTAATACATGCAGACAAAGAATCTTTTCTATTTTTTTTGTGTGTGATTCTTCTATTTATCTCACTGACTTATTGCACACTCCATAAATAATCATAAATTGTACAATTGGTGAATTGGTTGAGAGTAACAGCATACCATGCATATATAATGATATACTAAAATACAAGAAAATTTTCCGTTAACAGTTAATAATATCAGGGACCGAAAATGTTAGTTATTACAATAATTAATTTATAAAATAAAAATTATTAATTACTAAAATAGTTATTATTATAAATAAAAAATTATATTTGGTCTTTAATTTGGTTTCTAAAATTTAACTATCAAGATTTTAGTTATCAAAGAAGATTGGTCATTAAACATTATGTGGTTGAACTCAGGTCTCATTGATGTTTGTTCTCCTCGGTAAAAACCTCCTCCTCTCTAAACATAACAAGTCATATCAGAGCCGATGGTTAAAACCGACTCAGACGAGTGTAGTATGGTCCTTGTATCGAAAGTCTTCCTCGCAAGGGGTTCTAAGTAAGCGTGTCTCGTTAAGAAAAACGGCAGTACAGAAAAAAAAAAAAAAGTACTCGTGGTTAAGAATGTTTTCGAGGGAGAATGTACCAATGTGGTGGAAGGGACTCACACTTGAGGGGAAGAGTGTTACAAATCCAAGTGTAAGTCTAAGTCCCAAACTGGCTAAAAATGAGAAAGTAGAGCACTATATAAGAATAAAAACCCATAAATCTATTGTCTTAAGATTTTGGATGGGTTGAGAGTGATGTCAATGTCTTATTTGATTGGACTCAGGTCTTATTGGTGTTTGTTCTTCACAATGAAAATCCTCTTTATAAACCTAATTAACAGCTTTTTCCACTAAAAAAATTAATTTCTAAATTAGTTTTAATTAATTTAGTGACTATTTTAATAGCAAATAATTTTTTATTTTATAATTTGATATTTAAATTAGTTAGTATACTGATTAACAATTTTTTGTCAATAAAATTAATTATTATTTAAAAGTTTTTTTTAGTTCTATTTGGCTCCTAATAGTTCAGAATATATGAACATCTCCATGTTCAAAATTCAGATCTGGTTTATCTTCATCCAACAATGGTGTTTGTGTTTTATTCGTAGATGTTGTAAGGGCACAAACCCTTGCCATTGCAAATTTGTGTGTTCATGAGATTTTTATTCATTGATAGACTCTCTCACACTTAAGAGTTTTAATTCACACTGGTTAAGAATTTAGAATAATATTTTTTATAGAAATAAAAAAAAAACTAATTGGAATGAGTTGAAAATGATCTTTACAAAAGTTTATATGAACTAATTTCTATAAATTAATATTTTACATAGTTACAATCTAAGTTTCCTTTCGTAAAAAAATATTAAATAGGAACTATGCCATCACATGTCATCATATGAATTTATTAAAAAATAAAAAATAAAAAAAAGGAATCAAACCAAATCATACGTGGAAAATTATAAAACAAACTTCCTTACCAAAAACTTTAAGTAAAAACTTTTTCGGTACACTAAATAATATTGTATCATTTAAGAGTTTAGACCAAATACAATTTAAATATATATTTCTTTTCAACTTTGTGACATATCTTTTAATAATAAAATTGCTATAGAAACTTCGAACTTTAAAGTGGACAATACTTTTAATGTTACAATTGAGCATAACAATAAAGATTTATTTTTCATACCCGAATAATTTTATATCAACTAATAGTGAAGATTAAAAACAATTTAAATACACATTTTTTTCTTCGATTTTTTTAAGATTTTTTTAAAACAAAATTGTGATAAGAAATTCAAGCTTCAAAAACTAACGATACCTCTATATTATGATCGACCTTAAAGATGTTAGGTTAACGAACTTGAGCTCATTAAAAGATGATATTTTATCAATTCCAACATTTTCAAATTTGTCTACACAATTTCCTTCTTCAAAAAAAATGTTTTTTATGATTTCTGTTTGCAGTCTTATCATCTATTAAGCTAGCACGCTTTAAAATTATATACATATATAGTGTAGGAAGCAGTAGTTTATTTGAATGAACTTGACCTTAGAAAAAGAAGGGGAATGTGTATGATGAATAGAGAGAATAAAACAAGAACATGGATTATAATTGAAAAGATTCCCTTGGAAATAATTGGTAGTTGTCTAATAATTGACCCGAAGACATTAAAAAGAAGCAAAAATAATTTTGTGGAACATGCAAATGGGTGTTTTAAAAATTTGATGGAAAGTGGGATAAGATGGGATAGGCATGAAACAACTAAACGGTGATAAATTTCACATGTTTACTGTGGTTGGAGGCTGATATAATAGTGAACATGTGTAATCTCGTACAGTCGGTGAACAACAAAAGAAAACCATTTCTATAATTTAAATATATGTTTTAGTTTAATTTAATTTAAATAAATGATTTATTTTATAGTTTTGAAAGCATGTATTTAAAATGTTTAATTTAGCTTGAACAAATGGAGTGTGTTTTAGACAAAATTAAAATTAATTTATTGATTGAGATCATATTTAAGAAAGTTATATGATTTAAAATGTATTTAGTTAATCCAGAATCATTTAGAAAATCAACTGCAAATTCAGAATTTTAAAATCAACAGTAAGAAAGATTTGTTTGTGGTTTCCAGAGTTAAAAAAGGAAAATTTAGAAATTTAGAAAAAACAATTCAGCACAGAAAATCAATCCCCGACTCTTTTATAATTTATTCAATAATTGTTAATAAATTAACAAATTATATATATATATATATATATATATATATATATATATATATATATATATATATATTACAAATTCGAATTAACAGATCAAATACTAATTCTAATGTCTTAATTTTGGAATATAGAAAACCTTGAATGTAGTCCAAAATTAAACAAACCAAATATTGATTTTTTTTTTCAAAAATAAAATATATGAATTGAATTAACAAAATAATTCATCTTCACATTAAACATCTAGGTTTTAAAAACTTAAAGAAAATAGAACATTTGAAGAATAATTATGAATTGTAATTGAGATTAGTCTTTAGATTTTAGCTTTTTCATGAAGTATGAAGTATAATATTCGACATCGTCAAGAAAAAGAAGAAAATGTTAGAGAGAAATAAAATATTTCTTACATCTCCAAATCTGCAACATAAAGAGGGAGAGGTGCTAGATTTAAAGGATAAAGTTCAAAAGAGGGAAGATGCAACAACTACTGTAATAATATATTTATTAAACCAATTAATAGTAAAATTAAGATCTTTTCAATTTCATGCACAAAATCAAGATTAAAAAAAATTAAAAAAAGGAAACAAAAAAAAGGAAGGTGTACACAATTGATTTTTATACTGATTTACTCTATCCAAGGAATACATTCACACTGGCCAAACTTACTAATGCAGCAAAAGTTTTCTATGCTAGTTAAAAAAGAGTTTTTGTGCCTGTTCTAGAACTGGCATAGATACAGCCAACATAGAAAGTTTTCACTAATGGTTATGGAACAATCAGGACAAAAGCTTTCTATCAAAATCTCCATGAGATCCTAATTCCACCATTGTTTGTTAACTTCAAACCTTCAACAATGGTGCAAAATCTCAAACCTTCCATCAACTCCTTCTCACTCTCCAACTCCTTCTTGGTTCACAATTGTTGAACTTCAATTAAGAGTTAAATGTGGAAAAAGCGGATAATAAGAAAGTGAGCAAAAGCAATCATTGCAGCAAGGAGAGTAGTGAAAATACCACGAGTAGAGAATGCGAGAGTACAACGAGGAGAGACTTCGACAATACAACAAGGATAGTAGAAAAGGGAAGAATGATGAGAGCGAGAACAACGCAGACAAATACGATAGCGAGGAGAATGAAAGTTATGCATGGAGAAAAGGGAGGAGTGACAACGATCGAGGACCATGAGAGAGAGGAATGAATGTGAAAGCAATGCAAATGTAGGGAGGAGACTTTGACATGAGCGAGTCGAGCGATAATGCAACGAAAAAGGGAGAAGAAGTGCATAGGAGGAGCAAATGGAGGAAAGTGAAGTGAAGCACAAAGAATGAGAGATGAGGATTTAAGATATTATGCCGGTTATAGTGACAAATTGACATAAAAAGTCTTATACTTTATTACAAAAAGTGTCATCGCTTCAATTTTTATGTCGATTCAATTTTTATGTTGGTTCTAGGTATAATCGACATAAAAGGTTTTCTTCATTATTATAAAATTGTCACTGCGTCAAATTTCTATGTCGATTTTACATATAACCAGCATAGAAAGTGTAACATCTCGTCCGGATATTACGAATTTTTAATAAAATAAAATAGAAATAATAATTAAACATCATTTATTATACTGACTTTTCCCAAAACGCGGGAAAATTAAAACTTTACTACATCGATAAATATTCAAAAATTTGCCAAAATATAAAATCATATGCAAAAGCCAAATCCGATAACATAAGTGCTTACAAAGTCTTTAGGGAAATAGTCATATTGACAAATATTAATATATTTTGTTTCTTGTACAAGAAAAAAAATACATCTTCTTAGCATACAAATTTTAATTATGTTAAATTTGTCTCAAATTCATTAACGGACTCAGGTAAGTAAACAAGAGTTTGGTCTTTAGTATTTCTCAAACATGTTTATTAAATTAATATGTCATGGATCTTGCATGTTATCATGTTAATGCCATGATTGCTCACACAAAGAAAAATGTGACCCTTCCCTTTGAATATAAATAATACGTAAATAGCGAGAGAAGAAGAAGACTAAACACGGTAGACAAAGCGATTGACAAAAATAGCGAGAGAAGAAGAAGACGTTTTCCGTGAACACTCATCCTTTTATCTTTTCCACGTTCTCTCCCTTGCTGAGGTGAATTTCTCTCTCCTCTAATTGATTTCACCTCTTTATCTTTCTTTTATTTTCCTTTTTTTTAAATTTTTGTGAGTCCACGTCATCTTTTGATTTCTAGCTAAAAAATCCACAGGTTGTGGAAAAATCTATAGGCCACTTGTAGAACTTCTTATTTTGCACTTGATCTTCTAAAACAAACTCCATAGTGTCTTCAAATCGCAAGGTTAATGAGTACAATTTTTAATTATTACAGTGTCTTTATTAGTTGGTCTTGCATGCTTTTATTATGTTAATGTCATTCATTAGTTTGTTTTGTATGTTGTTATATCATGTTAATGTCATGATTGCTCATGCAAAGAAAAATGTCAGACCTTCTTCTTTGAATAAAAAAGGAAATATTGGTACCATGGTAATGGCACGCACAACAACATATTAACCTAACATCAAATGTGAAGAGGAAAACCTATAATCCAAAGTCTAGCATCAATCTTTCAACAAAAATGGAAATTAGTTCTACATAATGAAAAGGAAAACTAAACACGGTATATAAAGCGATTGTCGAAAATAATGGGAGAAGAAGAAGTTGTCCGTGAATACTCATCCTTTTATCTTTTCCACGTTCTCTCGTTTGCTGAGGTGAGTTTCTCTCTCCTCTAATTGTTTTCCTCTCTTTATCTTTCTTTTATTTTTCTTTTTTTAAAATTTTTGTGAGTCCACGTCATCTTTTGATTTCTCACTAAAAAACCACAGGTTGTGGAAAAATCGATAGGCCATTTGTAGAATGTCTTGTTTTGTGCTTGATCATGCACTGTTGTTATCATCTTAATATCGTTCATTAGTTGGTCTTGTATGTTATTATCATGTTTATGCCATGATTGCTCATGCAAAAAAAAAATGTTAAACTCTTTCCTTTGAATAAAATGAAAATATTGGTACCATGATAGTGACATGCACTGCTGCACATTAACATAACATCAAATGTGAAAAGTAAAACCTATAATCCAAAGTCTTACATCAATCCTACAACAAAAAAGTAAATTAGTTCTACATAATGAAAAGGAAAACTAAATACGGTAGACAAAGTGATTGACGAAAATAGCGGGAGAAGAAGAAGACGTTTTCCGTGAACACTCATCCATTTATCTTTTCCACGTTCTCTCGCTTGCTGAGGTGAATTTCTCTCTCCTCTAATTGATTTCACCTCTTTATCTTTTTTTTATTTTCCTTTTTTTTTTAATTTTTGTGAGTCCACGTCATCTTTTGATTTCTATAGGCCACTTGTAGAACTTCTTATTTTGCGCTTGATCTTTTAAAGCAAACTCCATAGTGTCTTCAAATCGCAAGGTTAATAAGTACAATTTTTAATTATTACAGTGTCTTCATTAGTTGGTCTTGCATGCTTTTATCAAGTTAATGTCATTCATTAGTTGATCTTGTATGTTGTTATATCATGTTAATGTCATGATTGCTGATGCAAATAAAAATGTCAGACCCTTGCCTTTGAATAAAAAAAAAATATTGGTACCATGGTAGTGGCATGCACAACAGCACATTAACATAATATCATATGTGAAGAGTAAAACCTATAATCCAAAGTCTTACATCAATCTTCCCACAAAAATGGAAATTAGTTCTATATAATGAAAAGAAAAATTAAACACGGTATATAAAGCGATTGTCAAAAATAACGGGAGAAGAAGAAGAAGTTGTTCGTGATCATTCATTTGTTTATCTTTTACACGTTCTCTCGTTTGCTGAACTGAGTTTCTCTCTTCTCTAATTGTTTTCCTCTCTTTATATTTCTTTTATTTTCCTTTTTTCAAAATTTTTGTGAGTCCATGTTATCTTTCAATTGCTCACTAAAAAATTCACAGGTTGTGGAAAAATCCATAGGCCATTTGTCGAACGTCTTGTATTGCACTTGATCTTCTAAAGCAAACTCCGTAGTGTCTTCAAATCGCAAGGTTAATGAGTACAATTTTTAATTATTACAGTGTCCTCATTAGTTCGTTGGTGTTGCATCCTTTTCTCTTGTTAATGTCATTCATTAGTTTGTTTTGTATGTTGTTATATCATGTTAATGTCATGATTGTTCATGCAAAGAAAAATGTCAGACCCTCTTCTTTGAATAAAAAAGGAAATATTGATACCATCGTAGTGGCACGCACAACAACACATTAACCTAACATCAAATGTGAAGAGGAAAACCTATAATCTAAAGTCTGACATCAATCTTTCAACAAAAATGGAATTAGTTCTACATAATGAAAAGGAAAACTAAACACGGTATACGTGATTGACCAAAATAACAGGAGGAGAAGAAGAAGTTGTCTGTGAACATTCATTCGTTTATCTTTTTCAAGTTCTCTCGTTTGTTGACGTGAGTTTCTTGCTGCTCTAATTGTTTTCCTCTCTTTATCTTTCTTTTATTTTCCTTTTTTTAAAATTTTTGTTAGTCCATGTTATCTTTCGATTGCTCGATAAAAAATCCACAGGTTGTAGAAAAATCTATAGACCATTTGTAGAATGTCTTATTTTGTGCTTGATCTTCTAAAGCAAACTCCGTAGTGTCTTCAAATCGCAAGGTTAATGAGTACGATTTTAATTATTACAGTGTCTTCATTAGTTGGTCTTGCATGCTTTTATTATGTTAATGTCCTTCATTAGTTTGTTTTGTATGTTGTTATATCATGTTAATGTCATGATTGTTCATGCAAAAAAAAATGTCAGACCCTCTTCTTTGAATAAAAAAGGAAATATTGATACCATCGTAGTGGCACGCACAACAACACATTAACCTAACCTCAAATATGAAGAGGAAAACCTATAATCCAAAGTCTGACATCAATGTTTCAACAAAAATGGAAATTCGTTCTACATAATGAAAAGGAAAACTAAACACGGTATACCACGTGTTTGACCAAAATAACAGGAGAAGAAGAAGTTGTCTGTGAACACTCATTCGTTTATCTTTTTCACGTTCTCTCGTTTCTTGACGTGAGTTTCTCGCTGCTTTAATTGTTTTCCTCTCTTTATCTTTCTTTTATTTTCCTTTTTTTAAAATTTTTGTGAGTCCATGTTATCTTTCGATTGCCCGATAAAAAATCCACAGTTTGTAGAAAAATCTACAGACCATTTGTAGAATGTCTTGTTTTGTGCTTGATCTTCAAAAGCAAACTTCGTAGTGTCTTCAAATCGCAAGGTTAATGAGTATAATTTTTAATTATTACAGTGTCCTCATTAGTTCGTTGGTGTTGCATGCTTTTATCTTGTTAATGCCATTCATTAGTTTGTCTTGTATGTTGTTATATTATGTCACTGTCATGATTGCTCATGCAAAGAAAAATGTCAGACCCTTTCCTTTGAATAAAAAAGGAAATATTGGTACCATGGTAGTGGCATGCACAACTGCACATTAACATAACATCAAATGTGAAGAGTAAAACCTATAATCCAAAGTCTTAGATCAATCTTCCAAGAAAAAGGAAAATTAGTTCTACATAATGAAAAGAAAAAATAAACACGGTATCTAAAGCGATTGTCGAAAATAATGGGAGAAGAAGAAGTTGTCCGTGAACACTCATCCTTTTATCTTTTCTACTTTCTCTCGTTTGCTGAGGTGAGTTTCTCTATTTTCTAATTGTTTTCCTCTCTTTATGTTTCTTTTATTTTCCTTTTTTTAACATTTTTGTGAGTCCACGTTATCTTTTGATTGCTCGCTAAAAAATCCACAGGTTGTGGAAAAATCCGTAGGCCATTTGTCGAATGTCTTGTTTTGTGCTTGATCTTCTACAGCAAACTCTGTAGTGTCTTCAAATCGCAAGGTTAATGAGTACAATTTTAATTATTACAGTGTCTTCATTAGTTGGTCTTGCATGCTTTTATTATGTTAATGTCCTTCATTAGTTTGTTTTGTATGTTGTTATATCATGTTAATGTCATGATTGTTCATGCAAAAAAAAATGTCAGACCCTCTTCTTTGAATAAAAAAGGAAATATTGATACCATCGTAGTGGCACGCACAACAACACATTAACCTAACCTCAAATATGAAGAGGAAAACCTATAATCCAAAGTCTGACATCAATGTTTCAACAAAAATGGAAATTTGTTCTACATAATGAAAAGGAAAACTAAACACGGTATACCACATGTTTGACCAAAATAACAGGAGAAGAAGAAGTTGTCTGTGAACACTCATTCGTTTATCTTTTTCACGTTCTCTCGTTTCTTGACGTGAGTTTCTCGCTGCTTTAATTGTTTTCCTCTCTTTATCTTTCTTTTATTTTCCTTTTTTTAAAATTTTTGTGAGTCCATGTTATCTTTCGATTGCCCGATAAAAAATCCACAGTTTGTAGAAAAATCTACAGACCATTTGTAGAATGTCTTGTTTTGTGCTTGATCTTCAAAAGCAAACTTCGTACTGTCTTCAAATCGCAAGGTTAATGAGTATAATTTTTAATTATTACAGTGTCCTCATTAGTTCGTTGGTGTTGCATGCTTTTATCTTGTTAATGCCATTCATTAGTTTGTCTTGTATGTTGTTATATTATGTCACTGTCATGATTGCTCATGCAAAGAAAAATGTCAGACCCTTTCCTTTGAATAAAAAAGGAAATATTGGTACCATGGTAGTGGCATGCACAACTGCACATTAACATAACATCAAATGTGAAGAGTAAAACCTATAATCCAAAGTCTTAGATCAATCTTCCAAGAAAAAGGAAAATTAGTTCTACATAATGAAAAGAAAAAATAAACACGGTATCTAAAGCGATTGTCGAAAATAATGGGAGAAGAAGAAGTTGTCCGTGAACACTCATCCTTTTATCTTTTCTACTTTCTCTCGTTTGCTGAGGTGAGTTTCTCTATTTTCTAATTGTTTTCCTCTCTTTATGTTTCTTTTATTTTCCTTTTTTTAACATTTTTGTGAGTCCACGTTATCTTTTGATTGCTCGCTAAAAAATCCACAGGTTGTGGAAAAATCCGTAGGCCATTTGTCGAATGTCTTGTTTTGTGCTTGATCTTCTACAGCAAACTCTGTAGTGTCTTCAAATCGCAAGGTTAATGAGTACAATTTTAATTATTACAGTGTCTTCATTAGTTGGTCTTGCATGCTTTTATTATGTTAATGTCATTCATTAGTTTGTTTTGTATGTTGTTATATCATGTTAATGTCATGATTGTTCATGCAAAAAAAAATGTCAGACCCTCTTCTTTGAATAAAAAAGGAAATATTGATACCATCGTAGTGGCACGCACAACAACACATTAACCTAACCTCAAATATGAAGAGGAAAACCTATAATCCAAAGTCTGACATCAATGTTTCAACAAAAATGGAAATTCGTTCTACATAATGAAAAGGAAAACTAAACACGGTATACCACGTGTTTGACCAAAATAACAGGAGAAGAAGAAGTTGTCTGTGAACACTCATTCGTTTATCTTTTTCACGTTCTCTCGTTTCTTGACGTGAGTTTCTCGCTGCTTTAATTGTTTTCCTCTCTTTATCTTTCTTTTATTTTCCTTTTTTTAAAATTTTTGTGAGTCCATGTTATCTTTCGATTGCCCGATAAAAAATCCACAGGTTGTAGAAAAATCTACAGACCATTTGTAGAATGTCTTGTTTTGTGCTTGATCTTCAAAAGCAAACTTCGTAGTGTCTTCAAATCGCAAGGTTAATGAGTATAATTTTTAATTATTACAGTGTCCTCATTAGTTCGTTGGTGTTGCATGCTTTTTATCTTGTTAATGCCATTCATTAGTTTGTCTTGTATGTTGTTATATTATGTCACTGTCATGATTGCTCATGCAAAGAAAAATGTCAGACCCTTTCCTTTGAATAAAAAAGGAAATATTGGTACCATGGTAGTGGCATGCACAACTGCACATTAACATAACATCAAATGTGAAGAGTAAAACCTATAATCCAAAGTCTTAGATCAATCTTTCAAGAAAAAGGAAAATTAGTTCTACATAATGAAAAGAAAAAATAAACACGGTATCTAAAGCGATTGTCGAAAATAATGGGAGAAGAAGAAGTTGTCCGTGAACACTCATCCTTTTATCTTTTCTACTTTCTCTCGTTTGCTGAGGTGAGTTTCTCTATTTTCTAATTGTTTTCCTCTCTTTATGTTTCTTTTATTTTCCTTTTTTTAACATTTTTGTGAGTCCACGTTATCTTTTGATTGCTCGCTAAAAAATCCACAGGTTGTGGAAAAATCCGTAGGCCATTTGTCGAATGTCTTGTTTTGTGCTTGATCTTCTAGAGCAAACTCTGTAGTGTCTTCAAATCGCAAGGTTAATGAGTACAATTTTAATTATTACAGTGTCTTCATTAGTTGGTTTTGCATGCTTTTATTATGTTAATGTCATTCATTAGTTTGTTTTGTATGTTGTTATATCATGTTAATGTCATGATTGTTCATGCAAAGAAAAATGTCAGACCCTCTTCTTTGAATAAAAAAGGAAATATTGATACCATCGTAGTGGCACGCACAACAACACATTAACCTAACCTCAAATATGAAGAGGAAAACCTATAATCCATAGTCTGACATCAATCTTTCAACAATAATGGAAATTAGTTCTACATAATGAAAAGGAAAACTAAACACGGTATACCACGTGATTGACCAAAATAACAGGAGAAGAAGAAGTTGTCTGTGAACACTCATTCGTTTATCTTTTTCACGTTCTCTCGTTTGTTGACGTGAGTTTCTCGCTGCTTTAATTGTTTTCCTCTCTTTATCTTTCTTTTATTTTCCTTTTTTTAAAATTTTTGTGAGTCCATGTTATCTTTCGATTGCTCGATAAAAAATCTACAGGTTGTAGAAAAATCTATAGACCATTTGTAGAATGTCTTGTTTTGTGCTTGATCTTCTAAAGCAAGGTTAATGAGTACAATTTTTAATTATTACAGTGTTCTCATTAGTTCGTTGGTGTTGCATGCTTTTATCTTGTTAATGTCATTCATTAGTTTGTCTTGTATGTTGTTATATTATGTCACTGTCATGATTGCTCATGCAAAGAAAAATGTCAGACCCTTTCCTTTGAATAAAAAAGGAAATATTGGTACCATGGTAGTGGCATGCACAACTGCACATTAACATAACATCAAATGTGAAGAGTAAAACCTATAATCCAAAGTCTTACATTAATCTTCCAACAAAAATGGAAATTAGTTCTACATAATGAAAAGGAAAACTAAACACGATATACAAAGCGATTGACAAAAATAACGGGAGAAGAAGAAAAAGTTCTCTATGAACACTCATCCTTTTATCTTTTCCATGTTCTCTCGTTTGTTGAGGTGAATTTCTCTCTCCTCTAATTGTTTTCCCCTCTTTATCTTTCTTTTATTTTCCTTTTTGTTAAATTCTTGTGAGTCCACGTTATCTTTCGATTTCTCGCTAAAAAATCCACAGGTTGTGGGAAAATTCCACAGGCCACCTGTAGAACTTCTTATTTTGCCCTTGATCTTCTGAAGCAAACTCCACAGTTTCTTCATATAGCAAGTTTAATGAGTACAATTTTTAATTATTACGGTATCTTCATTAGTTGGTCTTGCATGCTTTTATCATGTTAATGTCATTCATTAGTTGGTCGTGTATGTTGTTATATGATGTTAATGTCATGATTGCTCATCCAAAGAAAAAATCAAACTCTTTCCTTTAAATATAAAAGGAAATATTGGTACCATGGTAGTCGCATGCACTACTGCACATATGACAATCGTGGTGACAGCAGATTGAGACAATTGCATAATACAAAAGAAAAATAAGTCAGGATACATACCATAAATAAAAAAAGAGAAACACACAAGTTCTCAATGCACTACAAATAATGAAGTAGACGCAAGAGCAGCAGACACTAGAGCAGCCATAGGAGCAACATAAGAGAGCTCCAAGAGGTAAGTGTCATGAGTCTTAATACTTGCGTGAGTGTCAATCTTAATACTTGCATCAGTATGATCTTGATCCGATGTGTGTGAAGCTTGTTAAGTGGTTTTAAATGCTTAGTTGTAAAATATGTTGTTTTAATGTTCCTTTTGCAATGTTGTTTGTTATTGCTTAAAAATTAGCTCCATCCATAATCATTCATCCTCACCCATTCAAACACGAAATCATAATAGAGAATGCGAAGGAGAAGGTGTTTCAAACGAAAGGGGTTCTAATAGCAACGATGGGGCATTCAACGAAGGCAATTGTCGTCGCTGGCGGTGCTCGCCAGAGGAGGCTTGCGGCAGGAGCTCCTCTGTTAAAGAATGATATGACAGAATAATTCTTTTCTATATTTCATGATTTTCCAAAGCATAAATATATGCATGAGAGATTCAATGAAATCTTCTATGATTGTGCATTTAACTAAATCTCCTAAGATTAGGTTGCAGAATGATTCTCCTAAATAAAACTGCTAAGATTACATATGCATTAAAAATTATTTGCATGATCACAGGCTAATAATATGGAATGACAGTTGCACTCAGATTCTGTTATCAAATCATGATCTCATTACCCCCCCTCAAGTTGGAGCATGTAAATTACTTATGCCCAACTTGCATAGCAAATAGGTGAAATGAGTCAGACAAAGAGCCTTAGTAAAAACATCAGCTAATTATGCATGTGTAGAAACATATGTAGGTGCAATATTGCCGGTGAGATACTCGTTGCGATTGAAATGGAAATCCATTTCGATGTGCTTGGTGCATTCATGAAAACCGGGTTCTTGACAATATGAAGCAATGTTTAATTGTCATAATGAAGTCGCATGGGTTGAGAATGAGAGATACCAAGACTATGGAGAAGACCTTTTAACTATTTCAATTCTCTTGTTATAGCTGGCATGGATCGATACTCAGCCTCAGTAGAGGAGTGAGATACAGTTTTTTTGTTTCTTAGTTTTCCAAGAAATGGGAGAGGATCCAAGTAGAACAAACCATCTGGTAAGAGACCACTAAGTTAAAGGACATCCAGCCCAATTAGAGTCACACCAACCAGACAGTTGCAGGTCAGAATCCTTATGTAACAAAAAGGTTTGCCAGGGGTGTTAAAGGTCAGGTTGGGGGTTCGATTCCCACTGGCAACAACCCACCCAGTATGAATGGACGGAGAAGGGTGAGGGGTTGGGGTGCATTGGGCTGCAGTAACCTGACATGGTCTGGCGGGCCAGGGATGTTACATGTTGTCCATTTGGAACTCCAACCGGACAACTTTGAATATCTTGTAGTTTATGCATATGATTTAGGTTTCCAGTCATGTGGTTGGAATCCCCTGTGTCAATTATCCATGTATTGGTATCACGTTCATTTGTCATCTTATCATTAGGGTTTGTTTTCTAAGCATTTAGTAATTCTACTAATGTCTGCCACTACTTTGTAGTGAGCCCGGTCAAACCTGAACTATCTCCTTCTAAGATCTTGGTGTCTGCATTTGTTCCACCACTATGCACGACATTTGCACGCACTATTCCTCATTTTCCTCGTCCAATTCCCGTTCGCTGCATTGGCTTGCCTAGTCCACTATTTTTTTGTCTATCCCCGTACCAATCAGGATAACCAATGAGTTGAAAACAACTTTCTGCTTCATGTCTTGTGCGATGACAGTGAATACAAGTTACAAACTTGTCTTTTCCATCCCTTCTTCCCTTGACTCCTCATCCACTTGTTTAGACAGCCAGGCTCATCACTTCTATTCTTTCTTCGGTTGTTCTAGTGATCATCCTTACCCTTTCTTCTTGAATCATTGTTAAGTAAACCCTATTCAGAATGGGCAGCGGATCTGTTGCGAGGAGGTTGGATCGAACAGTTCCGTAAATGGCTTCGTCCAATCCCATGAGAAATTGTTGAATTCTTTCTTCTTCTCTCTGGTTTTCTAATTTTGAGGTTATATCACAACTGCACCTTTTGCACCGACAAGTTGGAATTTGGTCGTAATTAGCCAACTCATCCCACAATGTTTTCAATTTTCTGTAGTATGCCACCACCACCATCCCATCTTGTTTGTACCTCGCTAAATCATATTTCAGTTGTTGTATGCTGGGACCATTCACAATAGAAAATCTTTCTTTGATATATGTCCATAGCTCTTTTGCATTTCCTATATAAGACATGATGGAACGCAAATTTGGTTCAATAGTATTTAGAATCCATGACACCAACATAGATTGTACAGTCCACCAGTCTTCCATCTCAGGCGAGCCCTCCTTCAGTGCTCCAATGGTGCCTTCTATAAAACCCCATTTTTTTAGCACACAGAGATATTCTCATGGCACGGGCCCATTCTTCATAATTCTGCCCTTGAAGTTGCCCTTGAGTAATCAAATTTCCCAGGTTGTCGTTGGAATTCAATTCATACGATGATGAAGTCTTCTTCACCATCTTATGTTCTTCCTACTTGTGAGACTCATTATTAGGAGCCTCTTTTCACGTGACTCATCACCACTAAATTTCAAACAAAACCTATTTGCTTATGATACCATAAAGAATGATATGACAAAATAATTATGTTCTGTATTTCATGATTTGCCAAAGCATAAATATATACACGAGAGATTCAATAAAATCTTCTAAAATTGGGCCTTTAACTAAATCTCCTAAGATTGGGCTGTAGATTGATTCTCCTAAATAAAACTGCTAAGATTACGTTTGCATTAAAGATGATTTGCATGATCACAAGCTAATAATATGGAATGACAGTTGCATGCAGATTATGTTATCACATCATGATCTCATTATGTGTGCTCTTGAGTCCTTACGCGAGAGAGGAAAAGAACAGTGCAGGCTGTGATTGACGCCAGAAACAACTTTGGTGACTACTGGCACTACCAGTGATGTCGTTGGCGGTGCGGTGAGGTGGAGGCTCGACGAGGGTTGCAGCTTGCGTGGGTGAGGGAAGAAGTTGTCTCGTGGATGGCGAAGGAAAGGTGTTGTGCCTCTCACGATTGAAAAGGAGAATGAAAACCCTTAGAGGCTTTGTGTATGAGGATATTACTTGTGATTGGACATATTTTTGGATTACTCGTTGGACCTCCACATTTACTACACACATTCAATGACTACCTCCTGCACCTCACACATTATTCATGCACCCCTATATTTTTGTTTTCTACTTTTATCCTTTTTAATTAAATTCTACCTTTTTAATTTTTTTCTAAAAAAAATATTTAAAAATTATAAAATTAAAAAAAAAAAGAAAAACCAAAATAAGTGAGAAATATTTTCTTTTTCTTTTTTGTGTCTATTCAACTACTCATGTTGTGTAACTTATTTTCAAATAATTCGAAAACACTAAACAAAATATAAAAATTTTAAAATATAAAAGTATCAACATTTTTAAAATATAAATGTCTAATATCAATTACTCTAGGTGGAATCCAAGTATATTTAGATCATTAGTTAATTATAGAGAGAAAAATTATTTTCATCAATTATTGATAATTCGAGTAAGATAACATTCAGTGCCCTTAAAAATTTAATAGCCTTAAACTGAAATACAATATTCTTGCTTGAAAATTTTGTGCAACAAGAGGATATTTGGATTTTTATCACACGTCTTCCCTTGCCTACACATCGGGCCAAATAATTTAACAAAAGATATAAATTACATAATCCAAACACTCGGTTTTGTTTCAAATTTTTGTAATAGAAGACAACCACTAAAATAATATATAATATGAAGTTATATTAGATTTCCAAAATTATATTGTTCATGGATGTACAAGCATTTCAACTTCATGGTATATAAGTTTAACTAGCATTAGTTATTTTCATCAATTAACTAGAAAACTTTTTATTATATTAAAACAATGATATGACTTCTCTGTCGTCCATTTCTTATGTTTACAGCTTTTACGATATCTCTCTCCTTCTTTTTTTTCTTCTCTATTTCTCCTTTTTAATTTTACTTCGTGAAATAAAAAATAAGGTTTAATTACTCAGATGGTACTCTGGTAGAAGTGTGTCAATCTGGTACCCGCCTTTAAAAAAGTGTCAATTGCATCCCAACTTTTGAAAAAGTGCTTCAATTAGGTCTTTTCATATGAAGTTGACTAACACGGTTAACAACGTGCCACGTGTCAGTATGTGGCTTTTTTTATTTTTTAAAATTTTTCTTTTAACTTTTATAATTTTTTAATTTTTTTTTAATTTTTTTAATTTTCTTTTAATTTTTTGAAAAAAAATGTCACGTGTCAGGTCCCTGTGTGTGACTTGTGACATTGTCAGAGTCACGTGACATTGCAATGCCACGTGTCAATGTCACTATTAGATGTCATTGTGTTTATTTCAATTTAGTTCTCATCTATGTCTTTTTGTTTCAATTTAGTACTTACTTATGTGTACCTGATTCAATTTTGTCTCAATGTTTTTTAATAATTAAAATATTTTTGTAATCCATTTTTTATAAGATTAAAACTAATTAAGTATAAATATTTTTACAAAATTAAGTACCAATATTTATATTGTTTCTCTCAATTTCAGACCAAATTTATTATTTGTATAAATGTTATACTAATATTTTTAATTAAAAACGACTTTTTAACACATTACTTTATTAATTATTTTTTTATTAAGTACTCATGTTTTGTTAATTATTTTTTTTTCAAAATAGAACAATATTGTCTCTTAGTAATTTTAAACCAAAATTTCTATTTATATGATACTAATTTTTTTTATTAAAAATCACTTAATAAAATGACTTTTACCACTAAATTTTAATATAAATATCAAATACTTAATTTTTGTAAAAAATTTATACTTGATTAATTTTAATTTTTGTAAAAAATTTATACTTGATTAATTTTAATTTTTGTAAAAAATTTATACTTGATTAATTTTAATTTTATAAAAAATAGATTTTAATCATTAAAAAAAATTAGGTTAAAATTGAATCAGATACACCTAAATATGTACTAAATTGAAACAAAAAGACATACATGGGGACTAAATCGAAATCAACACAAAGACGTTTATAGTGACAGACACATGGCATTGTAATGTCACGTGGCACTAACAATGCCACGTGTCACACAGGGACCTGACACGTGGCATTTTTTTTTCAAAAAAATAAAAAAAATAATTTTTTTAAATTTAAAAAAAAAATCAAAAAAATCAAAAATATCACAGACTGACACGTGATACGTCGTTAATGGCGTTAGTCATTTCCGTTTGAAATGGATCTAATTAAAGCAGTTTTTCAAAGATAGGATGCAATTGACACTTTTTTAAAAACATGTACCAGATTAACACACCTCTACTAAAATGGGTACATTCAAGTAATTAAACCAAAATTATATTGTTTTTAATGTAAAATACCAAGTTACTTTTATTGTTTTTATTGAAAATCTTATGGATAATGAAATTAGTCTCTTATGACTTCTAAGTCATCATCTACAACAATCGAGAAATTCTTACCTTCATTAGATGTTAACAATCGTCCCTTCTTATTTAACATATTTTCAATGAAAACAAAAAATCACTTATTACTTTACATTAAGCGTAATATTATTTTGTAATATTTATAAAACCTCACATTCCTTAACACTTAACACGTATTAAAAAATAAATAAAATAATAAAAATATAAAAACTTAATTATAAATTCTAAAATTTATAAATAACTTTTAATTAGTCCTATTATTTATAACTTCCCAACACTTTCCTTTTTATATTGTCAAGCAAACAAATGGCAATTCATTCGAAATTGAGGCGAGCCTAAATTTGGTAGCCAAATTTCACCTTCCAAAAACCTAGATGCTATATAGCAACAATCCTCTCACTTTTTTGGTCAAATAATGGACATTGCCTTCTTTCGTTTACCTATTTAACCAAATTTCCAGCTTCTAGCACACCATCACTATTATGATATTAATTATCTCATCACTACGTATTCAATTATCATTTTCCAACCTCGGTTTTTTCATGCAATAATGTGAAAAGGCTGAAAATTCTGTTATGCTCCTGTATTATTCTTATAAACAATTCTGACTTTTCAAGGCATGCATGTGAATCCATTTTTCTTTTCCAATCTTGTCATTCATATGAAAGTATTTTAGTTTCTTATGCAGTGGCTTCAGTGAAGGAATTCTTACACTAAAGTTTTTATATATTGTACTACGTTCCATGAAAGGATCAAAGAAGTCAAACATGCTATTAAAAAAAGTTATTTAGGTTCATAAAGTAAAGTTGGTCAACTCACTAATAAAATCGATCAAAGATATTTTTTGAGAAAAATAACTAAAGAAAAAGAAGATATTTTTGAAGAAACTCCATGGGAATATATAAATGAAAAAAAAAATCAATTATCAAGGTATTTGGATAAATTAAATAAATTAAGAGAGATATTACAAAGTACAAAAAAGTAGTGGTGGGCAGTTATCAAAAAGAGTAATCTTGTCGTCAAAAGACATACATACATTATATATATTATAAATAATTCACATAGAATAAGAAAGTAAGACGTGTTGACCACATTAATTTTGGAATAAATAATCATCACGAGTCTATAAATAAAGTGTTTTGGATACTATTTTTAGTGTAAAATATATATGGTAAATGAAAAGTACAATTACTACTATGTAATCTCTTCCTTCTGCTTTTATATTTTTACTGTTTTTCAATTTTCTTTTTCGCAGACATTTACTTTCATATTAATTTGAAATGCTCTTAATCAATTATTTTTCTTTATGGTATTTTTAGGAATATATAACTAATATTTATAAAAATAATAGTTTCGCACTTTCATTATTCAAGGATCGATATCATATATGTTAGAAGTTACAAAAGTCAAGTCTAATCCTTTCAGTAATGAATTACTTACTGAAATAAACTATTTTCTCATTCGCATTGAAATGCCTCTATTATGGTTTGTTTTTGCGACTTTGACTTTAAATAATGGGAGACAGTCACGTATACTTTTAATTATAAGTAATTATATAAGTTGTATGAAAATTTATGCAACGAAGAGCACATGTTTTACTCTTTTGTATGAAAAACTCAGCTAATAAAAAACAATTAGAATACTATACAAGCACGTATGTGATATAATGTACAAGAAAAATACCTTTGTTTTAAGTTCCTTTATATGGTAATAACTATTTAAAAGTGAATTTAATATTAACTCAATCTTGTAGAATCTTATAACTCTTCTAATTTGAAGATCAATCGTATCAAATATGAAAATATATATTTTATATATAAGTGATTTTAATAAAAAATATCTAATTAATTTTATTAGTATAAATTTTAAATTGTCCTAAATAATTCTGAGACAAGAGAATTTTAATTAAATATAATTTCCTAACATAAAATATTCTTACTAAAATAATATATATATATATATATATATATATATATATATATATTATAATTTAGTTTTATCTCTAATTGATAAAAAAAATAAAAAATAAGATTTTTAATTTCTTCACATCAGTCTATTATTGGAAATTAACATAATTCTACATGTTGAATTTTGATATTTAACATATGGATCTATTAATTGTTAATTATCCTAATTATTGCATAAATTTGACTTTAGATTTTTCTATTTTAGAAACCTAATTCTTGGTGTGTTAATTGATAAAGAAAACTTTGGTTACATACATCAAATGGAAGATAAAGAAAACAACCCTCTCAAAACAACAAAAACTTAAATCAACATAACAAATTAGCAATATAACGCATATTGTAGACTTTTATTTATTGTGTAGGATTCTTGTTGACCTCACTTACCAACATCGTCTAATTCATCATTACTATTGAAAAATTGATGTTACATGAATTTATATAAGTGGTTGAGTAAGTCTTTTAAAAATAAGTTGTAAAGTCTTTTATTTTAATTTCATTTCAAAATTTTGAAATTAGTAACTTGTTTACTTTTTAAATTTATTTAATTATCGCATTTTTAGAAATATATATTTAGCAATCCGTTCAAAGTGAATCTTAATTTAACACTAGAAATATAAATTTGGAAAATAAATTATTCGCAGTTTCTAATTTGTCTCTCATTATTGAAAATTCCTAATATTATTTTTCACGAAAACACTTATCTTCTTACTCCGTGGATAATATAATAGGAGTCCTAAAATAAGTTATAATATATTATTTTCCAATTCTACATAACCATTTTTTAAAATAAGAGTTGTGTCTTCTTTATATACACAGTTTAACTTTAATTTCTAACTTCTCACGAACGTAACCGTGGATTTACACTTTTAACATATTGACAAACAGATTTCATGCATACAAATTAGTTAACACAAGTTTCAATACACTGAAACATAAAAAAAAAAAAAAAAAAAAAAAAAAAAAAAGCTATGTGTGGTTCTGGAAAGCAAATTACTATTTCTATCATTATTTATAGATTCTCTATTACAAAAAATTAAACCCTTTATACAGGGATTTAAAATTTCTTAAACAAACTCCTTTAAATGCTGCAAAGTTATGATATTGTTACGAAAAAAATTAACCTATTCTTGTAAAGATTCAAAATTCCTTAACACTCTCCAACCACAACATGAATTGATATAACTTAATCAATGATGGGGATCTCACATAATTAATAGGAAAAACTATACTAATATTTTACACTAACTAAAAATATGGCTAAATTAAAATATACATACATATATAAGTAAAAGTTTAACTTTAATTTATTGAATTAAAATTTAGGTTCGCGTTTTGAGCAGATCCATGATATGAAAATGGATGTGTCAAATTATTATTGAGATTCAGCTTAAACTAAGCATTGAAGAGGGGTCCTAAGTAAAAGGTAATTAAAAGTTGGGGAAAACTATAATGTGGCTTTTTGCCAAACAGAAATCTAGATTCTTAGCTGTCTTTGATGGTATGTAGTTGAAAACAAAATAGGATTTGGTATAGATTGCTTGACCTTAGGATTTGGTGAGATGCAACTTGCCAAGTCAGACACCACTTCTCTTTGACTAATGCTACCTCTCTCTCTCTTCACACACTATATTTATTCAACATTAACCCTAGATCTTGCTTCATACCTACTAATATTTCTTTATATATAATGATAAAAATAAGATTTTAACTTTGATAGATTCAGGATTTTATGAGTTAGTGAGGATATATTTCTAAAAAATAACAACTAATAGTTATTATCTTATAATTAAATGAAATGTTTAGGTGTTTCAAAAAACAATTTAGTAGGGTGAAATTGAACTTACATAATTCGTCTTAAAAAATATTAATTTATAGATTTTTTTCTTATAATGTTTAATTTTCTCTTTTTTTTTTACAAAATATATAATTTAGATATAGTTAGATTCCTAAACCTACTTTTGTAGGTATTTTTTTAATGTTAGATTTATTTTCAAAATGGTAAAACATTGAGACTCAATTTAACTCTTCTTAACTTTTCTTTTAATAAAAAAAATAAAAAAATTGTCCAATTGAACAAAGTGCAAAATGTAAAAAAAAAAAAAAAAAAAAACAGTTTTACATTCATGGTTTAGGTGGTTGTGACGATTTGTAATGGACAACAATTTTTAAGATAACAACTTTAAACCGTTGTTTAAAGTTAACAACAATTAGCATTTTCTCTTCCATTTTATTTTCAAAATGATTTGTACTATGTTTATATATTTGTTGCATTTGAGTTTAAGTCACATTTATGAAATTATTACTGTGTGGAAAATATATTTATCTTAATTTTGCATATATTACTCATACAAAAGTTCAAAATGAAAACTAGTATATAACTATTATTTGTTAAGTACGTACAACCACTTAAAAAATTATCAATAGACAAAATCATATAATTGAATCCACGATCAATAACATCACACACATATATTTTAATGTTAGTGTTTGAATTACTTAATTAAATCAAAACGGTTGTCTTAAAGTTATAACAAACATATCAAAATAAAAACAATAAACTTAAACTAATACAAAAAAGACTATAACGTCTTCAAATCAATGTCTGTCTAAAAAAAAGTCAACGTAAAAAATGATTGGTGATATTTTTATAATAAAATGACAATTTTGATGTCGGTTCATGCTGTAATTGAAATCGAAGGACATCGACCCTATTGCAACCGTAGTCAAAGGATGTCAGCCCTGCTACAACCGAAGTTGAAGGACATCAGCTCTACTACAACCAAAGTCGAAGGACGTTGGCCCCTACTACAACCAAAGTTGAAGGACGTCGACGCCCTCTTTATCTGACGTCAAATTGCTTTAAAATGTTACAAAAACCTATTGCGAATGCTATTTTCCTGCACTGTTTCTTCTATTTTTCTCTTCTAAGACTCTAGTTGCGACGACTTGTGCGACCACCACCTAAGGTAAGTTGTGGTTCATTTAACGCAAATGCATGTTGTTTGACTGCCTTGGGCATGATTCTTTTTCGTTTTTACCAATTGCTTTCATGCATGTAGTGTTTTAAACCCCTTCCAGTGGCGCGTGAGTCCTCTGTTCTCCATTGTCGACAACGACTCCTCTATAGCGGCAACGATAAGGCTTGACGTGCTTAGTTCACCCTCTAACTTGGTTCAAGGTTTGGATATGCATCAATTATTGGATAGTTTTGTTTATCTTCGTTGAAGTTTGGATATGGCTTGATTTGCATGTGATTTTGGTTATGTTTCCCTATATTTTATCTATCTTGGCCAAATTTTTTAAGGGATTTTAGGAACTTTATTTGAAGGAGTTTTTCTCACCACTTTTTTACTTGATTTTGTTGACATGTATTGATATTCATACATAGTGAAGTTGTATTATTTTTTCAGCGATTCAAGAATCTATCACCTCTAACAATAACATTAGGACTTTGCTTGAAAACTGTCTAGGACAAGATGTTGATTAAGAAACTTTTAGTTTTGTCTTATTGATAGCTTTAGTATTAATAGTTACATTTTGTGTTAATAACTTTAGTTTTGATATAAACTATATTCTGGTAAATTTTTTGAACTATGCTAGAATATTTTCTACTTTTCACGTTTGGGAAAACTGTAAATACAAATAAATTTTTTTTATTAAAAAAACCAGCTTTTAACGTTTGTTGGTGTACTAATTGACCTTAAAGGACGTCATACTATACCACAGTCAACGTACTTTGACGTTAGTTAATACATCGACAGATGTCAAAAGTTGCCCAATTTTAGTTTGAAATGTTGTCAATTGGACATTGATGTTTTGTGGCATCCGTCGTTCTTCAATGTCGAACCCTCACCAAACCGATGTTCTTGGACGTCTGTTTTGAACACCGATGTCAATTTGACATCTTCCGATACGATGTTGGAGTTTGGTCTAACGTCAAAGGCCAAAAATATTAGGCATTGAAAGCCTTTTTTGTGTTAGTGTTAGTTAAAAAGCATGATGCTTAGAATGTTTCTTCACTACTAACAATTTTTATTCTTCTACAAGATTGTATTCATTATCTTCGTTATGGTCTTCATTGTCTTCAAGCTCTAAAAAACGTCAATCATTTGAACATGCATTAATCTTCTTATTATCATGGCCTTTGTTCTATTAAAAGATTCAAGAATTTCATATTCTGCATGACTTCTTTCAATAAATGTAATGGGTCAAAATTGAGGAATTGCCCCATCCATGAAGACATTTCAAAAGATAAAGTTGGGTTATAAAAGAAAGAGTTGAGAAACTTTGACATATAAGGTATAACTCTTATTTTTGACCATTAATTTAATTATAGAACATTTTTTGCTTTCTGGTTAGGATTGTTGTTCCCACCACTCGCTTCTACAACATTTCTAAATGTGTCAGGCAATAAACCATCAATATCATCTTCCATGTCGTCATCATTTACAAATAGAAAATGATGGTATTTCCTCTAATGGTTTAGCATTTTAGAAAGCCTATACCTATTAGATGATCATGCACCACACCACTTCTTGGCCAACACCATTAATGTAATATTCACTAAACCTTGAAAATTTAGTCCACTTTTTATCCATAGTCTTTAATCTAATAAATAAAATACGACCATATTATAAATGGCTAAACAAATTAATAAGCTTAAACAATAATATTTTGAACATATAATACAAAAGTAAGACTAGAAGTTTGATTGATTCAACTTGTTTTGCTCTAGGACTTGAATCTCAATATGTTAGGAAACCAAATCTACGGGCAAAGAGACTAGAAATATTCATGTCTACACTGATTGATTTTGTGCCCTTGTAGTTCGTGCAAGCAAATGAAAAAAAATCTTTATAGTGGAACAATGACACATATACACTATTTTTTTAACAATTTTAATGATGTTAAGTAAAATAACTTAAATGATATTTTTGAAATTTAAGACCAAATTGAACAAAAATTCTAAAGTTGAACCAAATTAAATATACTTAACCAAAACTAGGACCAACTGACTATTTAAGCCTTAAAAAATGGTTGTATTGAACTACATTATTCTAAACATACATTCTCTTAATATACAAAATTAATGGCTACCCTCAAACGTTAAGCAAGCAATTGCAAAAATGATGGATTGAATTGGTTGATGTTGGAATTGCTCATTATTCCACATAAAATGTGTACAAATGGCGTTGCCATAAAGTGGTGTCAATGGATGATATTGATTTCTCTGCATTAAGATATTCAATCTTGTACAACTTCATTGCATAAAAAATTGAATCGAACTTCTATTATAGTTTCTTTTAATTAAATTTATTTTCTAAATAAAACTATATAAATTGAATTGAACTATAACCTATGAGATTGAAAACATATATTTTAAGATAAAAAAACCATTAATAATTCAAATGATTTAGATAGTTCAAGTATTTCAAAAAGAGTTTATAGTATTTTATTTTATTTTGGTTCAATTGAGTTGTAATGTAATTTAATTAGTTCATGTGCATTTTACTCATTCCTATAGGAGATGTGGTGATTCTGATGTGTACAATAATGAATTGAAGAAGTTAAACTAGAGCCAAGGTGTTATGCATCAAATACCCAATTAAACCCAAGAATAATGAAATAATTAGTGGAATATTGATTATGAATCACACTAAAACAATAAACATAACTTACAACATGTTGATACTTTATTATTTCAGCAACAAGCATGATCATTCCTTATATATAGAGCTATATAATGTTACAAGTTAGTTAGAAGAACTTGATTAACTAAACCAAAAAAGTGTACATGATTAGTACTAAATGACCTAAGTTTATGTCTTTAAATGCTCTAAACCAATAAGCACTCGTATGATCACCCTAATAGCATATATCCAAACTAAAGTGCAACAACATACTCTTTGTCTTCTCCAAAATGATTTTTTTATCCTCTTAATAACTTCGTTCTATCGTAGAGTATGACAAACAATTAGATGTCTCACAATACTTTTACCTGTATAGAAGTTATTAAACTCCTCCTTCAAGCAAATATTCAAGTTGTTTTAAGATACTCAATCGTTTTTCGATTTGGTTAAGCACTAGGAACATCCAATACTTAAAACTCTTAAAAGCCTATAATTTCTACTTCATCTTGAATATCTATGTGAATCTTGATTAATCGTTAATGACTAAATACCCCTCTAATGATCTCCAAGGACATATTCTTATGTGGTCTTCATCTTATGCAACGTGTAGGCAAGTTTTGTCTATGTTGTTTCTCAAACACATAATATTCACAAACATTAAGCAAGCAATTGCAAAAATGGATTGAATTGGTTGATGGTGGAACTGCTCATTATTCCACATAAAATGTGTCATAAAGTGATTTCAATTGATGATATTACGTCAATGGTGTTGTCATTAAAATATACTTGCATGAGAAGGGTAGAAAGTCTTCCTTACCAAAAATAACTATTTTATTATAATTAAAATAGAACAAAAGGGCGCTTTATTGAAAAGCTACTTGACCTTAGGAAGGGTATATGCCCTTGAAAAACCAAATGGGCTTTGAGGCCTTTTTAGCTAATAATTTATGGGTCATTCTTCCTGCACCCCATATTTTCCTCCCGCACCCACATACTTAAAAAAAACAACAACTCATTTCGACATTTCTTATTTGCAATTCATTCAATCCCAAAATATTCGTGCTTGCCACATATTGATGTTCTTATTTTGTGAGTTCTTGCTTTGAACTCAAAATTTAACAAAAAAAAAAAACAATATTAGAGGTCCATTAAAGAACAAATTCCGTACTGTTTCTGAAAGTTCATTTCTTAATGATAAATTTCATCGGAGTGTGTTCCATAATCATACAGTGTTGAATTCTTCCTAAAATATTTCCAGATAATATGTTAATTTTGTTCTAAAATAATATTTTCAAAAGGGATAAAAAATTTGCAGATGCAGCAAAATTAAAAAACACTTAAATGAAAAATTGGTTATTTCATATTTTTAGGGGGTGCATGTTGAAATTCCGATTATATTTGAAGAAAAAGCGTAGATGAGATCCGAGGCTGTGTCGTTGTTTTCAAAAAGATAACAAAATCGCAGTACAAAATTTTTGGAGACAAATTGAGAAAGGGGAGTGTAAATAGCATTAGCGTTATTTGTGTAGCAATATAATAGGGTATTTAGATATAAACTCAGTCCACGTTCAAACAGAAAATTAAATATCCTACTATTTATACTCCCCTTTTCTTCTATACCCACTCGTTTTACTTATTTTAAATAACATATTTATCCTCTCTTCTTCTCTTTCTCTCAAGACACTCCCGTCTTTAATTGTAATCAGGCACCTCACCCAACACATTTTACTAAGATAAACTGAAAGGAAATAAAATAAATAAACGTAGGAAGGAGAAAAAAAAAACATAAATTCCATAAACAGCTTTTTCGAAACATAGTTTTTATATTCATATTTTAAATAGAAAGAAATAAGTTTACCAGAACATTTTTTTTTTCTAAATGTAAAGTTTGCTTTTTTCATTCATAAGAGTAATGACGGATCATGATTAAAGGCCAAAATAATATATTCAAATTTTATATATTAATTATTATTATTAATATAACAAAAGTATATATAATTTAGAATTGAAATTCTATTATATTTTTTCTTACAAAAATTATAATTTTGAAATTGTATTTGACATGAAAATCATTTTAAATTAGTTTTTCTAATTTCATATTTTTTTTTGGATATTTTTGTATTTGAACACAAATAAGTTCCAAAAAAATTAATATGAAACATTCTGCCTATAATTCAAAAGAATTAATATGAAATTTCCCACTTATAATTCTTTGAATTTTAAGAAATGGTTCTCTAATTCAACAATTGAATTCCTATTATCATGCTTGAAAATAGGTGAAAAAATAAATTTGTATTGTTTTTATCTTTAAGTAGAGATGACAAATAAACTCGTCTCCGTGGGTATTGCCCAAACCTGTCACCGTTTTGACGGAGAATCCTCACATTGACTGAGTATGAGTATGAGAAATTTCCGACTTTTTCAATTAGGTATGAGGATGGGTATGGAGATATACAATTAATTAAATTATTAAAATATTCTCAATTAATTAAATAACCATATATATATATATATTATTTTTTATTTCTTCTAATTATTTGGTTTGTCATGAAACTCATTCACATTTCAATTATATTTTTCATCTTATCATTTATGTAATTATGTTAAAAAGATATATGTCAATTAAAATTTTTTGTCTCACATTTGAATATTTCTATTATTTTTTAATATTTTTATTTATTGTATATTTTTCTTTCGCATGATAATGTTTAATATTCTCAATTTAAGTATTTAATAGCACAAACCTTTCTTTTACTAGGTAATATAAAAAAAATCATTTACTTATTATTCTTATTATTAGTTTTTGTTTGATTTGAAGAACTTTTTTGTTTCACTAAAACATTTTTTGTTATTTCTGAACCACTGAGAATATATGTTGATATTTGAAAAGTTTTCTTAGATCTCTAAGATATTTTTCAACTTATCATACCCTTAATTATACATTTGTTTTCCTTTGTGCGATTTCTTTCAATAGTCTCTCAAATTATTTGTAAACATTTGTTAATTTTTTAATATTTTTATTTCTTGTTTATTTTCATTACGTAGAATACTATTTCGATATATTTATCTAATTATTTTTTATTTTCTAACTCATTATCAATCATACTGTAATTTTTTCACTATAATTGTATAAATAACTTTTATTTACTACAATATAAAAATTTAATGTAATTGTCATGAATATTTTTTTATCACCATCCAACATAATTGAAGTTCAAAAGATACAAAATCTATGTTAAAATTTTATTATTACGATTATTATTTGTCCTTTGTATCATTTTGATTAAGTAATGTATTATAACTTTTATTAGTGTATAAAAAAGATATTCATTAGAATTTAAAATATTGAAGTAAACAAACATTTAAAATATATTTTAATTTGAATATTTGCTTTTCTTTTATATTTTTAAAAAAATATTTTTTAATTTTATCAACTAGGTTTCATTAATGTTTGCAAATTTAATAAATGTGTTGGTTCTCATGAAATTTTATTTGGTATTATAATCTAAAATGTAAATAATTATAATTTATTTTAAACTTTTATTATGATTATTATTTGTTCTTTGTATCATTTTGATCAAATGATGTATTATAACTTTTATTAGTATATAAAAAAGAGATTCATTAGAATTTAAAAGGTTGAAGTAAACAAATATTTAAAATATATTTTAATTTGAATATTTGTTTTCCTTTTATATTTTTTAAAAAATATTTTTAAATCTTATCAACTAGGTTTCATTAATGTTTGTAAATTTAATAAATGTGTTGGTTCTCATGAAATTTTATTTGGTATTATAATGTAAAATGTAAATAATTATAATTTATTTTAAACTTTTATTATGATTATTATTTGTTCTTTGTATCATTTTGATCAAATGATGTATTATAACTTTTATTAGTTCATAAAAAAAAGATTTATTAGAATTTAAAAGATTGAAGTAAAAAAACATTTAAAATATATTTTAGTTTAAATATTTTTTTTCTTTTATATTTTTAAAAAAATATTTTTAAATTTTATCAACTATGTTTCATTAATATTTGCAAATTTAATAATTGTTTTGGTTCTCATGAAATTTTATTTGGTATTATAATCTAAAATGTAAACAATTATAACTTATTTTAAAGTATTTGATATCGAAGAAAGAACCATCCTTCTAATATTAAATATTTGATAATATTATGTTTCCTTTATCATAATTTTTTTTTATTTTATAAAAATTAATTAAAATTAATATTGAAGTAGTAAGAAAATGAGTATGGGTATGAGTACGAAATTATACCCGTTACCTGGTGGGGATGAAAATGAGACAAAAGTTTGATACCTGTTGGGTTTGGGTATGAGGATGAGGATGAATTTTTTTTACGGTAATGTGTATGGGATAGTGAAACTCGTGTCCGCCCTGCCCCGTTGCCATCTTTATCTTCAAGGGTATATTTCCTTCTATCACTTTACAAAAACTGAATCTATTATTTTATTTTTCATCAATATACATATTTAAACAAAAATTAAGACTAAAAAATAATTTATCAAAATCTAATAAAAAATTGAGAGACGTAATTACTAAAAAAATATGATAATCAAGACACATGTAAAAAATGGTTATGAAAAAAAATACAGTACATAACTTTTTTTTATATTCATAAAAAAATAAATATATAAAAAACTAAATATCAAACTAATATTTTTGTGACATAATACTGAGAGTTACTTTTTTTTTATGTTAAAAGAGAACGAATGAAAACTAAGAGGGCGAGAATGAATTTATATCTAACTTTCTATTTATTTTTTAGAACAAAAAAGAAAAGAAGACATACAAGAGTAATAAATGAATACAATACATGAGAAACTTAAAATGGGAGAGAAAAATATCTCAATAAATTTTATTATTCTTTATTATGTTTAATTTTTTATTTTATTATTTATTAATATTAAATATTATATTTTATAAAAAAAATCAATTTTAAAAAATTTTAAAAAATATTTTTAAAAGAAATTAAAAAATCTTGGGGTCATGTCCCTGCGGAAGATCCGCCACTACATTTTGGAATGTAATTTTTTTTTTAATATTTCGGAAAGCAAATTTCGGCTCATGTATTTGTTTGTTCAAAATTTTGGAATCTTAAAAAGCTTCTTTTTTTCTTATAACAAAATTGGGTGTAATTTTTTTTCTTTCTTTCTCATTTTACGGTTGGTTTGTCAAAAATGTGTTGGTTGACTAAGTTGATCAATTCTATATATATATATATATATATATATATATATTGAATTTTTTTTAAATACATGGATATATTTAAAACAAACAAAAAAGATATTATTTAAATATTTTATGATTGAAATTTAATTTAAAGTATTCATATTATTATATAAGTTAAATTATATATGTAGTCCCCATTTTTATAGTAAAATATTAATTTGGTTCCTCTATTTTTTTTATCTCAATTTGGTCTATATTTTGGAAAATTTGATGCAATCAAGTCCTTTCCGTTAGTGGTGTAGTAACAGTGTTAAATGGGATGCCACGTGTCAGTTTCTGGATTTTTTTATTTTTTTTAAACTTAAAAAAAAAATTTACCTAAAAAAAATAAAAATTTACCATGTGTCAAACTGACATCGTCCCACAGTGACAGTGCCACATGTCACTATTATGCCAGGTGTCATTTTCTCATTCTCCTTTTGGTCCTTGTATTTTAATTTTTGTCTCAATTTAGTCTCAATTTTTGTAAAAATTATGCAATTTCGTCCCCCTCCAAATTGAAACAAAAATTAACTTTTATATAAATATTATACAAATATTTTTATTAAATTTGATTTTTTTATTCAAATTAATATTTTTATTATATATTTTCAACAAAACTAAGTTTATTTAAATTTTTTTCACATTCAATTTTACTTAAAATTGTTTTCAAATTTTAAATTTATTTGTTTTTCATTGTTACATAAACTAGTTAATTTTTCTTACATTATATAATTATTATTTTTACACCAACTAAAATATTTGTATAGAAATTACTGAATTTTACACATTTAAAAAATGTGTAATTATTTAAAATATAAATTCAAATAAAAAATAATATTGAAGAATGATGTAATAAAATATCAATATAATTTATGATTTTTTGTTATTAGCATTATTTTCTATTAACAACTTTAAAACAATTTTAAATAAAGTTTAATATAAAATATAAATTAAAATAAACTTAATATTGTTAAAAATATTTATTTGAAATCAATTTTGATAGAAATATTTATGCACATTTATATAAAAATTAAATTTGGTTTCAATTTGGAGAGGGATAAAATTGCACAATTTTTACGAAAATTGTGACTAAATTGAGATAAAATTTAAAATACTGGGACCAAATTGAGAATAGAAAAATGACACCTGGCATAATAGTGACATGTGACACTATCACTGTCACGTGGCACGATGTCATCTTGACACGTGACAAATTTTAATATTTTTTAAAACATTTAAAAAATAAATAAAAAATAAAAAAAATTCAAAAAGTTCAGGAACTGACACGTGACACCCCATTTAACGTTGTTACTATACCACTAACGGAAAAAACTTGCATCAAATTTTCCAAAATAGAGACCAAATTGAGATTAAAAAAAATTGTGGGACCAAATTGATATTTTGCTACAAAATGGGGACCAAATGTATACTTTAATCTATTATATATTTTTATCTTCAAATAATAAGATACAATTTTTTGTATTTTTGTTTTAATTATAAAAAATAGTCAATATTAGAATCTACTCTACTTTTAGTTAGTAATGAGGTTCATATGCCAAGATAAACTAACTTCAAAATGTTAATTTGTCTCGTCATTAGTTGTGTTGACGAGTGCACTCTTTTTTTTTTTAAACTTATGATTAATAGAAGTCGAAGATAAAAGTGTTAAAGAAATACTAAACCTAACAATCTCGTACAACTTCATTGCATAAAAAAATTGAATTGAACTTCTATTCTAGTTTTTTTAATTGAATTTATTTTCTAAATAAAACTATAAAAATTGAATTGAACTATAACCTATGAGATTGAAAAAATATATTTTAAGATAAGACGACCATTAATAATTCAAATGATTTATATAGTTCAAGTATTTCAAAAAGATTTTATAGTATTTTAGTTTATTTTAGTTCACTTGAGTTGTAATGTAATTTAATTAGTTCATGTGAATAATTATAGAATTCAATTCTATGATAACTTAATTAATTTGTGCATTTTACTCATTCCTATGGGAGATGTGGTGACTCCGATTCGTACAATAATGAATTGAAGAAGTTAAACTAGAATCAAGGTATTATGCATCAAATACCCAATTAAACCCAAAAATAATGAAATAATTAGTGAAATATTGATTGTGAATCACACTAAAACAATAAACATAACTTCATGTTCATACTTTATTATTTCAACAACAAGCATGAGCATTCCTTATATATAAAGCTACATAACGTTACAAGTTAGTTAGAAGAACTTGATTAACTAAACCAAAAAAGTGTACATGATTAGTACTAAATGACCTAAGCTTATGTCTTTAAATGCTCTAAACCAATAAGCACTCGTATGATCACCCTAATAGCATATATCCAAACTAAAGTGCAACAACATACTCCTTGTCTTCTTCAAAATGATTTTGCTTATCCTCTTAATAACTTCATTCTACTGTGGAGTATGACAAACAATTAGATGTTTCACAATACTTTTACCCGTACAGAAGTTATTAAACTCCTCAAAGCAAATATTCAAGTTATCCTAAGACACTCAATCGTCTTTCGATTTGGTTAAGCACTAGGAACATCCAATACTTAAAACTCTTAAAGGCCTATAATTTCTACTTCATCTTGAATATCTATGTGAATCTTGATCAATCGTTAATGACTAAGAATGTAATTCACGCCTCCCAATGAAAGAACTTCATCGTACCCCTCTAATGCTCTAATGATCTCCAAGGACATAGTCTTATGTGGTCTTCATCTTATGCAACATGTAGGCAAGTTTTGTCTATGTTTTTTCTCAAACACATAATATTCACAAAAAAAATAAGTCTCCACCTTTTGGTCTTCAAGCAACTCCTCTTTAAACAACATATCAAACCCTTTGGAAAACATGTTTCCTATATGCACATACCAAACTACATTACCAAATGAAGCATCAAGTGACACTAAGATGGGTGCAACCTCAAACATAACCATAGACAATCCCTAAAGAAAATATAAATTTCCTTCCTTAGATACTTGAATCACTAAAGCAACACTCCTTTCCCTTATTAGCATCACTCACCCACTAATATTTTAGAAGCCTTTTATATCCAAGACTATAATGGATGTAAGGTTCTTCTTCTACTCCAAAACTTAATGACAATGTTCCATTGTTCACATGATTTTCTTGCACCTCAAGTAATCATTGTCACTCTATGTTCACCATGTTTCTTGTTAGGACCATGGTGGTATAGGAAAATTGAACATGTCTCAAGGTATATGCCATATGTTCTTACGAGGACCGAGATCACCTCACAGAACCATGTCTTCAAGGTTACTATATTTTAAATAATATTTTTATCTAACCAAATGTTTTCCTTACTTGTTCGAGATGTTATCTTCTAACATTTGGTTAGAGTGGGGTGGTTTTTTCGAAGATACTTCTATACTCAATTGAGTTAAAATTTTTGTAAAAGTAATAAATTTGTCTTCCATGAATAATTCCCACCTTTCAAAGAGTTTGAAATAAATACCAAACTATCTTTTCACATTATTAATGTTCTAATTGTGATTTGAATAAACACTTCAATATAATATGTACTTATAATATACGAATTTTGTAAAATATTATTTGATGATACATCTAACCATTTCATAACAACATGTAATAAATGCTCATAAAAGGAATTCCTTATAAGGGTGTTTGAGGGAAAGGAGGGTTTGTTAACCATACGCTTGAATGGGTTATGATGGAAATAGTTTTTAATGCCCATGAAGAAACTTGAAGGACACACATTTGCATCACTTCTTATCTTCAAATTCTCTACACCATTTTCCCTTTCCCCTTGTTCAACTAAAAGAGGGTTTTATTCTAATTTCAGAAAAAATTGGGTCAAAAGCACTTCCAAAAGTTGCGTTTCAACAAAACTGCTTTTGGACCAATGACCGACAAGAGAAGCATCTCCCTACACACAACACTATTTGGTACAGCAAGATCTAAATTTCCATGAGGGCCATATAGGCCACCCCATCATATGAACATTTGACAAAAATATCCAACTTATTACAACCCTTAATAAGAGAGAGTAATGATGATTAATGATGCCCACATCAGCAAAATTTCTTTAAACAAATAGCAAAAGAAAAAGAATGATGAACAAAGCTTGGTTGGAAAGCCACGCCTGTGTAAGGCTTTTTCCTATGCTTCATGGTCCCACCATCACACCACATGACATGACCCTTTTCTCATGTGAATCACCATACAACAAAATGTGGCACCTCCCTCAGCCGTCCCACAAGGGAAAAAATTATAGAACAAAAGAAAAAAAAAAGAAGAGAAAAAACTCTAACTTGCCTACAATTTCATGATTCTAGATACACAGAATCATAGATGGTAGTATTTTTGTTAGTAGTTACACTTGAAAGGCTGAAAGCTGAAGGGGTGACAAAAAAGTTATTTTTGGATGGTTGAGACATACATAAAGTTGAAAAATTTGTGTCCCCATCATTGGCATTTACTATGCCAAGTGGAACCCCTTGTGTGGATCAACTTTCACAATCTTCTTTTCCTTTCTTTTGGGCATCTTTAATATGAGAGCCTTCCTTCAACTCAATTCACATTTGACTTTGGACATAGTGGAATAAGGTATGCTTCAAATAGAATTTGATGTACACATCTTCTCCTTTTCCCCAAGCAATATGTAGTTCTAGCTTGTTAAATTTGAAATCTTCACCCAACCTTCTTTTCTTTCTGACCAATTCAACTACATTTTTATGCACTGTTATGAGTGTTAAAAGATTTGCATTACCTACTAGTTCAAAATCATAGTTAGGGTAACTTTCAAATACAATAGTCCCTCTCCCATAGGGTAAGTTACTTTGTGGGGATTAATCCCTTTCTTTTTACTATAACAATGAAGTATGACAAGTAACACCAGCTGTGTATGGTAGCAGTAGTAGTACCACTCACCATAATACCATATAATACACACTTGACCAATCCATAACAAAACTATTTAAAACCAAAATTATGATGAAGCAAAAGAAAACAAATTATTCAAAATTATCAGCTGGAGGACGGTGGCTCATTCTACGTATGGCTTAAGCAACATGGCCCCACCAGTGTGATCATGTTGCAGGCAGCAGACACATGAATTGAATATTTGAATAATTATTTTTTGTGACACATTTTTTTCTGGGGCTTCTGTTGGTGCCAAGTCAGCATCTGTCGTGGAAGGAGCAAAAAAAAGTACATGGGACTGAGAGGGAAGAAAAAGGTGGTAAGGTGAGGTGAGGGGGTGCTTACTTCTTTTTTTCTTCCCCTTTAGCTTTAAAGAGTTGTTAACCACCCTGGCATTTCCTATGCCTTTGTTTTTCTTTTCGACATTCCTTTCTGCTTTCTGAAAACTCTGCTACACACATTCATTCATTCATTCGTATTGGTCTTGTTCCACAAGCCACCATTCTGATTTTTCATGATCAGAAGAGTTTAGCATATCATGGTGAGAATCTGAACAAGAAAACTACTTCTGTTTGTCTTGCTCATCACCTCTCAACCTTTCTGGTGCAGATCATGTGTGTTAACACTTTTCATGCTTTCTTATGATTGGTTCAGGGAACGCCTGTGAACATCATCGTTGGATCACAGGTTTGGGTTGAGGATCCTGAGGATGCATGGATTGATGGTGAGGTCACAGAAATCAATGGCAAAAATGTTACCATCATTGCCACAAATGGGAAAACTGTAAGCCTTTTACTTGATCATAGAACTGGAATATTCTAAGTGTTGTCATTGATTGGTGAAACACTTTGAAACTTGATTAGAAGTGCTTCATATCATAGATGTAGATATAGCAGGCGTTTCAGAGATAGGTGCAGATGTTTGCTTTTTTACTAGAATGGATGTCTACCTTGGATCCGAATAATGGAAACGGAATAACTTGTTTAAAGAATCATATAAGATGATCCATCAACTGTAAATTTTATTCCTTTTGTACAGTAACTGGATTTTTCTTACTGTAGTATTGTGTGAAGTGAAAACTATAATATTATGTTATGTGATAATAAAGCTGAAACTTGATCAGTTTTTGTTCTTAGCCTGGTAGAAGAGACAAGATAGTTTGAAAAAAATAATAATACAAAACTGAGATGAAATTTCTTCACAAAACCTGCAGCCGCAATTTTCAGCCTCATCACATCACCAATTTTAGAATCCACAGGAGTTTAAGTCACAACACATTCTTGTTCAGAAATAAAAAAAATTATTCTTTTCCTATCACATAGTTTAAATAAGATTTTCAAATTCAGTATAATAAAGAATTTAGTAGTTGCTCAAATGAGAAAATTGGAGTACATATCAAATCATACCATAATTTGATTGTATTCTGACCCACCTCAGCCTTGTCCACCCAGAATATATCACCATTCTCACAATTTTTAATTGAAGTAAAACCATAAAGGATCATATAAAAGTAAACATTAGCATTTACCTCAATTTCAGATGGTGGCAGATCTTTCAAGCATATACCCCAAAGATACAGAAGCACCACCTGCAGGAGTTGATGACATGACCAAGCTAGCTTACCTTCATGAGCCAGGAGTCCTGCACAATCTTGCAACTCGTTTTTCTCTCAATGAGATATATGTGAGTTACAACCAGTTAACCTACTTGTCAATTGTCATTCTTAATATATTTGATAGAAAAGTTATATAAAGGAAAAGAGAGTAAAATCTGACAAAAATAAATTAAATAAACAGACATATACAGGGAATATCTTAATTGCTGTGAATCCTTTTCGAAGATTGCCACATTTGTATGACATCCATATGATGGAGCAGTACAAAGGTGCAGCATTTGGAGAGCTTAGTCCTCACCTTTTTGCTGTAGCTGACACATGTTACAGGTATGTTTGTATCAATGTAGAAATATATTTAGCACAAGTAAACTCAGATCAATCATAGAGTTGACTCAGTCAAATGTATCAGGGCAATGATAAATGAAAATGGAAGCCAATCCATTTTGGTAAGTGGAGAGAGTGGAGCTGGTAAAACTGAGACAACGAAAATGCTTATGAGATACCTGGCATTCATGGGGGGTAGATCTGCTACAGAAGGAAGAACTGTAGAACAACAGGTTTTGGAGGTGAGTTTGAACTACTTACAGATCGTTTCTTAGAACCCAAATAAGGTATATGTAGTGACATTATCACTTCTGCAGTCCAATCCAGTGCTGGAAGCATTTGGGAATGCCAAAACTGTCAAAAATAACAATTCAAGGTAAATTGTATAGATATATTTTTCTCAGGTCTCATTTTCTATGACAATTACCATTTTCGTTTATCTTACAAAATTATTTGAGTTTGTGCCAGTCGATTTGGTAAATTTGTTGAAATTCAATTTGACAAGAATGGGAAGATTTCTGGGGCTGCAATCCGAACATATCTCCTTGAAAGGTCACGAGTTTGCCAGGTCTCTGACCCAGAGAGAAACTATCATTGCTTTTACATGCTTTGTGCAGCACCACCAGAGGTGACTTCTCAATAATTATCCTATAAATAATTCACTAACATACCATTTCCTCACCAAATCTAATAGTTAAAAGTTTCTAAATAGGATGCCAAAAAGTACAAGTTAGGGGATCCAAGGCAATTCCACTATCTTAATCAATCAAACTGTTATGAAGTGTCAAATGTAGATGATGCAAAAGAATACTTGGAGACCAGAAATGCAATGGATATTGTGGGAATTAGCCAAGAAGAGCAGGTAATTGGATCAGTTCACAATGCACCACAATTTAATGAAACAGTGATTTCATTATATCCAAACAATTGGTCAAATAAAATTTCCCTTCACAGGATGCTATCTTCCGTGTGGTAGCTGCAATCCTCCATCTTGGAAACATTGACTTCGTCAAAGGAAAAGAAGTGGATTCCTCCAAATTGAAAGATGAAAAATCACTCTTCCATCTCCAAACAGCAGCAGAGTTGTTCATGTACAAGCTTTGATCTGCCCATCAGAACTGTATGATTCATATGCTTCAACTTTGGTGTCTCTTAACATGTTTATGTTCAGGTCTGATGCAAAAGCACTGGAAGATTCACTTTGCAAGCGTGTCATTGTAACTCCTGATGGTAACATCACCAAACCTCTGGACCCTGATGCAGCTGCTTTGAGTCGAGATGCCTTGTCAAAGACTGTGTACTCCAAATTGTTTGATTGGTAAAAACAAACTAACTAATTACACCAACATGTAACTAACCTTGTTCACTACAGAACATTAAAAATCCAAGAACTATTATGTAAAGGAAACATACTTGTTCTAAAAACCATATAATACATAACTAAATCTTCTGTGAATACAAGTGCTTTGCTTGTATGGCCTATTCTATGAGCATATTTTCAGTTTCGAGACAAGGAATGAAAAATTCTAAATGCATTCTTAAAATCTGGCAGGATTGTAGACAAAATTAACAGTTCAATTGGTCAAGATCCCAATGCAGTAAGCATAATAGGAGTCCTTGACATTTATGGATTTGAAAGCTTCAAAATCAACAGGTAAATAACATAACTTTACAAGCAGAAGAACTAGAGTTTCTACATCTCTATCTTGTAATCTCATTGTTCTCCATTTACAGTTTTGAGCAATTATGCATCAACCTAACGAATGAGAAGTTGCAACAGCATTTTAATCAGGTATAGTATAACTTCTACTAAATACAACTTGAGCTTCATTATTTGCTGCAGTACAAAATATAAAAATGCATCTGCTTCAACAGCATGTATTCAAGATGGAGCAAGAAGAGTACACAAAGGAGGAAATCAATTGGAGCTATGTAGAATTTGTGGATAATCAGGATGTTCTTGATCTTATTGAGAAGGTATTCTTCATCATTATTGCTGGTGAAAGGAATTATTCTGTCAGATGAAGTTGTGAAACTATTTCTATGTCTTTCATGCAGAAACCAGGGGGAATAATCGCTCTTCTAGATGAAGCCTGGTATGTTCTTTCACTCAAAAAAATGTGAAAAAGAACTGATGAGCATATTTGCTTATTCTATGCTTGCGAAATAATTCCTTTCTTAATAAAAAAACGAAAACTATAAAAACAGGAGAAATTTTAATGTTCTTCTTCTTCTTCTGCAGCATGTTCCCAAAATCAACTCATGAGACTTTTGCACAAAAGATGTACCAGACATATAAATCCCACAAGCGCTTCAGCAAGCCAAAACTTGCTCGAACAGCTTTCACAATTAACCATTATGCTGGAGATGTAAGTGAGAAAATTCTAAATTTTTTCCTCGGCCATTGACCAAGAATTAGAAATTAATCGTCACAGAACCCTTTTGATGCACAGGTCACGTATCAAGCAGATTATTTTCTTGATAAAAACAAAGATTATGTTGTAGCAGAGCATCAAGCTCTTTTATGTGCTTCCAAGTGCCCATTTGTTGCTAATCTTTTCCCTCCTTTACCAGAGGAGACTTCAAAGCAATCCAAATTCTCTTCCATTGGTTCACAGTTTAAGGTAACAGTTCAATTTCAACATCTATCACTTTGCCTATTTCTAGAAAAGATCAATCCATGAGTTGCTTCTGGATCAAATCTTAATATGTAGCAACAACTGCAATCTCTCATGGAGACACTGAATACAACAGAACCACATTACATACGATGTGTGAAACCAAATACAGTTTTGCAGCCTGGGATCTTTGAGAATTTCAACGTCTTGAACCAATTAAGATGTGGGGTAAGTTTAATTTTCCAAATTGTCTCTGAAATACGTGACTATTCAGTGAACTTGAGAAAGTTTCCCAGCATAACATTTGCATCACAAATCTTTCAGGGAGTACTTGAGGCAATAAGGATTAGTTGTGCTGGATATCCAACAAAAAGAACTTTTGAAGAGTTTCTTGATCGTTTTGGAATGCTAGCCCCCGATGTCCTTGATGGGTATAATTATTCATTTCTACAAGAAAATAAAAATGTTTTTTAGACTTTGATTGTCACTCATGCATTCACACCTTAAAGAAAACAGAATATAGAGTTAAGAACTATGAATCAAAGATGAAATGCAACCATGTTCAGTTAAACTACTTCAAGCACAACTTAAATACATCAGATAAGAATAATCTACTTTGCCCATGCATCTTGCATCATAGAGAATCAATTTAGGATCACTTGAAAACGAATATCATAAATCTCTCTCTCTCTCTCTCTCTCTCTCTCTCTCTCTCTCTCCTTGTCATGTCTGATAGAATATATGATAAGCTTCATACACCCATATGATAAATAATGCTTTCTTCTGTGCAGTTCTGATGAGAAAAAGGCCGCTATGGCCATCTGTGATAAGATGGGCTTAAAAGGCTATCAAGTAAGTCAGAAAAATATGTTACATAGAAGATAAAGAAGGCATTATTGTCCATAAAATTTTAGGAATTTATATGTTATAATCTGTAATGCCATTGCCCCGTAATGTTTCAATCAGATGGGAAAATCAAAGGTATTTCTGAGAGCAGGTCAGATGGCTGAAATGGATGCCCGAAGAGCCGAAGTCTTAGCTAAAGCAGCTAAACTCATACAGAGACAAATCCGAACACATTTAACCAGAAAGGAGTTCATCACCCTAAGAAAGGCCACAATTTATATCCAGAAGATGTGGAGAGGTGATCTTTCTTCACAATATTGCAATTTTAGACATGTCCTGTTGGGAATAGTCCAATATAAACCCAACATGTCCCCTCTTTTCCTTAACTGCATAATTGTTGATACTGTCCTGGAAATAACAGGAGTTATTCTTTTGATGGCTTTCATTTTTCAGCTAAACTTGCACGTGAACTCTACGAACATATGAGGAGGGAAGCAGCTTCTATCCGGATACAGAAACATGCGCGTGCACACAGAGCAAGAATGTACTATACATCATTACAAGTATCAGCTATAGTTCTTCAATCAGGCTTGAGAGCATTTGCAGCACGAAATGAATATAGATACAGAAGAAGAACAAAGGCTTCAACGAAAATTCAGGTAAATACGTCATTAAAAGGAATATATAACATGCATAATATGAAATTACGTTACTTCTCTTTATAATAGTAATTCTCCATTTTCTCACAGACACAATGGAGAAAAGTTCAAGCTCTTTCTGATTACAAACAGCAGAAGAAAGCAACTGTTTCACTTCAATGTCTTTGGAGAGCAAGAATTGCAAGAAAAGAGCTCCGAAAGCTTCGGATGGTGAATTCTACTTTTATGTTTCATTTTCTAAAATTTCATGCGAATTATTTTAACATATCTACATGAAAAAAATGTTTCTAAAGTATAGGCATGGTAACAACTTTAAGTTTCTGTGCAGGCTGCTAGAGAAACTGGGGCACTTAAGGAGGCAAAGGACAAGCTAGAGAAGCGTGTTGAGGAGCTTACATGGAGACTAGATATTGAAAAGCACATGAGGGTATATATTCTCAACTAGTTCTGCTTGATAAAATGCCAGAGATTTCAGTGAAATGGTTAATGCCCGTAAAATTGAACATTGTAATTATCCTTCAAAATAAGATTTTTTGTAACATATTTTAATCACTAATTAGTACAGTGCACACTATTCAGGTTAGTAGTGAGAAGAAAAACGTGTATTCATTCATAAGGCATTTTATTCACCATATCTAATCTGGAGAAAATAATTGTAGATGGATCTTGAAGAAGCTAAAGGGCAAGAGATTTCAAAATTGCAAAATGCATTACAAGAAATGCAAGCTCAGCTAGATGAAGCCCAGGCAGCAATTATACATGAGAGAGAAGCAGCAAAAATAGCAATTGAACAAGCACCACCAGTAATTAAAGAGGTACCTGTTGTGGACGATACAAAGCTAGAGTTACTGACAAATAAAAATGAGGAGCTGGAGGTAAATCTAAAACCTTGTCCTCTTATATATTTGGAAAGTTTACTTCCAGCATTAAAATGGTGGAAAAATAAAATTACATTAGTAGTTCCAGTTTGTTATTCAAGTTACAATAAAAGAAGAATGTTCATTTAGCAGTATCTGAAAATGGTCTTATAATTAACAAATTTTATGTACACGAAGAAACATTGAAAATTTCATTCATAAAAGTATGAAATACTTCAAAATAAAACATACAAAGGTTAAGGGAGGCATTTATAAATTCTGCAGTTGACACTTAGTAAGATGACAATACTTAACATTGAAGTTCTAAAAATACAGACTGAAGTGGAAGAGCTTAACAAGAAGATTAAAGAGTTTGAAGAGAAGTTCTCAGAAATTGAAAATGAGAATAAATCAAGGGTGAAAGAGGCGGAAGAAGCACAGCTTAAAGCAACACAACTTCAGGAGACCATTGAAAGGTTGACAAGTGATATTAGCCACTCAATATCTCTTCCACCATAAACTGGCACTGACTATCTATTCTTTATCACTTCAGATTAGAATTGAGTTTGTCAAACCTTGAGTCTGAGAACCAGGTTCTATGCCAGCAGGCTTTGGAAGAATCAAAAAATGAAGAACTCTTTGAAGAAATCAAAATGTAAGTTCAAATATGTTATTCCTGCCCCTTTTATCATTTTTCCAAAAGTATCTGGGCACTTCAGATTCATGGACCTCTTGCTTGTATACTTATTACCCTGTTCTGATTTACCAATGTGGGACTTATTGTGAGAATTTCTCTCTTTGATGATTCATTCCTTCTGCTCAAGTCTAAAAATAATACATACCCATTGGAAGTAATTAAGACGCAATAACGCTATTCCTAATTTATTTAGTAAAAATCAGAAAAGCTAATACTCTAAAATGAATAAGAAAATATTTGTTCCTAATATAAACATCGTATATCATGAAACAAAATAATAACAGAATCCCTTATTGATGTTGTTGTCCAAATGGAAGAAATATAGAAGATAAAACTGAAATTAACATATATGATATATATTCTATTAAAATACTAAAATTTACATGTTGTCTCTAGCCTCAAGGGTCAGATAGCAAATCTAGAATCAGAGAATGAATCCCTACGGAGCCAGGCAGCAGCAGCTGCTTTAGAGCAGAAAGTCCATCCAGAGAAAATAGAAACAGACCATTCAGCAGCTTCTTTAGAGCAGAAAGTTCATCCAGAAAAAGTTGAACCAATCCCTGAAGTTGCTGTTGTAGAGAAGATCAATGTGCAACCAAGAGTTATTGCAGATAATGTGACTGCCCAAATGAAGGTACACTACCTTAGGTTTTTCTTTAGAATTATTTCACTGTTTAAAATTTATCTGTATGATGTTGCAGAATTTGGATAATGGAAATCAGACAGAGGAAGAACTGCATTCAAGAAAAGTATTTTAAAATTTATCCACTTCTTCTTTAATACTTCCTGGCTGTGTAATAAATAACAGTATGTTCATTTCTAATAATAAATTATGTTCACAGGAACCAAAAGCACCAGTATTCTTGCTTACTAAACAGAGATCACTCACAGACAGACAGCAGGTATGTTTCATAGGGAAAGTTATGCAGTTTCACACTAAAATAAATGATACTCACAATTTCCATCTCTTATAAACAGGAAAGTCATGATGCACTGCTCAAGTGTCTCGCTGAAGATAAGCGGTTTGAGAAAAACAGACCAGCAGCTGCTTGTATTGTTTATAAAGCACTTCTTCATTGGAGATCCCTTGAAGCAGAAAAAACACATATTTTTGATAAAATTACACATACTATCCGATCATCTATAGAGGTAATATTCTCCAAGAATTTTAGTACATTAACAAAGATTAAGGAATTTTTAATCACTTATATTGTTGAGAGAAAGTAAGTTGCATTTTATGTTCTGGTAGAGTCAAGAAGGAATCCATGATCTAGCCTACTGGCTTTCAACTACTTCAACACTTCTGTTTTATCTACAATGCACAATGAAGGCCAGCAATACAACTAAGGCAGTGTCACGTAATCGAAACTCCCCTGCTACTTTGTTTGGAAAAATGGCACAAGTAAGCTTTTCAAAAGAATTAGTGTTTGCATTGTATTAAATCAATGTTTAAAATATAATGGTTCTGGATATACAAATTCAGGGTTTGCGTTCATCTTCAATGGGCTTGGGGATTTCAAGTGGCTACAGTGGAATGGTGGAGAAGCCAAATGATCAGTCTAAAGTAGAAGCCAAATATCCAGCTATTCTGTTTAAGCAGCATTTAACTGCATATGTGGAGAAGATATATGGAATGATCCGTGATAGTCTAAAGAAAGAGATTAGCCCATTCTTAAATTTGTGTATACAGGTAAGCATCACAAGATCAAATCCAAAGTACTACAGAAAATTAGGTATTGCCTAAGGTAAATCTTTTATCATCGCTGGCAGGCACCAAGATCCATAAGAACTAGATCGATAAGAGGATCATCCAGAAACATCCATTCAAATATTGTTGCAAAACAGCAAGCATTACATATGTACTGGAAAGGAATCGTGGACAAGTTAGATCATGCCTTGCGTGTATTGTCTGATAACTATGTAAGCATGCATTACTCACTTGATATTGCTTTTGCTAGTTTCTACTTTTCAGAGAAGAGATTTTCCAATATTGTTCATCCTCTGACTTCAGGTCCCTCCCATCATTACAAGAAAGATATTTAGTCAGGTTTTCTCATTCATGAATATCCAGCTATTCAATAGGTGAGCAACTTTCCCACAATTGACCAAAACATCTTAGAGTAAATTCTCATGAAGCATTTGAAAACTTTTCTCTGGCAGTTTGTTGCTTCGTCGTGAGTGCTGTTCCTTTAGCAATGGAGAATATTTGAAAGCAGGATTGCATGAGTTGGAACTATGGTGTCTTAAAGCAACAGACCAGGTAACTAAATATTTTGAACATAAGGAAAAAGTGCAAGAGACACCTTTTCTACGTTTTTTATCTTTTGTATTTGGTTTATTTTGCAGTTTGCTGGTTCATCTTGGGATGAACTCAAACATATACGCCAAGCTGTGGGATTTCTGGTATACCTTAGATAAAGAGAATGCACCTTAACTCTTTCATTACCCTTTCCTCAATATTCAGTCTTTAAAATGCTCTATTTACACAGGTTTTGCATCAAAAGACTCAAAAATCTTTAGAGGAAATCACAAATGAGCTCTGCCCGGTAACTTAACTAACTCCTCTTACAAAGAAACTTCAATGCTCAATGAGTATCTTACATAGTTTCTACCTTGAACCTATCTGGATTGAACTAGCTTTTTGTCTAACATGTAGTAGATCTCTATTAAGAACGAGCTTTTACTTTAAATTTTATCCAAATAACATATGTAAAGTACTGGAAAAAGAGCCTAAGTCTTGTTTTCTTGTTCATTTTTCTTACATCAGGGGTTAAGTATTCCACAAATATATCGTATTGGAACTATGTTCTGGGATGACAAGTATGGAGCACAGGGATTATCTGCAGAAGTAAGTCCTGGTCTCCAAAGCCATGCTTATTTCTCTTGCATTTTTTCTGTACAGATTGTCCAACCTTTCAAATTCATTTGAAATATGATGAAAATTTGGAAACATTCAATTTGCTTTAGAATGATTAAAAATGTATGTATATCTTTAGAATAAACAAAGATATTGCTGAAACAAAGAAACTCTGAAACTAGAAGTCAAACGACCACTTTAGAATATTACACTTGACTGATTTGCATCATAACTGATTGTTTCATTGATGAAGAAAATAAATTAATCAGTATCACAACTTTATCGTGCATCAGATGACCTTCCCACACATGATAACTAATGATCTTTCAATTCTTTTTTCCCCCTTCTGACTTTTACAGGTCATTAGCAGAATGAGAGTGATTATGACAGAAGACTCAATAAGCATACATCATAGCTCATTCCTTTTAGAGGTGGATTCCAGGTAATTAACTATTAACATGCTTCTAGACCAATTTTGATTTCCCCCCTTTTCACATTCAAATCCAAAAGTCACTCCCTGGCCAATAGAAACACAATTTGCTGACAAGCTATTGCACCGATTCTTTTACAAAAACTCAGCATACCATTCTTGATGGAGGAGATGTTTCGGTCCATGAGTGACATCCGGCTATCAGACATGGATGTGGATCCACCACCAATACTCAGGCAAAGGTCTGACTTCCATTTCTTGTTGCAACAGATGGACAGTGACTCTCAGTGAGCTGGTGAAAGTTTGCTGCTGATATTAGTTATAGTTTCTGATTTGTATTGATTTAATTTGGGTTTGTGTGGAGAGAGTAATTGAGTGGTGAGGTGAAGAATTGTAATTAGCTTATTTATTTATTCTAATTTTTTTCATTTGTTTTGGGGAAGATCCAAATTTTGTTTATTATTCTTGTATGGCTTCATGTCAAGGAAGGCCACTGTGAATTTTGCCATTGTTGTATAAGGTTACTTCAAAAATTAATGAAATGAAAGGAAGTTTGGCTTTAGTTCAATTTAGCAGACCAAAGAAAGATATGTATTAACAATTGACTCAGAGGATCTTTTTTTTGTAGTCTGAAGTTGTTCAACAGAAGAAAAGAAATGAAAAACCTACTGGAAGGGACAAAATTCTTGAATGCTCTTATTTCAGAGTTCCCGATGAAAATGGTTCAGAAAGTATACAGTAAAACATTAATTTTTACAATACTACATTTAAAAGAATGGTGTTATTTAACTTAGGCAGCAATTAGTATGGAAGTGTGCCAGGAATATCACAAAAAAATTATGTAAAATTATGTAAAGAATGTATGTATCTGTACAACGAAATTCAAACCAAGGGAATCCAATCTGATATCCTAAATTAATGCAGTATTTATGCACGTTTTGATTGGAGGTCCTTTCAGAACATCTAATTGTTCATCTGTGTAGGAAAGACGCTTTAATTGTGGCCACTCCTAGCCTCATGAGGAGTGCCATAATTACAACCTTAAGGATGATGGCTCATCAAATAGATAACTTAAATAGAGCTTATAATATTTTAACAGTCTATATTAATTTTGTGGAGTTGAGTCAAACCAAAAACCAGAATCTATGAATTTGCTCTGTATCTCAGAAAAATTAACTTCAGATTGCATCTCATCTCTCCACCTTATTGAAGTTATTGCCATCACACCAACATGTTGTAGCATAATCTAACAGTCTATAGTCTTAACAAACTAAAAAGCAGAAAGTAATTTATGTATGTATTCCTTTGTTTCCTTATCATTGGTGCAGTTCTTCCCCTCCAAATTACCCTTTTGGAACTTAATAAATGTTGCTAAGAAATTTCAATTGTACTAATGTAACCACAATAATGTTATTCTAGCTGTAAGTGAAGAAATGCTATATACATACATGAAGAGAACAAATCAGTAATATGTGTGACAAACAAAACGCATATGAACATGAAAGGAAAACTGTGCAACATCAGAAGAGTGAATAATCAATGAAAAGAGTGCAGAAGGGGTTGAAAATTTGAAAGAAAAAATAAATTTGGACCATTTCTCGATTTGTGCGTGTCATCCTTGCGCAGGAGCCATGCTAATCTTCTCTGTATCGTTCCAATTTTATCGGATGTCCCAAAGAGACAACGTTGTGCCAAGGCTGGAGAATTATAAACTCTTAGCTAATAAGGTATTCAAACGATGTGGGACTTTCTCGCTCAAAATTTACAGCCCTGTTTTGGTGAGTGAAATAGTAAAACTTTCACCGAGTGGAATGCGGTGAAGAAGATGCAATTGAAGGGTTATAAAATGACTTTTTAAATTGTAATAAAATTTATCATACTAACTTCGTAGTAAAATTATTTTCGTTTAGTAAACAAGTTGAAATCGAGTGTTCTAGAAATTTTAAAAAAATTAAATTATTCAAAAAATGAATATTTCACAAAAAAAATAGCGAATACATTTGACGAATAATATTATTTTTAATATTATATATATATATATATATATATATATATATATATATATAATGGTAGATTATTGTTTAAATATTTGAGCTAGTTTAACTATTTAAAATTGATGCAATATATTTGTGTGTGCTTTAAAATAAACACTACTAATTCAAATTGTAATCATTATTATAGACAATAAAAATGCTTAACCCATGTTACATGTTTAACTTTTTTTCTCAAGGATATTTGCTCCTCTCAAAGTAGGTATTATAAGTTGATTAAAATATCTACTCAAAGTATTGGATTTGGTGTATATAGATTTGATGAAGGATTGAAGAACATCATGAATGATTGTAGATTTGGTTGAGATTTGATAAAGATTTTGTGATCTAATCAAGCTTGAAATAACTGTTTGAACTGACTACGTTAAAGATCTTGAAGATTGGAGATGTGTCTGAACTTGAAGACTTATTGACTTAGGAATAGAGATATTGTGTCTTTCTGTACTTATTCAATCTGTTAAAATAGTTGTTAACAGGTTAAACAACTTGGTATTATAGTTTTGTAAGTATCATACTTGATCGGCTGAAATATTATTGAATCAACTTATTTCAATTAAAGTAAGTTAAATCAACTAATTGAGAAAAATTTCAACTTGTTCAATATGTCAATTGGTAGACTATATAGCCTGATTTTTTTAGTGAGAATTGAGTTAGATTCATATTTGAGCGTGAAATCGTTTTGATACTTCTAGAAAATCTTATTCTCTTTGAACATCTTAGTGTTGGAATCGTTCGTGATTATCTTTGGAGTCTTGGAGTTGTGACTACTTTTGGTGTGTGCATTGAAGAAGGTTCTTAGTTGGCTAGGAAGAGTCACCTGTGGGTGTAACATCCCGGTAGGATATTACTTAAAATAAATAAAATAAACAAAACAAAAATAAATTCCTCATTTATTATTAAACCATTTCCTTAAAACACAGGCAAATTTTAAAACTTTAAAGTTGAATAATTGCTATAAATAGTCATATTACTCACAATTCACTTTTATAGTTTATAAATCCAAAGTAAGGAAAATTGTAATCAAATTACATGGAAATTTAATAAAAGTCTTTATAAACAAATCCTTGTACTCTACTCCCACTCTCTGCCACTAAGTATCTCCTAGCTCACCTGAAACATCATCTGCTCCCGGATAACAAATTACCCGATCATCGCCACACACAAACAGATAGGTTGAGCTATGCACATAGATATAAATAAATATGAATTAATCCCACCCAACAATTTATAATTTCTCAACCATGCATAATAAAATACCCATTTTCCACACTCATATCCATTATGAGTTCATGTATGCCATCTAAATCTTGGGACTTCATGTGCTTCCACGACCCTCCTCGCTCGTGGTCCTACCTACAATTTATAATTTCTCAACCATGCATACTAAAATACCCATTTTCCACACTCATATCCATTATGAGTTCATGTATGCCATCTAAATCTTGAGACTTCATATGCTTCCACGACCCTCCTCGCTTGTGGTCCTACCTACAAGCCTATCCTACTCGTAGTCCTGCTTCACGAACTCTCACGCTCGTTCATCCGAACTCCTCGCTCGGACCCGGACACGCATACCCGCCTTTCCTACTATGAACTCCCTCGCTCATAACATTCTCAAGTTGAGCATGAAATGAACTTCCTCGCTCACTCATCCCAACGAGAGTACCTCCGATGAACTAAATTGTTCACGTTTCGCATGCGGTCCACCCATCACGAACTCCTCGCTCGCAACTCAAGCCAAGCACATCCCAGATCCTAAGGACTTAGTCCTTCAAGTCCAAATACCACAAACACATGTATATAATTCCTATAATGTAGGAAGCACCAAGCAACTCGTGCAAACAATACACACAAACTTGACTTCTCGCCATTCTCGCTTAAGCCATGGGTCTTCGCCCAAGCGAGTACATATGTCTCGCTCAAACTAAGTCACCTCCCCTGAGCGAGTGGGAAATAGTGGCTCACCACAAGCTCTCGCTTAGACGAGACCTTCTCACTTGAGCGGGACCCTCGTTCGCTCAAACACACAACTCCTCGTCTGGACAAGGATTCACACGTAACACGCACAGGTCTCATCGCGACCTCGCTTAGGCGAGCCATTCTCGCTTGAGCAAGAGAACCTGTCGCTCAACCCTAACAATGGTCGCCTAAGCGAATGCTCGAAGCAAAACCAGGAACGATATTCTGCAACTTTCACTTAGGCGAGAGTAACTCGCTTGGGTGAAAATAGCAAAGTTTCATCTCTGTTCACGCACACAAACCATCAAAACCATACCAAAACACAACTCAATCAATACCAAGCATAAAATAATGGCAAGCAACCTCAAAAACATGTTTTATATCCATTTGAACTACCGAAACTTGAGATTTAATCAGCAATGACCATTCAATTCCCAAAAACTGTTATTTTAATCATATAAAGCATAAAAGGGCTTAGCACACAACATCAACCCAACCAATTCTCAATCACAACACATATAATACGAAATTCATATCATACAAAATTCATTTAAGAAGAGCATTGACCTAGAATCATAACACGAATCATTTAATTTACACACACAAGGGTAGGTTCCCCTAACCTGTAATTCTTGATTAAAAATTGAGGAAAAATAATGTTCCTTTGTTCACCAATGCTTTGCTTCAACCTTTCTCCCACTTCAGCCTCTGGTGCATCCAAAACTCACCTCTCACTATATAATTTCGTTCTCCTCTCAAAAACCAATTAACAGCACAACAAAACCTGCTTTTTATAAAAAAAAAATAAAGGTTAATTCATGTCTATCAAGGTTTGAACCCGTGACCCTTCTAATGTCAATTCAATTCATCACCATTCAACCAACCCATATTTGATGATAATTATTATAATCTCTTGATTATACTATCACTTAACAGGCTAAAATATATTATCAAAATAATAGTAAACCAAATAACACACAATTGGCATACATAGGACTTGAACCCAAGTCCTATCACACACTAAAGTAATCTCAACCATTTAAGCTAGTACTTTTCCACGTCATACCATTTAACATTTAATGACATCAAAGTTCCCACCACCCGCATTTATTAATTAATTAATTTCCACGGGTCTTACAGTGGGGTTTAAGCCTTTTTATGCATTTGTGGTGTGTTTGGTGTGATTCCAGATCTACAAGAGAGGTTCTTGTCGTGCAGTGTGGGCTTCTTGTGTGATTCAAGAGCCTTGGTGTCTTGTATATTTTTGAAAGTTTAATCTTGTAAGGATTTTGTAAAAATTTTGAAATAGTGGAAAGTCAGGCTAAGGTTGCCTTGAGTAACTGGATGTAGCTTAGTGGATTGAACCAATATAAAAATTTTGTGTTATTTGATTTACTTCTTTTGCATTATTGTCTTGTGGTGGGTATAGAATGTTGGCATAAATAGCCTGGATGATTTGGTGCTTGAAGATTTGATGAAGGTACATGAAGCCATTACCTTGGAACATGTTAGAACCATGCTTAAATTGATGAGGATGTGAAGATTTGGTGTTTCACGTGTTGATCAAGCCTTGTGTGAGTGCTCTATATCTAGGTTATTCATAGGGAAAACAAGCTTGAAGATTGTAGTTCATGTTGTAGACCATTTCACATTGTATAGATGTATATGGTCTTTGTTGTGTCTTTTAATTTGTTGAAATGTTTTTTCAACAGGTTAAATGGTGTCTTTTAATATATCGAATGAGTTTTTAACAAATTAAAAGGTTTGATGCAGTAATCTTAATTGCTACATATTCAATCAATTTATTTATTTTGTAATCGACTGATTTCACTTAAGGTAAGTGAAATCAACCGATTGATTTGAAAATCAACCCATTAAATTTCATAACAATTTGACTATAAAGGTTGTATTTTTTGAAAGAGAGCTAAGACGACCATTTTTTTTAACGCAAAAATTGTTTGGAATCAGTGAAATTCTCTCTCTCTTTCGTGATCATACAGATGTGCAACTGTTCAATATTGATCTTGGATCATTCTTAGAGCTTTTGCTTGGTGTTTGAAGCTTGGAGAAAGTGGTTTTGGTTGGTAAGTCTGCGCTACCATTTAAGTTTGGTATTTCTCAAGCGTTTAGGTTGTGCCTAGTGATTTTTCAGGTCTGCAAGAGGTGTTTTGCTATGTTGTGTGATTCTTGTGTGATTCAAGAGTCATTGTGTGATGTTCTTGCATATTTTGAAAGTGTAATGTTGTAAACTTTGTAAATCTTTTGAAATAGTGCAAAGTCAGGCTCGAGTTTCCTTGACTAACTAGATGTAGCTTAGATTTGAGTGAACCAATATAAAAGTCTTGTGCATTATTTTTCTCTCCAACCCTTCTCACTTTGTATTGCATTTTAAAGTTCAAAGAAATTTGAATTGAACCATCTTTGTGATATTCTTGTGTGTTCTAGCATGATCTGAAGCTTTGCTCATGTTTGTATAACTCATATGAATCAATCTTGTTTGATCTTTCATACTGTTCTAGGCTTAAATCACAAATTCGCATTTCTGCAATTTTTCTAATTTTTCAGTAAATTGTTTTTGTGATTCAATCAGTTGATTCTATTAATATTGTATCTATTTAATGAAATCAATAAGCTATCTCTGTTTTTGATCGATTGAAAGTGTCCAGTCCATGAGTGTTTGCATCCATACTTCGTGGTTGATTTGATTCAATTGAAAACTATTTTAGGCTTTTAAAAGTTAACATATTTTTTAATTAGCCAATTCAACCCTTATTCTTTGCATTTCAACCATTTCAACATTTACATAGAGAGCTTGAATATAAGATATTGATGGAAAAAGAAAAGTCTAGGCTCCAACCTTCTAAAGGTGAGTGTCCCGAGCCTCCTTCACCACCATCTCGTCATGAAAAGTGGAAGTTAGACCTCTACGATCATCGGGCTCCTACATTTTTGAGATCGCACGAGAAATCTCTGAAAAAATTGTAAGATTTAACTTTTTTTAAATAATGATATGACTTTATATAATTTAGATTTTAATTTTCTTTTTTTATATTTCAGGACTCCTTAGTTGAGTAGAGCTCCTAAGGTTCTTTCACTCTAGAAGGTCGTTAGGACATTTTTGCTACTACAATTGGACGGCCTAAGCACCTTGGATGTGTGTGTGTCATTGGATCAAGAGTCGGCATTCACCAATATTTTGGTGGCTCCTCTAGTCATTCTTCATGGCCACATAGTGCTAAGTATGAAGAAAAGTTGACACAACTATTGAGGCAACAATTGAAGCAAGAAATCACTAAGAAGGTCAAAGCGAATCTCTTTGATGAAGTCACTGATAAAGTGATTGAAAGGGTTATACGTCAGCTCCAGCTACAATTTGATAGTTATGGAATATGTCCGCAAGTAACACCCAGACAGAACCTTTTATGCCCCCACAGGTAAAGTTAACAATCATTTAGTGCTAAGTTATCATCTTCCATAATTTTTCTTTAATAAAATAACATTAACATTCACTCTGACAAGTAGAAGTGAAAAGAGGAGTTGTGCGGCTCCAGTTGTACCACGGGATGACGCAGACGACGCTCATCCATGTGACCTATATCTTTTGCATGATAGAGGGAGGACCCTAGTGGCTCGTGGAACAATATGTGAGGTAGTCACTATTCTTCATGGTATGAAGCTACTAGAGGATGAGGTTAAGGTCACGGTAGAGGAAGTTCTTGTACTAGATACTTTAGTTCTTGTGCCAACAAATAAGATATATAATGTCGCACATGCATTTTAGTTTTTCCTCGCCAAGCCTAGAGATTTGGTTGCTTCTATTTATCATCCCCCAGTACGGACTCCCAAACCCACCCTTACAGTACTTTATGTTTAATTAATTTATCTAGTTTCTTATATAATTGTATCTTGAAACATTACCTTTTCATAGTTCAATTGTTGGACATAACATGTTGTTAGGGAAATCAACTACTAAGACAAAAAGACTTGGATGGTTGGTCCTCTAACTAGGGGTGGCAAAACGGGCCAGCCCAGCCCGTTTTGGCCCGCCTAAAATAGGTCGAGCCGGGTTGGCCCGCCATATGAAAATGGGTTGAGAACTTGGACTCGTGCCGCCAATGGACAGGCTAAGGGTTGGTGAGCTAGCCCACACCTTTTTTTGGACATTCATCGTGCTGAACTGAGTAAATAAGGGTGTGTAAAGAGTATAAACGTGGATTGGGCCAAGTCCATATCTATTTTCTGATACATTTACTTTATCTATTATTTTATTTATGTGAATCTTAAAAAAGCTGAGAAGCTTCAGCAGACAGCCATGTTCTCCTTTGTACTCTGTCCATATCCACCACACCAAGCTTCATTATCGTTCACCACGGTTGATGAGGCCATCGGCGCCGTTGATCGGTGGAAATGTGCTCTGTTCGCTAGAGAACGGCCTCCAAACGTTGAATGTTCGGTGGAATCGACTGGAAAACGCAACGGAAGATCGAATATGGAAGTGAACGCTCGAATCTCTCAGGCTTCTCACTGGATTGGTAAACCCGACAAGGTGAAACCTAATCTAGGGCTTAGGGTTTGAGCAGAGACGAAAGGGGAGTGTTCTCAACCAAATTTTATCATTCATCTCAGCTAAAAATTACAAACAAAGGCTTGCCCCTTTTATAGATGAGAGGCAACCGGAGCAACAATAAATCAAAAACGCCGTCTAACAGACATAACGGCAAGGGAAACATAAGTGAAAGAGAAAACCTTGCTAAAAGGGGAAAACGTGAAGAGAACCCTAGATGGCCTTGGCGGTGTGGACTCGAGAATGATCCTAGCAAAGCAACGAAAGGAACGTGTGTTGGAAACGGAGCTAGCAACTAGCTGTGTAAAGGTTTGAACCCTAGCTGCGCAGAAGTTGGGTTATGCGTGAAGGAAGAGTCCTATTGCCAACTAAAGTCGCGAAACAAAATGTTGGTCGCAAAGGCTGTGTTGGAAACCCGTTGATGCAGATTGGGCTTAAACCCTAATAACGCTGATTCATGAGCAATGGCTGGTGTGATAAGGGGAACCTAACAACGCTGATTGAAGACAAAGCATAAAGGTGCGAACCCTTAGCAAAGTAGAGGAAAAGGGTTGGTTCGACGCGTTGCTGGGTTAGGTGGCAATGGGCTGAATCACTCGTTGCCAGCCCAAACAAAGGTGTTGTCCTACTGACGCGTGGAGGTGTGAGGATGAATAAGCAAGCCACGCGTGAATGATTTACGGACGCAGGATGTTTGGAAGAATTGGGCTTCTCGACCTCATGATGATGCACGCGTGGATTGGCCCAACAGACGCAAGGCTTCACTATGCCACTAAGAAGAAGCATGTTGTCCGCATTGGTGTGGTGAATTGGGTCATAGGCCCAATATCAATTGGCAGCTTTGAAAATGGGCTGCATTGAACAAAAATATCCAATTAGAACAAGTTTTATTTAATTAAAATTAAAAGAAATTAAAAGAAATAGGCCTAGGCTTTGGTCCAATACTATAAGCTTTATTGGGATCATATCAACGGTCACTCTGCCATTTAAGTAGTTAAGGTCATCGTCGGTGATACCACCGCCCCATTAGGGTTCTCAATCAAAGTCGCTATTAGGGTTCTCCTCTAAAATGCGATTTATAATTTTCTTTCTTTCAGAATCCCCATTAGGGGTCCTCTTCACTTTGAAATCTTAGTTAGGGTTACTATTCGAAGTCACTAGAACCAGAATCTTTACTCTTCTCCTTCTCCCACTCAATTCCGCTACTAATATCTCTTTTTCTTATTTTGATTTTTGCTTTCTATTGTTCGAGACTATGTTCTTTCGGTTGTTATGGAAATGTGTTCATAGGATTTGATATTGTAAATTGATATATTGTTCAATGTCATTACAAAACAAAGACAACGAAAGTGGAAGGAAATCAAAGATTTGTCTATTACAACATCTCTATTAGTGTGGATAGGGGAATGAAGACGGGTTGTATGTTGGTATGGGTTGACCAGTGTTGTAGCCCGACAAGTTTGTGGGTCCTACGAGTCGGGCTCCTCTGTGTTAATGGGTCCAAACACGTGACCCAACCCGTCTTTCCTATGACGGATTAGCGGGTTGACTCATCAGGTCCGATCTGATTTGACACCTCTACCTCCATGTTTGGTATTTTGGTCTATAGTATTATAATTGTTGGATTTATTTTCTTCATCAATTATTTATAATTATGCATTCATTATAGTGTAATAAACAAACCAGCTCATATGAGTGTGGTTATTGTGTAATGCAATGGATGTCAACAGTTGTTCGTGCCTCTAAGACCCGCTACCAAAATTTGAACTAGCGGATGAGGAACCAAATTCTTCTTCTATTTCACGTTGGCATCCACTAGGTATATACTTAAGCTGTCTAGTTCTCTTCAAAAGATAGAAACTTCAAAATAAGAACTTTCAACACATGTAAATAAAGGGATTGGCTTGTATTGAAATGAAATCCAACTATTTTCAATTGTTTTTTTATTGAAAACTAAACAAACAACAATTATTTTACTAGTCCTGGTTTCAAGTTCAATTTCTAAACATAAATGGCACTAACACCACTGTATTTGTTTTGAGTATGTTCCCTGAAATGATATTTATTACAACAAAGTAAACAGAAAAGGGAGATCAAAACAAACAAAGGGAAAGGACAAACCTACTGAGTACTTGAGTCTCTTGGAGAGATCATCGATTAAGAAGTCTACTCGTACTAGACTGAGTATTTCCCTATGATGTTGAATCCCCATTCAACATGCCCCTGTTTTGCCTATGCTGCCTATTATTGTTTGGACCTGTGAAACAAAAAAAGACATATAATCGAGTTATTGTAGCTATCACTAAGACAAGACTAATTTTCCTAGTAAAACAAAGGTGGCAATTTAGATCCTTCATATTGAATGATAATGAAGAATTGAATTAAAAACAACCATTTTTTGGGGTCCAAAACAAAGTTTTTGCTCGATGCGGGAACAAATGACTATTGAAATGATATAGCAGGAGGTGCAATAACCCTAGTAGTTACATAAAGTGTAATCACCAGGGATAATGGTACTCAAAAGTTCAACTAGTCCTGTTGTTTGTTGTGTGTATTGAAGTTGCAACTGTGCTTTCCTATCCTTAGGGGTGATCATGGATTGGATTTTTAATGATCAAATACACATCATTTTAGATCTAAAGAATTTGATCAAATTTATGATCCAAATTCATTTTTTGAGCAAAACTAGTTTGAATTGTTTTTAAATCTCAATCCAAATATTTAGATAAAGATTTAAATCTAGACCTAAATATTTGAATCAAGTTCAAAATCCATAATTCATTTCATATAAAAGAAAATTAAATTGAATTTTCTAAAATTTGTGTCCTTAGTGCCAACACAATCAAATTTAGCATAGTTTTTGTAAGGGCCAACTCAGTTGAATTTCGACATGAGATCGACTCAGCTGAATTTCGATCATGGGCGACTCAATCGAATTTTGGTCAAGGTCGGCCGAATTTTGGTCTAGGCCGACTTTTAGTCCGGGCCGACTTGGTCGAATTTTGTCAAATTTTTGTCGGGGTCGACATGGCCAAATTCGAATGAATTTTAGTCGGGGTTGCCTCAGCCAAATATGTCCAAAATTCAGTCAAGACCAACTCGTTAAAATTTAGCCGCATAGGATCGAATTTCGGCCAGGGACGATGTGGTCGAATACAGCCAAAGTTGGGTTAGGTCTGATTCCACAAAATTTTGGTTAGGATTGACTTGTCTCGATTGGGTCGAATTTTGGTCGGGGCCGACTTAGACGAATACGGCCAAATTTTTACAAGAGTCGACTAGGCCAAATTTGGGCCATCTAGACCTACCCCATGTTATTGCTTTAGCTAAGTTACATGATGACAAGCTTTGTTCATTTTACCTATACTCAACCGCTTTGGCTTCCCACCCATTCCTACTCTAACCTTGACACTCACCCCTAATGCATAACCCAAGCCTCTTCCTCTACTACTACCCATTCCACCTACCAAACTGCCCATTAAATGTCTCTCTAAGACAGAGGTGTAGGACAACATTGGACTCTGATGACCCTAAGGTGAGCGCTATAAGCGATGCCATTATGCAAGCCTCAATTTTTTCTCCTCACAACATTCGACTCTGATGACCCCGAGGATTGCCTTCCCTCAGATGATTCTACGGTGGTAAAGGACAACCCACAAGATGTTGGACTAAACCTCTACGCCCTTTCGAGTCAGTGGACTCCCAAAACATTTAGGGTCACCAAGTCCATACAAGGTTATACAGTTCAAATTTTAGTTGATAATAGGGCAACACATAATTTCATCCAAAGCATAATGGCCTAATATCTCCATTTTCCAACACAGCCCACATCGAACCCCCTACATGTCATGGTTGGTAATGGTGACTTTCTACCATGTTCTACTTTTTGCCCCAATGTTACACTTACTTTGGACAACCAGGAATTTCCTATTGATTTATACCCACTTGAGTGTTCTAACACTAATGTTGTTCTTGGAGTTCATTGGCTTTCTTTGATCAGATCGTTTGTGATGGATTACAACAGGCCATTTGTGAGGTTCAATTGGCAGGAAAAACTGATGAAGTTAAAAGGCGATCCAAGCCGAAATCCCTCACCAATCTCAACCTAGAGCTTTAAAGCGTTTTGCGAGGGATCAGCGAGGGATTAGTTAGGGATTATTCCCTCGCAAATATGCAAATTTGTTGTAGTGTTTGTCGTTTACATTCCACTAATCGATTTAAATCCCTTTTTCAAATTACATTGGATTCCAACCTTCTTACCTTACCATCCATTATCACGCCTTCCCCTCCCTTAAGTCCATCCTTTCCATCCTCAACTGAACCCACACTGTAATCCCTCATCTTCTAATACTCAACCTTGTTCTCCATTCCCACCACTTTTCCCCATCACGGCCAACAGACCACTCAACTACCTAATCCCAAACACACCTCCCATATTAGTAAGATCATACTACTACCCCTATTTTCAGAAGCAAGAAATTGAAACCCAAGTTCAAAAAATGCTAGATTCGGGTTTTATCAAACCCAACAATAGTCATTTCTCCTCTCTGGTCCTTCTCGTAAAAAAAGAAGAAGGATGAAACATGGCGTTTTTGTGTTGACTACAGGGCTCTCAATACTGACACCATTAAGGACAAATTTCCCATACCCATGGTGGACAAGTTGCTGGATGAGTTGGGGGCATGCATCCTGGTTATCCAAGTTGGACCTCTTTTCGGGTTTTCACCAAATACTTATGGTGCCTACTGATTATGAGAAAACTGCCTTTCGCACTCACAATGGCTATTTCGAGTTTCGGGTCATTCTGTTTGGCTTATGTAATTCATCCTCAACATTTCAAGCTACTATGAACGATTTATTTAGTCCTCATCTACATTGCTTTATCATAGTATTCTTCGATGACATTTTTGTATATAGCCAGACTTTATCTGAGCATGTCAGCCATTTGGAGACCACTTTCCAATTATTTCTTTCTAACTGTTTTAGACTCAAGGGGAGTAAATGTTTTATTGGGCACCAATCCATTCGGTATCTCGGGGATATGGTTTCTAATAAGAGTGTTCAACCAGACCTTGAAAAGCTTGTTGCAGTAAGGAACTAGCATGTCCCTACGTGGTTTCCTTGGTCTTATAGGTTTCTACCTCGATCTGTTGCAAGTTATGCCTCGATTGCTCATCCTCTCATTGTTCTCTTCAAGAAAGATAATATTCGGTGGAATGATAGAGCTTTTGAGGCTTTTGTTCAGCTGAAGAGTCCTTTATTAGCAACACTTGTTCTAGCAATTCCCAAATTTGACTCCCTGTTCATTGTTCACACAGATGCTTCAAGAATAGGCATGAGGGAAGTTCTCTCACAACAGGGCCATCCAATTGCTTATTTTAGTAATCAATTTTGTCTTAAACTTCGATATTCCTCTAGGTATGTACGTGAGTTGTGTTCCATAACTACAATTGTCCTGAAATGGAGATAATACCTCTTAGGTCACCATTTCGTCATCCAAACAGATCAATGATCCATTAAAGAATTGCTATCTCAGACAGTCCTCACATCGGAGCAACAAATGTATCTTTTCAAATTGTTGGGCTTTGACTTTGAAATTCAATATCTTTTCAAATGTTTGGGCTTTGACTTTGAAATTCAATATTGTCCCAGTAAGAGTAATATGGCAGTTGATGCTCTCTCTCAACTCAATAATCCCCCTACTACTGCCACAGACTTTCTTATGGTGTTTTCCATTCCACACTTAGATTTCTTGTCGGACCTTAAATCATCCTTACAAGGTAATGAAGAGTTTATCACTCTAAGGGATCAAATAACTACTAGCCCTATGATTTCCCTCTTTTTTCCTTAAAGGAAGGTCTTATTCTCTTCAAAGACAAAATATGGCTCTCTCATACATGCTCTTTCATCCCACTTTTGCTACACAAGTTTCATTCCACTCCAATGGCCGAGCATACTGGGATTACACACACATTGTGCAAACTAATGGCTAATTTTTATTGCCACACCATCCGCAAAGATGTCAAGGTATTTGTTGACCAATGCAACACATGTCAGCAAACTAAACTACCTACTCAACGCCAACCTGGTTTATTACAACCAATTCCCCCTCTTTCTCATTTTTGGGAGGATCTCTCACTTGATTTTATCATTGGTCTTCCTCCTTACAAAGGATTCACCACAATATTGGTTGTCATGGATAGGTTCTCTAAGGACACTCATTTTGGTAGCTTCCCAAATCTTTCACCGCTTCTTATGTGGCGCACTTATTCGTTGATTTAGTTTGCAAACATCATGGAATCTCATTTCGGACTGTGATCCCATCTTCATTAGTAAATGTTGACAAGAAATATTTTGCCTCAGTGGCACTAAGTTGCATATGTCAACTACCTACCATCCTCAAACTAATGGTCAAAATAAGGTTACCAACAAGGTCTTGCAGCAGTACCTCCGTTGTTTTGTACACCACAAACCATCACTTTAGGGCAAGTTTCTCTCTTGGGCAAAATGGAGTTTCAACACCTCAATCAATGTTTCAACTGGATTCACACCTTTTGAGGTAATATTTGGCCGCAAACCTCCATTCATGCCTCCTTTACTTCCCAAGGAAACTTCTAATGCAGTAGTGCAACCTGTGATGCTCTGACATGGTGCTTGGCTGACGCTTCCCGCTCCCGAAGCGAACACGAACACAAAGGCGTGACGGACACTTGCACGACACGGTGTCAGAAGCTTCTCCATGGATCAAACGCGGTCAGCTCTGCGACATGTGCAGGAGGACACCTCCATCTATTTGGACGCGCGATTCTGATTCAAGATTTGGCGAATTTGTTGCGTATCCAAACGATGCGTCTGTTCATGTTTTGGTAATCTCGCTCAGATCTTGGATTTGATTGGCATTATTAGTATTTTTGTTTGCCATTTTTTAGAGAATAAAGGGAAACCTAACAAATTTAAAATAAAAAGGAAATAAAAGAATAAAAAATAATCTTTCATACCTTCTATTAAAATAAATCCAAAAAATTTAAAATAAAAAAGGAAATAAAAAGAATAAAAAATAATCTTTCATACCTTCTATTAAAATAAACCCAAAAAATTTAAAATAAAAAGGGAAATAAAAAGATAAAAAATAATCTTCCATACATTCTATTAAAATAAACCCAAAAAAATTAAAATAAAAATGGAAATAAAAGGATAAAAAATAATCTTCCATACATTGTATTAAAATAAATCCAAAAAATTTAAAATAAAAAAAGGAAATAAAAGGATAAAAAATAATCTTTTATACCTTCTATTAAAATAAAATAAAATAAAGATGATGAACAAAAATAAAATCAATAAGAACAAATTATTCTATAAATTAGAGTAATATGAGATGTTATAGTCACAAGTAACAAAAACAGAAGATAGAATTGAGATTGGAAGCTCTTGAGCTGAGAGGTAGAACAAAGGAAAGTTGTTACTTTGCAGTTGTAGAATGAAGGAAAGTTGTTGCTTTACAGTTGTAGAACCAAGGGAAGGAGAAAGAAAGTCTAGAAAAGATTCTGAAAAGGTAACTTTATAAACTTTCTTTTTTATAATTTAAATAAATATTCTTCATAGTTTTTTTTTATGTAAAAATAATTTATCGTAGTTTTTCTTATACGGTGTATATTTGTATCTGTGAACAAATTTTTTTATTAACGTTGTTAGTATTTGTTAAATAATATTTTATGTATTTTATAATTTATTTATTATATTAAATTTAAAATTATGTAATTTAATTGTATAATTGCACCTTAAATGGAACAATATATCTATTGTTGAAATTTTATCAGATCAAATTAACTAGAAAAAAATAACATTTTTTATGTTTTCAAGTTTTTTATTACTATATTTTTATTATTTAAAACACCTTTATATATTGTTAAGATATAAATTCAAATGAAAAGAACAAGTTTAAAGTAAAACGAAACAAATCTACATAGAGTGATTAATATTTTTTATATTTAAATTTTTATTTTTTATTTGAATTATATCTTTTTATTTTTTTAATATTTGTCCCATTTAAATTAAAATATTAGTTTTTATTGTTATAATTAATATTTGTCCCATTTGAATTATATAATTTCTTTTTAATTTGTGATATTATTATTTTTTATACCCAAATAAATTAATTTAATAGAAAATTTATTTTATTATAGGAAATTAAGATGAGTATACCTAGTCATGCCATTGAAAAAGAAGATGAAACAAAATCTTTATGGAGATATGTTACAAAGTTAAGAAAAACTCCTGGTGGTGGAAATAATATGATTAAATGCAGTTTGTGTGATTTATTATTCAATGGATCTTACATTCAAGTAAGATCTCATTTGCTAAAAATTATGAGTTAAAATTTGTCCAAACGTGACTACATCATAACTTGTTGAGTTTAGAAGATTAGACAATGAAGCAGCATTGAAAATAGAAAATTCAAAGAAGAAAAAGGTCTCTCTACCATCTGTATCTAATGAAGGAAAGCAGACAAATAACGGTGTTAATCCAAAACACAAAGATCCTTTAGAAGCTTCTTTCAATATCCACGCTAGAGATACTCTTGATTATGAAATTGCAAGGATGTTTTATTCTTCAGGACCACCATTTCATCTATCAAAAAACCTCACTATAGGAGTGCATTTTCTTATGCTGCCAATACTTCTAATCTCAGTGGATATGTACCCTTAACATATAATAAATTTAGAGGTCCTTTACTTGTAAAAGAAAGAAGTCACGTAGAAAATCTTCTACAACCCATAAGAGATTCATGGAATGATAAAGATGTGATAATTGTTTGTGATGGGTGGACTGATCCTCAAAGAAGACCACTTATAAATTTTATGGCTATCAATGAGACTGGTCCAATGTTTTTGAGGTCAATAGATGGATCTGATGAGATACTGATAATGCATCTGTATGTAAGGTAGCATGTATGCATATAGAAACAAAATTTCCTTCAATCTACTGGACTCCTTGTGTAGTGCATACATTGAATCTTGCATTGAAAAATATTTGTGTAGCAAAAATATGTGAAAGAAATAGTGATACTTAGATCACACAAATTGTTGATGATGCTACATTTACTAAAAACTTTATTGTGGGGCACTCTATGAGATTGTCAATGTTCAATACCTTCAACTCATTCAAGTTGTTTTCTGTTGCTTCAACAAGATTTGCTTCAACCATTATCATGCTCAAAAGGCTTCAACGTTTGAAGAAAGGACTCCAAGAGATGGTTATTAGTGATGACTAGTCTTCTTATAAAGAGGACAATGCGAACAGTGCATAATTTGTGAAAGAAACTTTATTGAATGATAATTGGTGGATGAAGGTTGACTACATACTTGTTTTTACTGCTCCTATTTATGATGTTTTCAAAAAAACAGATACAAATATGGCTACTTTTCACTTAGTATGTGAAATGTAGGACTTAATGATTGAAAATGTTAGAAAGATCATATACCAACATGAAAGGAAGACAGAAGTTGAACATTCATCCTTTTTTGAGTTAGTAAATTCAATATTGATTGATCGCTGGACTAAAAGTAGAACATCTCTTCATTGCCTTGCTCATTCTTTAAATCCAAGGTAATTATGTAGTTAAATTACTTTATGACTATATTTTATTAAAATTTATAATATTATGTTAATATATCTTTATGTATTTTTAATATTGTAGATATTATAGTCCTAAATGGTTAAGTGAAGACCCACAAAGACGTGCCCCACATAAAGATTTGGAACTTACTCAAGAAAGGAAAAAATGTTTTAAGAAGTACTTTGATGACGCTGATGTGAGGAGAGAAGTGAATCTAGAGTTCGTAAACTTTTCAGGTAAATTGGGAGATTTTGTAGATAAGGACTCTTTAAGGGATAGAGGCAAAATGGATGCAAAGTCATGGTGGATTATTCATGGATCTCATGCACCAATACTTCAAAATATAGCTCTTAAGCTACTTGGACAACTATGTTCTTCTTTTTACTGTGAAAGAAATTGGAGCACCTACTCTTTTATACATTCTTTAAAAAGAAATAAGATGACACCTAAAAGGGCGAAAGATTTAGTATTTGTCCATAGTAATCTTCGTCTTCTTTCAAGAAACTCCTCAAAATACAAGGAAAAGGAAACGAGCTTGGGGATATTGTTGGGGATGATTTTTCAATGGATGATAATGGAATTATTGATATTGCTAGCCTATCTCTCGATGAACCAGAATTAGAAGTTGTATTTTTTGACGAAGATTAACATATATAAGACTCAAACATTATGATATTTTAAATGTTTCTTTTTTCTATTACGAAATATAATTATTAGATTTTAATATGTATATTGTCGTGTCTGTATCTTATACTTTTTCAATTTTACCGTATCTCCGTATCCGTGTCCGTGTCGTGTTCCTATCGGTATCCGAGTATCACAGAGTGCAACACGAACTATCCAGACGAACTATCCACACGTGCTGAGATTCTTCAAAAGCTTGCCTCTAACTTGCAAAAGGCACAAGCCGCAATGAAGAAATGGGCTGACCAACACCGAAGAGACTTACAGTTTGGTGTCGATGATTGGGTTTACATTCGTCTCCATCCTCGTCGCCAATCTTCTGCGACAAGCACCACCTCTGGGAAACTTATGAAACGGTTCTTTGGTCCTTTCAAAATCACAAGGAGAATTGGCGATGTTGCTTATGCAGTGGACCTTAACACCCCCCCCCCCAACAACCAAGGTCCACAACACCTTCCATGTCAGCCTCCTTTGTCCTCACAAAGGACTGTTACCCTCTTTCCCCTTGCCACTCCCACCTAACATTGAGGATGATCAACCGCCATTGTTAACTGGAAATGGGATAACTGGAAATGATTAACCATGTTACCTAAAAGACTATGTGGTCACGCATCCCTCATCCCAGGGGAAATTCTGTTAGCAAGAAATGATTGGAATTATTATTGTATTTTCTTTTATTTGCACATGATCAGTACAATATTACAATAGAGAAAGGAGAAGAATATAAAAGTATTTCTCTCTTCACTGAATATTCCCTTCTTTCTCTATCATTTCTCTTACTGCTCCCTGCAGCATCCTTATAGTTGTTCATCTTAGACGTAAGTCATTTAGATGAAGGCTAGAACTTCACTTGAGTTGAGTCACTCAGAAACATTGAGGAGGTTTGGATAATGTCTCAGAAAACTGAAAATTTGAATTTTGCATAAATCCATTCAAAGGACTTAACAAACACCGATAACGCTTGAGTACAGCTAGTGTAACCAATTCTTCAGATAAATCTCAGCGACCAATTTAGAATATGGTACTGAAATGTAGTCATATTTACTTATTTGTGTTGATATAATTTGGAGAAAAACATATTAACTCCATGTTGGAGTTTTGTGAAATTCCTTCTCCCAATACCCTTCCCTTTTTTATCACTGCACTGATCTCTCTTCATTAATTGAAAACATCCCTATACATGCAGTGCTAGAAAGATTCTTCATTTGTTTATGGAAAGATTCAAATATTTTAATCCATGCAGTGCTTCTTATCAGAATATCATGGGGAATATGACAATTATATAATGATACTTCAAAATGGTAAATAAAGAAAGGTTTGGTTTGGTTCAACTTAGTTACTTGAACCACATACTAATAATTGTTGGAAGTTCATTTTCGCGGCAGTGAAATTGTCCATTGGAAGAAGAATAACGTAAGACCAAATAAGACAGCAATTACTGCAAGCTCTTAGTGAAGGTCATTCCATCGTAACAACCATGTTTCCTTACGAAGGAATCAGAAGTTTGTGAAAGAATGAACGGAAGGGAAACCATTAATGAACAAAGATTCAAGTGTTACTTTCAATCATATTGATGACAAACATCTAAGAAAAGAAATTAAAATTCTTCTTCATCTATGAATTCCAGAGGAAGTTTAGCTTCTATCATTTCACACTATGCAAATGTGGAAACAGAAGCATTTTGGCAGCAAACAAGTTCCATTCTCACTCAAATGGTAGGTCTCTCCGCTGCTTCTAAAATCTGGCAAAAATTGCATGTTTACCATGCTTCACAGTCAACAGCAAAAGTTAAAAAAGATTCAGCTTCGTAGACCCAAAAAGGATAAAAATATTGCAACTTATCTTCTTGATATCAAGAGATTGTTGATACCTTAGCTGCCATAGGATCTCCCATCACAACTGAAGTTCATAGCCATGATAGCTTTGTAACATCCATTCTCGCACGGACTGAACCTTGCACAATTAAAGAAATGGAGGCCATTTTTTAGTCTCAAAACGAACTACTGGAAAAATACAAGACTGTTGAGTCTATCATCAACAACACCACGGTTTCTGAATCTGCCACCAATTACCGAAACAAGATCTCATCAAAAAGGTAACCGGACCAACTACAGAAATATTACAGAAAAAATCAATTATGTAGAGAAGTATCTATCTGCACAACGAAATTTAAATTAGCGAAACCAATCTGACATCCTAAAGTAAATGAAGTAATTATGCATGTTTTGATTGGATTGGATGTCCTTTTATAACATCTCATTGTTCATTTGATTAGGAAAGACGCTTTAATTACAACCTTAAGGATGATGGTTTAGTCTTGCATCCAATAGACTATAATGTTTATAATGTTTTGACAGAGCTTATAATGTTCTAACGGTCTTTATGAATAATCTAATTTTGTGGAGTTGAGTCAAATCCTAAACCCGAATCTATGAATTTGCTCTATATCTCAGAAAAATGAACTTCAGATTTCACTTTCCATTCCTTCTCATTGAAGTTATTTCCATCACACCAACATATTGTAGCATCAACAAACAGTCTATAGCCTAAACAAACTATAAAGCAGAAAGTAATTTATGTTTGTATTCCGTTGTTTCCTTATCATTGGTGCAATTCTTCCCCTCAAAACTACCCTTTTCGAACTTAATAAATGTTGCTAAGAAACAACTTTCCAGTGTACTAATGTAACCACAATAATGTTATTTTAGCTGTAACTTAAGAAATATATGCATACATGAAGAGAACAAATCAGCAATATGTGTGACAAACAAAACCCATATGAACATGAAGGAAAAACTGTGCAAACATCAGAAGAGTGAATAATCAATAAAAAGAATGTAAAAGGGGTTGAAAATTTAAAAGAAAAAAAAAATTGGAACATTTCTCAATTTGTGTGAGATCCTTGTGCAGGGCCATAAGAATCTTCTCTGTATCATTCCAATTTGATCAGATGTCCCCAAAGGGAGACTTCTGAGACGAGGCTGAGTACTTATAAAGTATTAGTTAATACGGTATTCAAAAGATGTGGGACTTGGTTCACTCCAAGCTTACAGCCCTGTTTTGGTGAGTGAATAGTGAAACTTTCAGAGTGGAATGTGGTGAAAAAGATGCAATTGAAGGGTAATAAAATGAATACCAATGGGTGAAACTTCCAAATTGTTTGTTGCAGAAAAAGACAATGAGAACAAGTCCAACAAAAAAGGGTGGCGTACAAAACTTTTACAGAAAAAAACTTTATGAAGAAACTAAGGAAATATTGAGATACTAGTGTAAAAAAGAGTATAAAATTGAAGTTTTATATTAGTTTATTCCAACGGTAGACTATCTTTAAAAAACTTCTTCCACAAATTGTTTTGGATTAGACTATCGGCAAGTTTTTATATTGTTCAAGTATTCTCTATACCACTAATGGGAATACTTAAAGTGTTGTTCAGTTTAATAATTCAACTATTTTTTTTTCACCAAATCTGTCCTAAATCAAGTTTGATGATAAAACTGATCAACACATACAAAATGAAGTACAAACTTAATGAAGATCAAAGCTATAAAGCTAATGATTAAGCTATTTTGTGGTCATAATGCTATCTTTAACTATATAAGATAAACAAATATGAAGAAGTCGTCCAATATTTTTTCAAGGTTTCAGTACTTGAATATTGTGCTTAGTTCTCACTTTTTAGTACTCACTTGAATATTACTGACTGCAAGCTCTTAGTGAAGGTCATTCCATCTTAACAAGCCATGTTTCCTTATGAGTTACTCTTAGGAATCAAAAGTTTGTGAAAGAATGAACGGAAGGGAGACGGAGAAAAGCAACTTTCAATCCCAGAAGTGAGAATGTATATTGAAAAGAATGAAAACCCAATGAGTTGCTGCAGCATGCAGTTATAGGACTCAAGATGAACTCATAACAACAAAAGTGGTAACAGTAATCACCATACACTGGAAACCATAAAAGAACAAAGATTCAAGTGTTGCTTTCAATCATATTGATGATAAAAATCTAAGAGAAGAAGTTAAAATTCTTCTTCATCTATGATTTCCAGAAGAAGTTTAACCTTTATCATTTCACACTATGCAGATGTAGAAACAGAAGCATTTTGGGCAGCAAACAAGTTCCGTGCATCTCAAAAAGCTTGTGTTCAATCTTGAGAATGCTTGCCTACAAATAAAAAAATAAGGTTAGAACAGGAATGAAAGAAAAAATGTTTTCAACAGTAGCTACAGTGCATTGGTAGCCATTAACATGATGAGCACTTAAATTACAACATTAACATGATGAGCACCAAAATTCAGCAAACTAAAATGTACTTTAACTCTAGTAGCACACACTAATAATTTAGTACTACTTCTAGAGAGCAGTTTAGGTTATCTTTTGTGCAATCATCAGAAGAGTGGACAATCAATGAAAAAAATGCAGAAGGGGTTGAAAATTTGAAAGGAAAAAAAATTTGGACCATTTCTCGATTTGTGCGTGTCATCCTTGCGCAGGGGCCATGCTAATCTTCTCTGTATCGTTCCAATTTTATCGGATGTCCCCGAAGGGACATGCCTTGGGTGAAACTCTGCAGTTATAAACTGCTTGAAAACACTGTACTCTACCGATGTGGGCTCCACTCCAATGCATTACTGTACGCTGCTCCAAGGAACTGAAGTAAGAGGACAAAGCAACTTTCACCTATTGAAAACACACTCTTCGAAGTAGGAGGAAGTACTGAGATTGTGTAATGTAAAAGGGTAAAAAATTAATAGTCAATAATAATAATAATAATAATAATAATAATAATAATAATATTATAGTTCATATTACTTATTATTGTAAAAATATGATTTTATCTACCTATAATAATAAATTAGACAGTAATATAATTGTAAATAATGTTACTTAAAAATAAAACCGACATAAAGCTGAATGATTATTTACTGCGAAGAGTGCAAAAACAAAAGGGTTACAATTTGCTCGTCGTCTTTACACTTACATGCTTACTGTGTGTGTTAAATTAATTTAACGTAAAATACCATGTTCGTTTCATTTTAATTAAAATTAGAACTAAATTATATTTTTTTCAAAATTTTGAAATTATATCGAAAAAATGACTAAGAAAAAAACTATTTAACCTCCTTCTTATTATATTTATTTTAATTTAAAATTAATTTTTAATATTTTTATATTTGCTTGAATTTTATATGTATTGAGAAATTGAAAAATTAAAGAGAAAAATGTAAAATTAGAGAGTTTAAAATCACTTATGAGATAAAACTAAAAGTCCAAATAAATTAATAACAATTTAGGTTTATACTCCATCGTATATATCATTTAAGTGAATATTTTGAAAAAAAAAAGTGATTAGTCAAAAAGCTTTTAAAAAATTTAAAATTGTATTTTCAAAAGAAAAATATTTCAAACGCACGAAATCTCAATATTTTGGTCAACTTAATCAGACACGGCGAAGTTAAGTTAAACAATATATTTATATTTTATGAAATAGTTTTTATTTTGTTATATAGTAATTACGGTGATTAAATTTTGAATAATTAAAACTAATAGAAGATAATTGTAGAGACGTCAAACTAGTTTGTGTAAACTTAATATACATATTTTGAAATAAATAATTTAAAAAATCAATTGTTTGAAGAAAATATTCATTTATTACTACAAGTTAACATTTTATTCTTCTGTAAAACAAACAAATTATGCAAATATATAAATAAAAAGGTAAAAATGTATTTTTATTTTAATAAGAAACTAAAAATATGAGTTTAGTAAGGAGTAACTTTAAATAAAATAATAATGAGTGAAATCAACCAAGAAAGGTGAAAAATGCAAACAAGAAAAAAACAAATGGAATTTGGATAAGGTGGTCGAGTTTTCAGTTCATTTATCCAATTGTTTTGGCACTGAACCAAGAGAACACAATGATAGGGTGTGCATTGTCCTTGACCAATGTGCTGCCTCCTTCCCATTTGAGCATACACATCAAGTTCAAGTCTTTTGCTTTCTCCATTGCTGCAACTCACTCTCTCATCCCAACACCAAAACCCTCTCTTCTCCTCTCAATCAATCATTCAAAGTCCAATTCACACTTCTCATTTTCTGTTGCTGCTCAACAGCCACAACAAGTACAACCCGGTGAAGAAGAGAACATTCAACTGGTCTCAGCTATCAAAACTGATTACAATGACATACTCATAGTGGACACCCCAAAGGCTAGAATGTTACTCCTTGATTCATCTTGTACTCCTCTCACCTTCTCTCAGTCTGAATTGCTTTTAAAAATTCAAACTTTACTTCATGGATCATCTGGGTCTCAAAAGTATTCAAATGCCGTTTTGCATTTCCTTATATATAAATGTTTGTATTTTTTCTTGTCTGTGATCAGTCTCCTGCAGCAGTGTGCCAAGGGTAATTGACGTGTCAGAATTTGTGTTTCTTTTGTTGCAGACAGTGTTCACAGTCTTCTTTACCATGGGTCAAAATGGACTTGTTCTTATTGGGTATGTATGCTACCTTGACATTGCTTGTTTTGTTGTATGCGTGTGTGTTTGAGGCATACGTCCAAAGGGTAATAATGGGTGGTGTATGTTGTGTAAAAGTAAAACCTCTTTTTTCACAAAGTAATGATGTTTGGTTTGCTTAGTGTCATATAGTTTGAAATGTTGTTAAAAACACTCCCCCCTTATTGTGTGATTCATACATCAAATTCATTCTCATATTGATTGTAGAATGTTGTGTAGTTGTGTTCATATTTTGCTTGCAGTTTGTAGACACATTCTTAAGGTTGAGAAGTAGTACTGCTTTTTTCATACAATTTTTCTTTGTTCAGCTCATCGTATTGATTTGGATTTGATATATTTTAAATATAAATTACTAATTTCAATCCATAGGAGTTTTGAATTTGAGAAAACTTGTAGCCATAGCTGTATAAGCTCTATATCAACTCTGATAATAGAACAGTAGGGTTCAAGAAGGTGTTAAACTGGTCTCTGGGTCAAGCTTGTCATGTTTACTAGCAAAAGTTTGTCTTAGTTTGTTGTTTGATGCAAGAAACTGTTGATGCATTTTTAATGCAATGTCAAGATCAAACATGGCCTCTGACCTTGCATTCTTTGTCTAGAGATAACTATTCAAAATGAAATTCAATCATTTCTCATGCTGAACAACTGGAGCCATCAGATGGCCATGGAGTTCTGTAGTGTTACATAAAATTTTATTTATTCCTTGCTTGTGAATAATGCTACGCAATGTGATGATATATTTAGCCAAACTATTAAACTATAGATGTAGTAACATGTATAATGACTTTAGGGTCAATATGAATGTTCTATGTGGGGTGCCACTGTGCTCGAAAGTAACTGCATAATCATTTTCATATTTATCTTCGGTTGTCATATCCTTTGAGTGTTAAGGTGAATCCAAGTGCATAAGTTCTATCATTGCTGACTTTGTTACTTGTATGCTATGTAACTGCATTGTACTTTTGCATTTATGTGCACATTGTTTGATGAATTGTTCATGCCAGGGGTTACTGAATTTGTTGCATTAAACAGGATGAATTTGCGAGCTTGCCAGCTGTTGTTCCGAAAGGTCCCATTGCTATCTTAGGTTTGGTAATTCATTTAATTTTAAGACGGCACATATTATAGTATGGGAATTTACTAGAGGGAATTTCTAAGTATCAGTGATCTTGTAAGTAATCTGATACTGCTTTTATATCCTGCAGGGTGGTGGAACTGCAGCTCATCTGATGCTTGACTTATGGCCTTCACTGCAACTTGATGGCTGGGAGATTGATCAAATTGTAATATATGCTTCTTTTCTGCAAAGATATTTTTAATAAATTTAAATGAAGTTTCTTCCTTTGTTACTTATTTCTATATTAAATTTATATCTATGCTTCAGTGATCTAGAGCTATTAACATTGTAGAATTCTATGAAACAACAATTTCTTCTGAAACTTGATTATAAAAATTGAAACACCGTAGTAAGTGATAGCTTAAACGAAATAACCAACATCCCATTTCTACTTGTATATTGCAGAAACAATAATCAGAATTCAATGAATAGGCCTCTGATTCTGTCTTCAAAAAAGTGCTAAGAGAAAAATAGCCAGAGTTTGAGTGAATTGCTTATTTATTTGCACTCAGCTATCAGATTACTGATATCTATATGCATGAACAAAATAAGAATTGCTTATATTTAGAAGAATTTTTCTCTCCTGTCTGTTAATATTTATTATTTCTTTTCTATTTATGTTAAAAAGAAGTCTTACTAGATCTCAGTACACCCTAGGTGAAAAATATCTTTTCTGTTTAAACCTTTTATGATCAATGTTTATCGTTCCTTATTATCCTACTACCATATATACTACTAATTGATTTGATCCCTGATGCATGCATTCTAACCCCCTTTTTTTTTTCTTGAAAAACCAAATATTATAGTTGATTGATAAAGTGAGAGATTATTTTGGCTTATCTGATCTGGAGAAGAAAACAGAAGATGGCGGGGTTTTAAATATTCATGTTGGTGATGTCTTCGTTCCCTCAAAGGATCTTCACGGAAGATATGCTGGTGAGTCATTCACATTGCATATTGCCTAGTTTATCTGGCTTCTCATACTACTTATATTTTCTACCTACACTTTTTAGTAAAGAAACTCAAACTCTGCACCTTTTTTGTGTTCTCATCCACTTGCAAAGAAATTATTTCAACAATTCAGCTCAATTTATAATATCTCTTATTTCCTTATTTTTTCTTGAAGGGGATGCTATTTTATTATTATTGGCTAACTTATATTTGTTCAATTATCAGGCATTATAGTTGACTTGTTCGCTGATGGAAAAGTTTTACCTCAGCTACAAGAGGTATGTAGTTTTTCTACACACAGATATGCATGTTCTAGGTGATTTTAAAGTTCTTCTTAGTCAAATTACAACTTGTGTACCTTGCTCTTTTCACGATAGTAGTGTCAAATTTAAGCTTCTGTTGATAAAAAGTATAAAATTGAACTGGTATCTTTTTGAATATTTTTACTTAGTCCTGCTATTATCTCATTTATTGCCCAAATTTCTGAATACTTTGGAGTATGTTTTGGATTTTGCATTTCTATGGCATAAAAAGAGGAGAGTTAATGGAATTTGGATACTTTTCAAATTAGTCACACAACCATGCAAACGGTCTCATGAAGTTTTTAAAGTATAGGGTCTCTGTCTTCATCTATCTCTTAACACGACATGATCACGTGAAAAACTTGCCAAAAAATCGAAATCTAATGTTAAGGTGAATGTCTTAGCCATGTTAGGCTCATAAAATCTTTGTACAATATCTACAATGGAGCAAGCTAGATCCCCCCTACAATGAGTGTACTGTAAGGTTATTTCATACATGTGAAGAACAATAAATATATCTCTTATTGAAACAATTTTTCTAAAATAGCCTCATGTTTTCAATAAATGCATTAATTTGACTGAGATAAAGTAATTAATTTGAGGGCAAAAGCATCAATGTTTCATTGGAAAATAGTTTGGAATTTTTTTAGAAGGCTAAAACTGTGATTATTGTGGGATGTATAGTAGTTATCAAAGAATATAATTGAGTATATGGAAACTTAAAAACTGTAAAATGAAGATGGATGGTATTATGAAACAATATGCTTCTTCTGTTTCAGTTGAAGTTACAGAAATCCCAAAAGTTGATTACCCTCCGGTGAGAAGACAAATTTATGATTGAAAAGTTGTACTTATCTTAAAACAAATTGATCTTCTGTTGTCTTGGTTCTGAACATCTACTATACTTAATTTCAACATTCCTGTTATTTCTAATTGTAGAAAAGATTCCCCCTATGTGTTTTTTAGTTTGCAATTTATATTATCACAAATTTGTAATTCACAAAGCATTTATTTTGTTTCTGCGATCTTATTCAAAAGTGAAGTCTTATCTACCTATTATTTTTCTGTTTCTGTTTCAACATTCTTCATCTACATCATGTATATAAACTTAAGATGAAATTCCTGTTAAACTGATGATATGGAATCATAAAGCAGAAATGAATCATTAAACCATTCTAAAACAAGTGATTAAGATTGAAATTTTCTTAATTATATATTCGTAAATTCATATATTGATCTTCTGCTTAATCTGTGAACTTGTTCTTTTTCATGGTAAACTGAAGGACAGAATGATTAAAATTAAACTTTTACTGTCTCAAGTAATCTTAGCATTATGTTTCATAAATTTTAATGCATTCATCAGGTTAGTACATGGTTGCAATTACAAGAGAGGTTGATGGCCAATGGTCGCTTCATGGTAAATTGTGGTGGTGTTGGTGGTGGGCCAAGTGCCACTGGTCCTGAAACTTTGTTAAGTGGTAAATCATGGTTATTAAATCCAGCTATGAAAGCACTATCCGAAGCATTTCCTGGACAAGTAATGCTTCTGTTTCTGATTTCATTGTTTTGTTGTTGTTTCTTCTTTTAAGATGTTTATAGTTTGTGTTTTGAATTTCTCAGGTAAGTTGGAAGAGAATGCCAAAGGAATATGGTGCCAATTTTATGGCACTAACAGGACCATTGCCTGATTTGAACTCTTGGTCAGCTAGTGTCCCTTCTCCTCTGAGCCAAAGTGTGAAGAATTGGAGACCTTTGTGAGCTGAGTTCTTGGATTTTATCTTACCTCTCCATACCTAATGAGAAAATATTTTTGTAGTGAAAATTTTCTGAAACCATTTGAAACTTTTTTTAATCAAAAGTAAGAATTTTAATGCATCATCCTATACCAATCACTCTAGTCAGTATTAGTCATATGCATAATTTCTGAGATATTAAAAAGAAACATAAGATGGGGATTAAATGTTGTAAAGAATTCATGGCGTATCCATAATGTTATGGCTAGCTAACAATTTTAAGAGAATAAAGACAATAATAGAAAGAAGATATTAAGATAATACTCATTAAGTTGTCATACATGGGCCTTTCGGGAAAATGAACACATGTAAGGCATTTGCTTCCTGCTTTTGAAAAATGAATATTTTATCCTTATAGAAGTGATTTTCTGATTATGAATTCGGGAACAGGATTTTTGGAATTTCCGAAACGAAATTTTTCGGAACAAAATTTTCAGAACAAAATCTTCAAAACGTAAATTTTTGGAATAAAATTTTTGAAATATGTGAAATACATTTTTTGAAATGAAGTGGGTTGTGAAATAATGGTGAAGGGTATTCATGTATTTTACTTATATTGATTGGGTCTAGGAAGAAATTGATGGGATGCATAAAGACATTGTCCTCATCGAAAGGCTTCTTCATGGAAGTCCATAATCCCCCAAACCATTTCTCCTGTACTTCCACAACTTTTCTTATTTTCAATTTTGTCCATTAAATGAAGAGAGAGAAAAAATAGTAAATAATTTTTTTTGAAACGGATTATAAAATCTGTTTCATAATTTTAGGAAACATATTTCGAAAGCCGTTTCATTTATTTTTCATTTTTTATATGAAACGGATTGTGCATTCCGTGTCACAACTTTCAGAAACGGAGTTCGAATCCCATTTTGTAATTATACTTTGTTAATTCTGAAACGGATTTTGCATTCCATTTCATGTATTTGTGAAACGAATTTTGATATCCGTTTTGTGTTTTTTCTTTAATATTCTATTTTATTTTATTTCAATTTTAATATTTATTTTGTTCAATTTTAATATATATATATATATTTATATATATTAATTTAAAGTTGAACTCCTTTTAAATTTTAAATTTTATTTAATTTATTTCTTAATTAATTATATAAAAGAAAAAGTGTAAAACAAATTAAATTAAAAATATTTAAATAGTAAATTAAAAAATTATTCATTATATTATAACTTTTTTAATTTATTTAAAGTATATATTTTTAAAATTTTAAATGTTAATTAAACTATAAATTAGATAAAAAAAACAATAACAAAAATTTATTCTGGTTATTTTTAAATTTATTTTAAATTTATTGTCTTTTGAATTTTAATTATTCTTTTAGTATATTATTTTCGGTTTTAATCGTATTTACATATTTACATATTCGTTTCATAAAAAAATATAAAAATTTATGAAACGAATTTTGGAATTCGTTTCATATTTTCTGAAATGGATCACGAATTCCGTTTTTGAAAAAAAAATTTAAAATTTATGAAATGGAATTCGTAATCCGTTTCAGAAAAGTATGAAATGGATCTCAAAATTCGTTTCATAAAAAAACATGAAAACTTATGAAACGGATTTCGAGATCCGTTTCATACTTTTCTGAAACGAATTACGAATTCCGTTTTTGGAAAAAAAAATAAAAAATACCAAACGGATTTTGAAATCCGTTTCGCTTTTCCTTAAAACGGTAATTAGGGGTAAAATGGTAAATTTGGGGGGTACTGAAGAAGAATTGGAGGTGAGGGAGAAGGCGCCTAATTTATTCCGGCACTTCTATGGAGTTGAGTATTCTTCCTCCTCTCCATACATTTAAATATTTTAATTTTACTCTCTTTTCATTTTGAGTTTCGGAATCCATATTTTGGAATGCCTGTTTCGAAATGTAAATATTGTATTCTAAAATATAAAAATTGTATTATGGAATACAAAGATTAATTGGGAATATAAATTTTGTATTTTGAATTATACTTTTCAAAGTACAAAATAAAAATACATTTTGAATTGTACACTTCAAAATAAATATTTGTATTTCGATTTGCATAATCTAGAATACAAAATTTGTGTTTGGAATTATGTAATCTGTGTTGAGCATGTGGAGTCTGAAAAGAGAAAATACCATCTAGTGTAGTTGCCATGGACGTAGGTCATTTGATTGAATCACATAAATTCTTTGTGTTTTTGTTATTTTACTTTCGTCTTGTAATTTCTTGTGTGTGTGTGTGTGTTTGCGATCCCTAACAACTGGTATCAAGAGCTTAGGGTTTCATGTGAGAAAGAGCAATTGGAAGATGCAAATTGAGGATTAACTATATCAGAAGAAGATCGAGACTTGCTAGATCGATAGGCTTTGGGCGTTATGAAATTAACATTGACGAAGAATGGTTTGATAAAGGCATTATCAAACATGTACGAAAAGTCATCAACATCAAACAAGGTATTCTTGATTTGTCAGTTAGTTAAGATTGGTTTCAATAGATATTAAATGTGAGGATGAAGTATGTGACGCCCCGACTACTATACTAAATAATTATTATTTGATAAAATGATATGGAATCAATTTTTTTTTAGAGATTATCCTTGAGAGAACATTAATAATAACATAACTTCATATTCATATATGTAGTTTGCATCTATGTAATTGTTCATGAAATATCACAAAAATATATATTTGTTAAATATTAAGAGTCCTACATCAGAATAGAAGATTTTCTATATTTTTAACATCTCCTAAAGATATTAATAGAAATTATCCATGAGTCAATCTTCAGAAGATCCACCAATAATATCCCGCACAACTCTCACTGAGCAGGTTCCTCTTCTGCTCATGCAACAGGTACATATGAAAGAAAACTATGAAAGGAGGGAGGTCTTTATAAGCCTTAAATATCAATCTTAATAAACTCAACAAACAATGCAGACACCGGGGGCCTAGATTTGGACCTATAACCACCAAACTTGATCTTGTTTTACCAGACATATGGATCCATATTCCACTTCTGATGATCCAATCTGAACATCAAAAGTTACTTTGGGGAGTGATTAGGTAGTTGAGTATTTCTCATAAAATATTGGTACAATCATAATTATTTCTTTCTCGAGAATATTAGCCATTCATCGGCTCACAAAAGAGATATATACTCACTACCTAACCTTGGCGATGCCGAGCAGGTATCGGATAGTCCCAAGTTTGGCCTATGAATATCCTAGTCCAGGGCGCTATTCTGAACTATCCAAATATTCACCTACTTGGTAAAACTTCCTTAGACCCCACCATGGTCCCTGCCTTTCATCCCGCAGTGTACCAAACTGTGACTTCCCAAATACAAACACTTTGACACTGGTTTAATCTCAACTTATTGAAACCAGACTTAACTCTTACTTAACCAACATACTCTTGGATATTTTCAAAGGTCATTAAATGTGATGACTATCAATTCATGTCATTGTATAAACTATACAAAGAATATAAAACAACGATAAAATGTACATACAATTTTCTTATATCCAAGCTCACTAAATAAAATAATATATACTTTCACTTCACATTTATTTATTTTTAATTGTAAAAATAATGATAAAATAAGAATCAAAGCAAGAACTTTAAATAAATAATTAGATAAGGGTAAGAACGTTATAAATAAACAAAAATATAAATTAAACAGGACCAGTACGTAATTGGAGATTAAATAAAATAAATAAACAGGACCAGTGCATAACTAGAGATAAATTAAATTAAATAAAATAAATAAATAGGACCAGCGCGTAACTGGAGATAAATAAAATAAACTAAATAAACAGGACCAGTGCGTAACTGGAGATAAATAAAATAAAATAAATAAATAGAACCAGTGCGTAACTGGAGATAAATAAAATAAAATAAATAAATAAGACCAGTGCGTAACTGGAGATAAATAAAATAAAATAAATAAACAGGACCAGTGCGTAACTGGAGATAAATAAAATAAAATAAATAAATAGGACCAGTGCGTAACTGGAGGTAAATAAAATAAAATAAATAAATAGGACCAGTGCGTAACTGGAGATAAATTAAATAAAATAAAATAAATAAATAGGATCAGTACATATTTGGAGATTAAATAAAATAAATAAGTAAACAAGATCCGTGTATAATTAGAGATTAAATAAAATAAATATAAGAGGATAATAAATAAAAATAAGTTAAATAAAAGTAAATAGAATAATATATGAGTCAAAATAATTAAAAGATTAATATAAAACCCATGAGCTTATCAAGATTAATATATAAGAGCTTAACCTCACTCTCCCTTACCTTATTGATTGAAGAGCACACTAATAATATTTGAAGAGGACTAAGATCTCTTTGAATATTTGCTATAAACTTTCTATTCCTATTTTTCTCTTTTCTTCTCTTCTTTCCCTTTCTCTTTCTCTTTCTCTCTCTTCTTTCTCTCTCTCCTTTCTTTCTCTTTATCCTTTTCTTTTCTCCTTTCTTTCACTTTCACTTCACGTAACTTCATTTCATATGTGTATATATATATAAGCCAAGCCACCATGCATGTGCTAAAGTCATCATTAGTGTCATTAATTAAGAGATAATGTTTATCTCTTCTTATCCTCTTTTTTTTTCTTCCTTCTTATCTTTTCTCATGTTCTTCTTATCTTCTTCTTCCTTTTTTTTTCTTTTTTTTTCTTTTCTATATTTTTTTATCTCTTTTAGAAAATTCTTCATATATATTTTTTTTACACACACCTATTTAATTAAAATATTTTTATCTAATATATATATATATATATATATATATATATTTATATTTATATTTTTACCTAATTTTTTTAATATATATATATATATACATATTTTATTAGTTTTGTTTTCTTCTTATAATTATTTTTAATAAGTAAAAAGTATATCATGATAAAATATATTTTTACTGTTTAGACTACAACATAATAAAATACAAAACATTAGTAAAAATATAATATTTTCTAAGTGTTTTATTTAAAATAAATAATATAGTTTATTAAAACTAGGGATGTTACAAAGTACAAGCCTTGTTGTTGTTATGTTCGTTGCCTGATTGTTGGGTAGGAACTATCACAACAATAGCCAACACTTCCGGAACCACAAAATTAACATTTGAAGGAATTAGGGATTTAATCCTTAGTGAGGATGCTCGTAGGAGGAACTTTGGAGAATTAGCAGGTTCCTTATTAAGCATTGAAAGTAGGTGAAAAAGGTCGAAAAAAGGGCAAGGTTCTGTGCATGGCATATCAAAGTCCAAGATGTACTACTCTTGCTGTTAGAATTGTCAATAGAATGGCCACTTTAGAAGCCAATGTACTACTCTTGCTGCTAATAAAGAAAATTGGCATGACAACACAATGAATGCATCACAAGAAGATATTAATGATGCTTTGATATGTTGTGTTCAGAGCAAGTTTGAATCCTAAATCATGGATTCTAGTGCACCGTTCCATGCTTCTCCTTGCAAGGAGGACTTGATAAAAAATTTCAGAATTGGAAATTTTGGCATAGTTCATCTAGCAGATGATGAAGCTTTAGACATTGCAGATATGAGAGATATAAATCTTAGAACTTCTACTTGTATAGTTTGGACATTGAAGGATGTTAGATATGTTCCAAGACTCAAAGAATGTTAATCTTTGTGGGCATGTTGGATGTTCAGGGATATCGAGTCATATTTGGAGACGATCAGTGGAAGGTGGTGAAGGGAAATCTAGTTGTTGCTTGCGGTTGGAAGAAAGGAACCCTCTACATGGTAGAATTACCTGTAGAAGAAGTAAATTTAATTAGTGATGATGTTGGTCACCCTTCGACTCTAGAGCTTGTTCATACAAATGTGTATGGGCCAACATCAATCTCATTATTAAGAGGATCACGGTACTATGTCAACTTCATTGATGATTCCACTAGAAAGGTATGAGTTTATTTTTTGAAGTAAAAATCAAAAGTATTTAACACTATTCCCAAGACACCTGAACAAAATGGAATAAGAATGTTGAGAATGGAATTAGAATTATCCCCGAGACACCTCAACAAAATGGTGTTGATGAAAGAATAAACATGACCTTGAATGAGAGCGAAAAGAGTATGAAAATTCATGCAGGCTTAACAAAGACATTTTGGGCAGAAATAATGAGCACAATAACATACCTCATTAATAGAGGACCCTCAATCCCCTTAGGATTCAAGATTCCCGAGGAGGAATGACACGACAATGATGTAAGTCTTTCTCACTTGAAAGTATTTGGTTGTATTTCTTATGTTCGTGTTAAAGATGCAGACAGGGACAAACTTGATTCGAAAGCAAGAAAGTGTATTTTCATTGGCTATGGAGCAAATTATATGGGATATCGCTTTTGGTATGATCAAAATAGATGAAAGGTTATTAGAAGCATGGATGTTACATTCAATGAAAATGTAGTGTACAAGGACAAACATGAGGCAGATACTAAAACTGAAAAGAAGCCAATAAAGAAGGAAAAAAGCAGTGTTAGAGGACATTACAAAAGACAATCTTGTAGGAAAAAGTGAGTGTCCAAGAGACATCATAGTTGAGGAGACCACTTATGTCATGCCAATAGTTGAAGTGAGGAGATCCAACAAAGTTATTCGGCCTTCTCACATATTCTCTCCTTTAGATAGTTACTTGTTGTTGACTGATGATGGAAAGCCCTTGTGTTATCATGAGGCCTTGTAGATGGATGATGCAACTCGGTGAAAGTTAGCCATGGAAGAGGAGATGTACTCACTTGAAAAGAATAAAACTTGGTGTTTGATTGACCTACCAACAGGAAAGAGGGTGTTGCAGAACAAGTGGGTGTTTAGGGTTAAGGAAGAACATGATGACATCAAGAGATACAAGGCAAGGTTAGTGGTGAAAGGATTCAGTAGAAAAGAGGTATTGATTATAATGAAATTTTCTCTCCTGTAGTTAAAATGACTACTATTAAACTTGTGTTGAGCATTGTGATTGCAGAGGATCTACATATAGAAAAATTAGATGTTAAGACGACGTTCTTACATGGTGACCTTGATAAGAACATCTACATGATACAACCAGAGGGTTTCTAAGTGGCAGGGAAAAAGAGGTTGGTTTGAAAGTTGACTAAGAGTTTGTATGGGTTGAAGCAAACACCAAGACTGTGGTACTTGAAGTTTGACAGTTTTGTGAATAGGAAAAGGTACAAGAAGTGTGCCATGGGTCAATGTTGCTATGTGAAAGATTTTGGTCCATCCTATATTATATTATTATTGTATGTTGATGACATGTTAGTTGCATGCTCTAATATGGATGAAATTAATATATTAAAGGCATAGTTGTCTAAAGAGTTTGAGACAAAGGATTTAGGTGTTGCAAAACAGATTTTAGGCATGAACACCAACATGAACAAATATGATGATTCTCTAATATTATCTTAAGAGAAATTTAGTATGTAGGATGCCAAGATCGTAAGTACACCTTGGGAGTTCACTTTAATCTCACCAAAGAGTAGTCACCTCAAACAAATGAAGACAAGGCGAAAATGGCTAAGATCCCTTACGCATTTGCAGTTGGTAGCTTAATGTACAATGGTATGCACTAGACCAGACATTGCTCATGCAGTGGGAGTTGTTAGCAGATTCATGTCTAATCCACGAAGAAAGAATTGGGAAGCTATCAAGTGGTTGTTACACTACTTGAGAGGTACTTCTAAAACTACATTGTGTTTTAGTAAAAATGATGTTATTTTGGAAGGATATTTTGATGCAGATTTGGAAGGTTGTTCATACACAAGGAAGAGTACTACAAGATTTGTTTTCATAGTAGGTAATTGTAATAAAGCTAACAAAGAGAAAACAATGCAACAATACCACAACCCAAAAATAGATAAAAATAACAAATGATAATTCAAGTGGAATTTTATTTGTGATGGAAAGTTAAGGTTCAACAACGATGAGTATATAAAGTTGTAAAATAGTATAAGCAAGAAGTAAATTCCATTAGAGTATGGACCTGGAAAAGATGAAGGAATAATCAGGAAGGGACAGAAAATAGCAAACGAACACTCAAAGGCAAGGGGAAAAGACATGTACCATATCACACATCCTCCACTATGCCATAAAATCTTTGTATATATTATTCTTTTTCTTTTTCCTCAAACTTCTCCTCTGTCCATCCACTAAGGGATCCTCCTCCACGTGTCCCAAGGGCCTAACTAATTCTCCTTCTTTTGCCAACTCATCACCACATGTTACAATACTTCCCCCATTGAAAGGAACCTTGTCCCCAAGGTTGAAATTTGGAAATTGAGCTCTGATCTCAACAACATCCTCTCATGTCGCTGTTTGTTCATCCAAGGAATTCCATTGTATTAAGACTTGTGGAATCAATTGAGTGTTGCACATGATATTCCGAAAAGCTACAACTCTTAACGGTTGAACTGTAGGCCTTAATTCAGTACTAAGCAGTGGCAATGGTAAATATTGTTGGGAAGGTTGACCAATGAATTTCTTGAGTAAAGAAATGTGAAATACATGATGAATTTTGGTTGTAGGTGGAAGCTTGAATTTATAAGCAATTGTTCCAATCTGTTGAAGTACCTCAAAAGGTCCAAAGTAGCGCATTCCCAACTTTTGATTCTTGCGCAAAGCCACCGAATGTAATTTGACTAAAACAAGGTCACCTACTGTGAGTTGTAATTCTCGACACCATTTATCAACTTGAACCTTCATATACTATTGAGCCCGAGATAAATTATGCTTAAGTTGGTGTAAGAGAGCATGAAGATTTTGGAGGATATCCTTAACTAAAGGGGGGGGGTCTTTTGTGTGCTTCATATCTTGTAAGAGCAGGTGGGTCTTTGGCATACAAAGCCTTAAATGGAGTCATTCCAATGTTGTATTGAAAGGAGGTTTTACACCAATATTGAGCCTAGGGAAGCATGAAGTACCAACTTTTAGGATTCTCAAACACAAAGCATCAGAGATACATCTCGAAAGTTTTATTTAATGCTTCAGTTTGTCCATCGGATTGTGAATGATAGGAAGAACTCATTGCAAGAGTAGTGCCTTAAGCTTTGGAAAGATGTTGCCAAAAAGAGCTTATAAAGACTTTATCGCGATTTGAAACGATAGATCGTGGGATACCATAGAGTTTGACAATGTTATGGACAAAAGCCTCTGCTACCATTTTAGTAGTATAATCAGATTTCATAGGGATGTAGTGCCCAAATTTAGAGAGTTTGTCAACCATCACTAGAATAGTTGAGAACCCATGAGAGGAAGGTAAATTGGTGATGAAATCCATGGAGATATCATCCAAATTAGGGTTAGGAATTAGCAAAGGTTGAAGTAAGTTGGCAGGTAAAGCATGTTCCACTTTGGCTTGTTGACAGATTTGACATTCGCGGACAAAGTGACGAATGTGTTGTTGCATATCGGGCCAAAAATATTGGGCACTGATTCTAGCTGTGGTTCTAGCTTCTCCTGCATGACCCCCGGTTTTGGAGGAATGAAACTCCAATAAAACTTCACGAATGAGTTCCTCTTGATGGGGTAACATAATTCTACCTTTCAAAAACAACAAGTCATCCTTCAAACCATAGTCCTAAAACTTTGGTGCGCTACACATTATCATATAAAGGCTTCAATGCATTATCAAGATGAACTAGGTCAGCAACTCTCTTAAGCCAATGATTTAAAGGTGCAGACCAAGCCAGCATAAAGCTACGGGATAAGACATCTGCAATAACATTGTCACGACCTAGTTTAAACTGAATTGTGAAATCAAAGCCCAGAAATTTAGGTAACCATTGTTGTTGCACCGGTGTTTGCAGTTGTTGTTCTAATAAATCTTTAAGACTCTTTTGGTCAGTTTTGATGACAAACTTGTGATCAAGTATATAATGCCGGAACTTAGCTAGTGCCTCAATGATCGAATAGAACTCTCTCACATAGGCTGACTGTTTTTGCATGCGGGAAGACAATTTCTTGGAGAAATAGGCAATGAGATGGCTGTTTTGGCTTAAAATATCTCCTATTCCCGTTCCTGAAGCATTTGTTTCCAAAATGAATGGTAAGGAAAATTTGGAAAGGCCAACATTGGTGTTGTAACAACTGCAGTTTTTAAAGCCATGAAATCTTGTGTCGCTGCAATGGTCTAGTGGAAAGCATCCTTTTGCAATAAATCAGTTAAGGATGCACCCAATTGTGCATATCCTTTAACAAACCTTTTATAATAGCATGTTAGGCCTAAAAGCCCACGTAATTGCTTCACATTGGTAGGTTTTACCCAATCTTAAATTGCTTGTATCTTAGACTGGTCCATAGCAATACCTTGCCTCGAAATAATGTGTCCTAAATACTCAATTTCCTGCACTCCAAAAGAGCATTCGGAGAATCAAGCATATAGTTGATTATGTTGAAGAATCTGCCAAATACTTGTAAATGATGGATGTGATCTGGCCATGTCGGGCTGTAGACCAAGATGTCATCAAAAATTATAAGACCAAACTTTCGCAAGACAATTTTAAAAATATCATTCATAAGGCTTTGAAATTTGTCGGGGCATTAGTTAAGATAAAAGGCATAACTAGCCATTCAAAATTCCCTTAGTGTGTGCAAAAGGTTGTTTTATATCTATCTTTAGGAGCCATGAGAACTTGATGATATCTGAAACACAGATCAAGTTTAGAGAAAAAGGTTGCACCATATAATTCGTCAATCAATTCATCCAATGTTGGAATGAGAAAATTATCTTTGATGGTTATGGCATTAAGAGCTCTATAGTCGACACAAACTCTCCAAGAACCATTCTTTTTCTTTACCAGAATTATAAGAAAAGAGAAACGACTTCGACTAGGTTGAATAAGAGAAGCATGAAGTACCAACTTTTAGGATTCTCAAACACAAAGCATCAGAGATACATCTCGAAAGTTTTATTTAATGCTTCAGTTTGTCCATCGGATTGTGAATGATAGGAAGAACTCATTGCAAGAGTAGTGCCTTAAGCTTTGGAAAGATGTTGCCAAAAAGAGCTTATAAAGACTTTATCGCGATTTGAAACGATAGATCGTGGGATACCATAGAGTTTGACAATGTTATGGACAAAAGCCTCTGCTACCATTTTAGTAGTATAATCAGATTTCATAGGGATGTAGTGCCCAAATTTAGAGAGTTTGTCAACCATCACTAGAATAGTTGAGAACCCATGAGAGGAAGGTAAATTGGTGATGAAATCCATAGAGATATCATCCAAATTAGGGTTAGGAATTAACAAAGGTTGAAGTAAGTTGGCAGGTAAAGCATGTTCCATTTTGGCTTGTTGACAGATTTGACATTCGCGGACAAAGTGACGAATGTGTTGTTGCATATCGGGCCAAAAATATTGGACACTAATTCTAGCTGTGGTTCTAGCTTCTCCTGCATGACCCCCGGTTTTGGAGGAATGAAACTCCAATAAAACTTCACGAATGAGGTCCTCTTGATGGGGTAACATAATTCTACCTTTCAAAAACAACAAGTCATCCTTCAAACCATAGTCCTGAAACTTTGGTGCGCTACACATTATCATATAAAGGCTTCAATGCATTATCAAGATGAACTAGGTCAGCAACTCTCTTAAGCCAATGATTTAAAGGTGCAGACCATGCCAGCATAAAGCTACGGGATAAGACATCTGCAATAACATTGTCACGATCTAGTTTAAACTGAATTGTGAAATCAAAGCCCAGAAATTTAGGTAACCATTGTTGTTGCACCGGTGTTTGCAGTTGTTGTTCTAATAAATCTTTAAGACTCTTTTGGTCAGTTTTGATGACAAACTTCTGATCAAGTATATAATGCCGGAACTTAGCTAGTGCCTCAATGATCGAATAGAACTCTCTCACATAGGCTGACTGTTTTTGCATGCGGGAAGACAATTTCTTGGAGAAATAGGCAATGAGATGGCTGTTTTGGCTCAAAATATCTCCTATTCTCGTTCCTGAAGCATTTGTTTCCAAAATGAATGGTAGGGAAAATTTGGAAAGGCCAACATTGGTGTTGTAACAACTGCAGTTTTTAAAGCCATGAAATCTTGTGTCGTTGCAATGGTCTAGTGGAAAGCATCCTTTTGCAATAAATCAGTTAAGGGTGCACCCAATTGTGCATATCCTTTAACAAACCTTTTATAATAGCATGTTAGGCCTAAAAGCCCACGTAATTGCTTCACATTGGTAGGTTTTACCCAATCTTAAATTGCTTGTATCTTAGACTAGTCCATAGCAATACCTTGCCTCGAAATAATGTGTCCTAAATACTCAATTTCCTGCACTCCAAAAGAGCATTCGGAGAATCAAGCATATAGTTGATTATGTTGAAGAATCTGCCAAATACTTGTAAATGATGGATGTGATCTGGCCATGTCGGGCTGTAGACCAAGATGTCATCAAAAAATACAAGACCAAACTTTCGCAAGACAATTTTAAAAATATCATTCATAAGGCTTTGAAATTTGTCGGGGCATTAGTTAAGATAAAAGGCATAACTAGCCATTCAAAATTCCCTTAGTGTGTGCAAAAGGTTGTTTTATATCTATCTTTAGGAGCCATGAGAACTTGATGATATCTGAAACACAGATCAAGTTTAGAGAAAAAGGTTGCACCATATAATTCGTCAATCAATTCATCAAATGTTGGAATGAGAAAATTATCTTTGATGGTTATGGCATTAAGAGCTCTATAGTCGATACAAACTCTCCAAGAACCATTCTTTTTCTTTACCAGAATTATAAGAGAAGAGAAAGGACTTCGACTAGGTTAAATAATTCCCTCCTGTAACATCTCACCAACCACGTTTTCAATCTCAACCTTTTGACTATGGGGGTAACAGTATGGCTTCACCTTGACTGGAGCGACACCCTCCATTAACATAATAGGGTGATCATGGGACCTTGGTGGGGGTAAGGATGTAGGGTTGGTAAAAGCTGTGGAGTAATGTTGCAACATGTTAGCTAGTTCGGGTGGCATGTGTTATGGAATTGCAAGTTGCCATGAGGTGCTAGGAGTATCCTCCAACAATTGCATACTGTAAACTTCAACAACTCAATGAGTGTTGAACATATGCCTAAGATGATGCAATTGAGCATATCGCGGTGCATAATTGATATGCCCTTGGAGTGTAACCAATTTCCCATTATGAAAGAATTTTAAATTAAAGCTGGATAATCTGCCACATGAGATCCAAATGTCTTCAACAAATTTGCTCCTAGAATGAGATCATCGTCTGAAATTGGAAGAAGATATACATGCAATTGAAACCGATTGCCTTGAGTCTGAACAACTAAGTGGATGCCATGGCACCACGTCTTTCTTGAAGTGGATGCCAACAATATCCACTTTGTCCTTATCTAGCGTGTTGTGATAGTTAAAAAAATTCTCAGATTTAAATATCCACTCCATCACCGACGATGTGCCATCAAAATGAGGAAAGCCGAATGAAATTATCCCTAGTTGGAAAAGCAACTTGTGCGATCTATTTGAATGGTTTGAGGATGATCCACCATGTAGCTAGACTATAGCATCATGTCTAACATTGTTGTAGCTTGTCCATAAGTGCTTGAGCAGCAGCTTGCACTTGTTGGGTATGGAGACATGTAACTCTAAGAGTTCCATTAATTTTTTTAATTCATCGGAATGACCACAGACCTTGGCCTAAAGCTCCTTCAAATGCATATTCTCAGTCATGGCATCAATGAAAGCACCAATGTAATAAAACTAACGAAGAGAAAACAATGCAATAATACCACAACCCAAAACCAGCTAAAAATAACAAATGATAATTCAAGTGGAATTTTATTTGCTCTAGAAAGTTAAGGTTCAACAAAGATGGATATATAAGGTTGTAAAATAGCATAAGGAGGAAGTAAATTCCATTAAAGTATGGACCTGGAAAAGATGAAGGAATAATCAGGAAGGGACATAAAATAACAGAAAGACACTCAGAGGCAAGGGGAAAAGACACGTACCATATCACATATCCTCCACTATACCACAAAATCTTTGTATATACTATTCCTTTTCTTTTTCCTCAAACTTCTCCTATGCCCTTCTCCTTCTTTTGCCAACTCATCACCACATATTATAGTAACACAACAATTAGTTGGATGTAAAGAGATGATTTGGTTAAAGAATTTTCTTGAGGGGTTGGGCAAGAAGCAATGTGGCAGTGCTCTCTATTGTGATAGTTATTGTGATAGTTAGAGTGTCATTTATCTTGCTAACAATCTTGTGTTTCATGTAAAGACAAAGCACATCCAGTTGAGATACCATTTTATTAAAGGATTAATTAGTGATAATACTTTATTCTTTGAGAAGATCTCTGAGTCAAAGAATCTTACATATTGCTTGTACGAATGGAGAAATACTATAAAAAAAGTGTAATCTAAAAGAAAAAAAATGATTTCAAAAAGTTAAAAAAAGTGTTAAGAAGAAAATGATTTTCAGATTATTCAATGGAAAGTTATTTGACTTTTGGACTATTCAATCTAAAAGTAATTTCTAACTTTTGGAAGTCTTTTTCTTTTTAAAGAAACTATTTTTTAATTACATAATCCAAAATTTATTTTTAGTTTTTGAATTTTATAATTCAAAATTATTTCAAATTGTAACATTCGAAATTATAAAACCAAAATATATATATATATATATATATATATATATATATATATATATATATATATATGTATATGTATGTATATGTATATGTATGTATGAATGAAGGTGATGGAGAGATTTATGGAAGTGCAGGGTTCTTCCTCGAACCTCATATTTATTCCGACACTTCTGTGGAGTATGGATAAATCCACATTATCCTTGTACTTCAATTTTTTATTATAATATGAAATGTATTTCTAGGGTTTTGAAATGTATTAATAATACAATCTTAAAATATGTTTTAAATTATACGATTTGAAATTCATAATTATATTTTTATATTTTGAATTTGCAATTTATAAATATATTTTGATTTGTGCTATTTGAAAATATAATTATATTTTTTTATATTGGTGTTTTGGAAACAACTTGTAGATGCTACATTTTGGAACTTAAAATTATAAGTTCAGATCGTATAATTAAGAATTCTTGTAATTGCTTTTCATAAATTATGCAATTTAAAAATCAATTAATTTTAATTTCTGATGAAAAAAATGTACAGTGAGTTTCTGAAGAGTATAATTCATAACTTCAACTAATATTAAATTATTATTCTAGACTTTTCAATCCACGTTATTTCTGAAAATAACTCAAAAATAAGTGTAAGCTCCACAATTGTCCAGATCCACTCGCGCAGCATTTAGAGTCCAAGCGAAGAAGAAGAGAATTAGGTTTACATTAAAAAAAATCATAAGGTCCCTTTTGACATTCCACATACTTAATGGGATTGCAGGTTGAACTTTGATGGGGTGCAGAACGTAATTGGTTGATACAATCAAAGATGCACTATACAGCACTTGTTGATCGGACAAAACTTCCGGATCAACAACACTATGGGCTTTATTATTAAAACAATAATGCCTTATTTTGCTGTACTTCATTATTACTAATTGCACCAAATATGAACAGAAAAAAAAAAAAATTAAAATAAGCTTTCTCACTGCCACCTATCGCAGAGGAAGAAGAAGAAGAGAGATAATGCATTGTGGAAAAAAGTTAATTCTTGAGTGCATTTCTAGTATTATGGAAACAAGTTTTCAAGATTTTCTAATAAACTGGTTTCGGAAGGTATGACATATGTTTTGGAAAATTTGTTTCAAAAATGATGTTTTTAAAAGTTATTTTCAGAATGCACGTTTTTAAAAGCTTATTCCAGAATGTTCTAAAATTTCTGTTTTCAGGATTATATTATGAAAATTCCAGAAAACTTATTCCAAATAATCCAAAAATCAGCTTATTCGAGCATGTGAAAGTGAAAAATATATTTTCCAAATTGAACAATACTTTGATAAGAATAATTCTTGATTTTTCGCAATGTAGAATGCATTATTTAAATTTTTAACTTCCAAATTACTTAATAAAGAGTCATTCCAACCAAATGATGGAGAGAAATATTTTTTTAATTTCACGCACCTCGTGCTAAATATATATATAAATTATATACTTCCTTTGATGTACTTTGAAAAAGAAATAAAGTATTACGTAGCTAAGTGATATATTGAAATGACAAAGGAATTCCGATGTTGTTTTAATTTATCAAAAAGAAAATCTTTGTATTAATTGAATATGAATATGAATAATATTCACGATAAGTATTTGTATATTTGTTGTATTCTTGTCCTCTTACCAATTCTTGTCTTAAAATGTTAAATCACATTTAATCTATTAGTTAATTTAAACAACTTATATTAACTTTCTTTCGATCTTTAGTTTGGTAACTTAGTTTTAACGTACATTTAGTTATTTTTACTTTTCTTTTTCTATAACTATTCGACCTTTATCTAATTTTTATTTAATTTTATATAATTAAAATTTATTTTTTGATATCTGATATTAGAGAAAAAAATGTATATCTTTTTAACATTGAATATTTATTAAAAATACTTTTACTTGTTCTAATTTTTATTTTTATAAAAATAGTTATTTAATTAATATTTGAATTAGTAAAAAAACAAGTAGGAGCCCATTTATGGACATATCCATTTTCTTTAATGAAAATATGGAAAAGACAAAAATTTATATCAACTAGGTGTAAGAATAAGAATAAAAATAATTCTTTATTTTGAAAACAAAAATGATAGTCAAACCTAGTTTATCTTATCTTATTGTCGTCCTACTCGTAATTAACAAATTTACGCAAATGTTTAACTTTTTTTATCAGCAAATGTTAGTTGTTAGTGTTAGCATATGCACATGTTTTAAACTCATTTACTTGTGATTTCTAAGGTTAGCTTTGTGTATATATATAATACATCTCTTGTAATATTTTATACATAGTCAATACTACACAAGGTCTTGAAACCTTGCACTGTAGAATGTGTGATGCTCATTTTTGGACACATTGAGTTCATGGAGCTGGTGGAGAACCATCCTTTCATTGGGACACAAGTTCAGAGGTATCTTTCTCAACTTGATTCATAAAACTTGATCCAACCTCATTATCATGTGCACCAACACCAACATTTGCAACAACATCATTTTTTGTGACCCATGTGTTGTCAACCTTGGTAAACCCCATCTTGTGCATGTTGAGAGCAGACACACCATTTAACAATCCAATAGAGTCTTCAAGTTCTCTTTCCACATCCATTCTAAAATGCTCAATGAATTTGGAGATGAGCACTACATATGGTAGCTTGAAATCTGTGAGCTGTTTTGCCTTCATCGTGTGGTCTCTAATAGTGTAAGTCCAATCAACAAGCACACCATTCTGAATGCAGTACATCAACAAGCACACTGTAAGACCTGCAGAAAATTTAATTAATTAAATAATTAATTAATTAATTAAAGGTGGGAGGTGGAAACTTGAATGTCATTAAATGCTAATTGGTATAATGTGGAAAAGTACTAGCTTAAGTGGTTGAGAGTACTTTGATTAAGTGTGAGAGGTCTTGGGTTCGAGTCCTATGTATGCCTTTTGTGTATCTGTTTCCTTACTACTTCAATATAATATTATCAAATATTCAATATTAGGAGGATAAGGATGGTTGTTTCTTCGATATCAAATACTTTGAAATAAATTATAATTGTTTACATTTTATATTGGAATACCAAATAAAATTTCATGAGAACTAAAACATTTATTAAATTTGTAAACTGCAAACATTAATGAAACCTAGTTGATAAAATTTTAAAAGTATTTTTAAAAAAATTTAGAGGAAAAAAAATATTGAAATTAAAATATATTTTAAATGTTTGTTTAATTCAATTTTTTAAATTCTAATGAATCTCTTTTTTATACACTAATAAAAATGATAATACATCACTTAATCAAAATGACACAAATAATAAAGGCTTAAATATACATTTGATCCCTATTTTTGTTATTTTTATTCAATTTGGTCCCTATTTTCGTTTTGTGTTCAATTAGGTCCTCATTTTCGTCAAATTGTGGTCAATTTGGTCCTTTTCACTAACGGTGTTTAAATAGTTAACGTTTTTTAACAGTACATGCCACGTGTACCCATTCACTAACGGTGTTTCAATTTGGTCCTCATTTAAATAGTTAATTTTTTTTAATTTTTTTTAAACTTTTATTTTTTTTTATTTCAAAAAATTTGTCCACGTGTCAAGTCACAATTGTGCCATGTGTCAGTTTGTAATAATATTATATTTTTTGTTCAATTTAGTCCCTATATTCGTTATTTTTGCTCAATTTTGTCCCTTTTAAATTGACACTAAATTTAATATCTTTTATACAAATTATATTAATATTTTTCAAAATTGACATTTGAATTTATTATTTTTTAAATTCAATTATAAATTATTAAATTTAATTATAAATCAAATAAAATTCTTATATTTAATTGCTAAATAGAATATAATTATTTAAAATATTATAAGAATATAGTTATTAAATTTTTTTTCTAATATTTATATTCTAAAATACTTTTAAAATTGATATATTAAATATTTTAAATATTAAAAATATTTTAGAAAAGCAAACTGATATTTGTAAAATTAACATTTAAACATAAAATATTTTAGATTTTAATATCAGAAATGCAATAAAAATATTAAATATCTTAAATTTAAATGTGAATTTTACAAATGTTAATATATATTTTAAAATTTTAATAATTATATTTAAATAATATTTAAATAATTATATTCTATTTAACAATTAAATCTAAGAATTATATTCAATTTATAACTAAATATTATAATTTATAATTGAATTTAAAAAATAACTAATAGTAATGCCAATTTTAAAAATTAAATGGTTCTATTTTAACAAAATTTGGGACTAAATTAAACAAAAATAACGAATATAAGACTAAATTGAACAAAAATAACGAATATTGGGACTAAATTGAATAAAAAGAAATAATGCAACTACAAACTGACACGTGGCACTAGCATTGACACGTGGCACAATTGTGACTTGACACGTGGACATATTTTTTGAAATTAAAAAAAATTTAATTTTTTTTTTAAATTTAAAAAAATTTAAATTTTTTTTAAAAAAACCAGGAGCTGACACGTGACATGTACTGTTCAAATGAGTTAACTATTTAAACACCGTTAGTGAAAAGGACCAAATTGACCACAATTTGACAAAAATGAAAACTTAATTGAACACAAAACGAAAATAGGGACCAAATTGAATAAAAACAACAAAAATAGGGACCAAATGTATATTTAAGCCAATAATAAATAATAAACATAATAAAACAAAGTTAACATGATTATTGTATCTTTTGAACTCCAATATATGTTGGATGGTGATAAAAAAAATTCATGGCAATTACATTAAATTTTGATATTGTAGTAAATAAAAGTTATTTATACAATTATAGTGGAAAATGATAGTATGATTGATATAATGAGTTAGAAAATAAAAATAATTAGATAAAATATACTAAAATAGTATTCTACATGATGAAAATAAACAACAAATAAAAATATTAAAAAATTAACAAATGTATGTCTTAGAAACAATTTGAGAAACTATTTAAAGAAATCACACAAAGGAAAACGAATGTATAATTAAATGTATGATAAGATGAAAAATACCTTAAACATCTAAGAACACTTTTCAAATATCAACATATATACTCAATGGTTGAGAAATAATTGTTTTAGCGAAAAAAAGAGTTCTTCAAATGAAACAAAAATTAATAAAAATAAGTAAAGAATTTTTTTTATATTACCTAGTAAATGAAAGGTTTATGCTATTAAACACTTAAATTGAGAGTATTAACCATACTCATGTGAAAGGAAAATATACAATAAATAAAAATATTAAAAAATAATAGAAATATTCAAATATGTGACATAAATTTTTTTTAATTGAATACATCATTTTAACATAATTACATAAATATATATATTGGGTTACTTAATTAATTGTGAATATTTTAATAATTTAAATGATGACGGAGATATGGCGGGGACGGGTATTATAGCGGGGATATGTACATACCCATAACCATCCCCATACCCAATTGAAAAAGTAGAGGATTCCCCATACCCATAACTAGTCAATGCGGGAATTCCTCGTCAAAACGGGGACAGGTTCGGGCAATACCCATAGGGACGGGTTTATTTGCCATCTCTACCGGTGAGTGATATTAATCAGGATTATAATAGTTATCATTAAATCTGAATTGGTGTGATGGTGGTAATTTGTCCTTATGAGTGGAGGGTCACAGGTTCAAGCCTTGATAGACATGAATTAACTTTTATTTTTGATAAATCTAGTTTTGGAGGGAATGTAAAAAGGCAAAGTAAAACCTAGTGTAAGGAGCAGCCAGGGGGGGTGGAAAAATAGTATTAACACATATAAAAGGGCCAATTTGGGGGAAAAGAAGGGGTTTTGGCAGTATTGGTAATTGGCTTTTGAGAGTGTGAGGAGAGAATTGAGTGCTATTGGGAGAAGACTTAAAAGGAAGAATTAGGTTGATTGGGAGATTGGAGAAGGACCTCAAAAGCTACTAGTTTTGTGCAAGGACTCAGGTTAGGGGTGTTGAATTTATGTGTATACGAATCTTACATGTGTTTCTGTCCTCAATTGGATTATATGTGGTGTGATTTTTGGTATTATATGCACTGAAATTGAGAATTGGTGGATTGAAGTTTAGGTACAAAGCCTTTTGGGTGGTTTATATGAATGGGATGAGGGTTTTGGTATTGTTGTTGTTGTCTTTGATGATGCAAACCTGTTGAAAACATGTTACTGTGATGGCTTGATGAAATAGAATGCTTGGTAGTGATTAATTTGGGTTTTGGTATGGTTATGGATTGTTTTCGCGCAAGACCAGGAGAGGAATACTGCAATTCTCGCCTAAGCGGGTCCTTCTCGCCTAAGCGAGAGTTGCATGACTTCGCTACTAGTTTAGGGGTCGAGCGTCTCGCTTAGGCGACTTGCTTGGTTTTAAGCGACTTGTTATCTCGCTCATGCGAGACATGCTCGCTTAAGCGAGGTCGCGACGAGAACTGTACATGATTGAGCACGACTTCTCGTCCAGGCGAGGGGTTTTGGTGTTTGAGCGACAGATACTCTCGCCTGGGCGAGAGTGGCTCGCCTAAGTGAGGTTTAGTTGTGGTCTGATGCAGTATGCATTGAATTCTCGTTCAGGCGAGGTTTCTCTGTGTTTTTGGGCGAAGGTATGACTCACTCAGGCGAGACGAGCTCGCCGAAGGGAGATGGTGTGATGTTGCCACTGTTTCATGCTCGCTCAGGCGAGATGATTCAGCTTAGGCGAGATTAATGTGCTCGCTTGGGCGAAGGCACATAGCTTAATCGAGGATGGCTAGAAGCCAAGTTTATACGCACTGTTTGGACTGTTTTCTTGCTATTTCCTAAAGTATAGGAATTATATGCTTGTGTTTGTCGTGTTTGGGCTTGATGGACTAAGTCAAATAGGGGTCTGGGATATGCTTATTGGTGGGACGCATGATGGGCACGAAACTATGTAGTTCTCGCCAGCTGCTAAGTGGCGAGGAGTCGTTAGTATGGTGATTACATGCGTCGGACGCACGATGGGCAAGGAACTGTTATGTTCCCGTCGGTTGCTATTGGGCGAGGAGTCTATAGTATGGTGATTGCGTGCGTGCCAGGGTTCGAGCGAGGGAGGCTTGGATGTTCTACTATGAACGAGGAGTCTGTAGGGCAGGACTACGAGCAGGATAGGCTCGTAGGGTTAGACCACAAATGAGTTAATTTCGTGGAAGCACAGTGAAGTCCCAAGACCTAGTTCATGCATATGACTCATGAAGGACTATGAGATCAGGATGGATAATTTGAAAACAATGAAATACTTTAGTGATGTTATTTTCTTTGGGATGGATGACATATTTATTATATATATATATACATATATATATATATATATATATATGTATACATACATATATATATATATATATATATATATATATTTATATGTATATATATATGTATGTATACATGTATATATATATATATGTATATATATACATATATATACATATGTATATATATACATACATATATACATACATATATACATACATATATATATATATATACATATATATATATATATATATATGCATAGCTCACCCTATCTATGTGTGTGTGGCGATGATTGGGTAACTTTTATCCGGGAGCAGATGATGTTTCAGGTGGGCTAGGAAATACCTAGGAGCGGAGAGTGGGAACAGAGATCACGGGATTGTTTATAAAGCCTTTTCAAATAATTTTCTGTAATTTCATTATGGTTTTGGACTTCAAATTTGTAATAGGAGGATTTGAGTATTTTATTAATACTTTATTTACTTATGTAGGAAATTAAATTTAAAGGTTTTGAATTTTCCCGTGTTTTTGGGAAATGCTTTATTTAATAAATGATGTATTTATTTTTGGCTTTTTATTTTAAGTAATATCCTACTAGGATGTTACAGTTGGTATCATAGCAAAAGTTTTGAAAATATTTTAAAATATTTTGGGGCTTTTGGGGAGTGAGCTTATCGCTTGATTGTTTGTGTGATTTAGTTGCATGTTGGTAAGACATGAGTGTTTTGTTTAACTAAGTGAGTTGATTTTAACAGTTGAAAGTGGCGTATCCAGGCTATGACTGCTAACAGGAGGAGAAGGAACGAAAATGGTGCTGATGACATCGCGAAGGCTGTAAGACCCGTGAAATTAATTAATTAAATAATTAATTAGTTAATAAATGCGAGTAGAAAGCGCCTTTGTGGCATTAATTATTGTTTAATGTGATGTGGAAAAGTGCTAGCTCATGTTGAGAGTACTTTGGTTGTGTGAGAGGACTTGGGTTCGAGTCCTATGTATGCCATTTATGTGTTGTTGTTTTGGTATTAATTTTTAATAATGTGTATGAGTATGGGATTGATAATGTAAACTATTTTGCATTGGAGGGTATCACCAAATGTGAATTGGCATAGTGGTTGTGCTTTGGCATTATGAGTGGAAGGTCCCGGGTTCAAACCTTGGTGGGTAAAGAATAAGCTTTATTTTTGCTAACTAATAGTTGTGGTATGAATGTGAAGGGGTAAAGAAAACCTAGCAGAAGGACTAAGGGACTTGAATAGCCATTAAGCCCACACTAAAGCCAATCCCGTTTTATTTTTAAAACCCATCTTAAAGGCACCTATAAAAGCCATAATTTAGGTAAAGGGAAGGGTTTTGGCATTTGTGGTAAACTTTGCGTATGTAAATAATCTGTTCAGTGTTATGATTTTGAGTTCCAATTGGTTCCTGTTTGATTGGGAAAATTCGTACCTGATGTGCTGTGATTGGGATTTGGAGTATTTGAGTTTAGGTGTATGATTATGGGTAATGTGTTGTGGGATGAGGGTTTTGATATTTCAAGTTATTGGTGATTGTATGTTCGAATGTGGTTGTCAATATGCGTGAAAAGCAAGGTTCTGGGTGCTAATTGCCATTACAATTACATTGGTATCGATTGCATGTTTGGTGGTATATTTTTGCGTATGATTTGACACTGTTTTGGGTAAAATGCGTGTGTGACAGTGAGGGAACTCTGCAAATCTCGCCAAAGCGAGTCTATCTCGTCTAGGCGAGAGTTGCAGAACCTCACGTCTGGTTTGGGTCGTGCTGCTCATTTAGGCGACGTTTTGTTTGGGTTGAGCGACTTAGTCTCGCTCAGGTGAGAGACACTCGCCTAAGCGAGGTCGCAAGGAAACTTGGGCGCTTTGAGCGCGACATCTCGTCCAGGCGAGAGTTATTAGTGTTTTGAGCGACTTAGTCTCGTTCAGGCGAGAGACACTCGCCTAAGCGAGGTCGCGATGAGAAATGATGTTGTTTAAGTGGATCCTCCTCTAGGCGAGGCGTGGGTGGTATTTTGAGCGATGCTATAGCTCGCCCAGGCGAGGGGATCTCGCCTAAGTGAGATAACGTGATTTTGTAGCTATTTTAAGCTCGCCTAGGCGAGGTGAACTAGCCTAAGCGAAGCAGAGGGCTTAGCTTGGGCGAGAGTCCCTGGCTTAAGCGAGTTTATGTGAATTTCTCATGTTTGTGTGACCTTGTGTGTGTGAAATGACTACTTTTCTTAAGTATAGGAAGTATATGCATGTGTTGTGGTGTGTGGGCTTGAAGGACTAAGTCCAATAGGGGTCTGGGATGTGCTTGGTGGTTGGACACATGATGGGCATGAAACTGGTTGAGTTCCCGTCGACTACTAATGGGCGAGGAGTCCTTAGTATGGTGATTGCATGTGTCGGGCGCACGATGGGCAAGGAGCTGTTATGTTCCCGTCGGTTACTATTGGGCGAGAAGTCCATAGTATGGTGATTGCGTGCGTGCCAGGGTCCAAGTATGACACTTTGATGTTTTACTACAGACGAGGAGTCTGTAGGGCAGGACTATGAGCGGGATAGGCTCATAGGGTTGGACCACGAATGAGTTAGTTTCGTGGGAGCACAAGGAAGTCCCAAGACCTAGTACATGTATATGACTCATGAAGGACTATGAGATCATGGTTGGGTTATTTGAAAAGTATGAGAATTTTAGTATGTTATTTTGGGTTGGGGAACATATTTATTTTCATGTTTTGTTTATATATATTGTGCATAACTCACCCTTTCTGTGTGTGTTTGGCGATGATTGGATGACTTGTTATCCGGGAGCTGATGTGATAGGTGGGCCAGGAGATGCTTAGACTCGGAGCGAGGGCTAGCAGGGGATATTTTTGTATATGTGTATATATATATATATATATATATATATATATATATATATATATATAAATGTTTATTATTTTAGCTTTGAGAAAATTATGTAACCCTTTCGGGAGCCATTGACTTTTATTTCAGTTTTATGAATTACGGACTCCTGGTTTTATGGCTATATATATATATATATATATATATATATATATATATATATATATATATCAGTAATATTCCTTAGGGATGTTATAGAGGCTATTCATCGGATGGTGGATGCGATGCAGCCAATTGTAGCAGCGCAGCCTAGAACGGTGATTGCACCAGTCAGGGTGCCAACCGTGGAGGATTTCCTGTGTCACAAGCCAGCAGAGTTCACTGGCAAGGCCTCTCCTGATGAAGCAGATGCATGGCTCCACAAATGTGAATTTTTTTTTAAGGTGATGAACTGCACGGATGAGCATAAACTTCTTTTTGCCACCTATCTACTGAATGATGATGCTGAGTACTGGTGGGCTGGGATGCAGCAGCATATGCAAACCCGGGAGGAAGAGGTCAATTGGATTAACTTCAGGACTCGTGTCCTAGAGAAGTATTTTTCGGATACGGCAAGACAAGTCAGAGAGGGTGAATTCCTTGCACTACAATAAGGGGATATGACGGTGCAGGAATATGTTAACAGGTTTGAGCATCTAGCGTGGTACTACTCGCAAGATATTACCGAGGAATAGAGGTGCCTAAAGTTTAAGCGAGGACTCAAACATGAGCTGAAGAAGGTGGTAACACCTTTGAGGGAGAGGAGATTCCCAGTCTTGGTGGAATAGGCTAATATTGCTGAACATCTGGAGAAGGGCCATAGTCCAGTTGTTCGACATCAAAGGAATGTCGTAGAGGCGAGACAAATGAAGAAGTCTTATAGCCAACCACATGCATCTCAGGGACCCACTTGCTACCAGTGTGACGGACCCCATTTGAAGAGAAATTGTCCTTAGCTGGCAGGTGGGGTAGAAGGGTCAGGCGACCGTCGCAAGTGTTTCATATGCGACAAACCGGGACACTTTGCCAACAATTGTCTAGAAAAGAAGAATTTGGGTGTGAAGAAGCTAGCAGCATCGCCAGCAGAACAAGCTAGAGCGGTTGGGAGGGTCTTTGCCATGACATTTACTGAGGCTACTCAGTTAGGTAACCTTATACTTGAGCCTTGCTTATTGTTAGGTCATTCAGTGTTGATGTTGTTCGATTCTGGAGCAACACACTCATTCATCTCTAATGCATGTGTGGGGAGATTGAGCTCGGAGAAACGTGACTTGGGGTGTGAGTTGCTTGTTTCAACTCCTTCCTCGGGTCAGGTGGCTACCAGTTCAGTCTGCGTCAGGTGTTCAATGGAAGTGGCAGGTTGTAGATTCAAGGTGAACTTGGTGTGCTTGCCTTTGGAGGGACTGGACGTGATACTGGGGATGGATTGGTTGTCTAACAACCACATCATGATTGACTGTGGATGACACAATTTGGTATTCCCAGAAAATGCAGGGTTAGAGTTGATCTTGACTCAGCAGGTGTTGAAGGAACTGCAAGGAGGGGCCATGTGTTATATGGTTGTGGCCAAGCCAGAGAAGAAAAGTGTTGCAGAGATGATCCAATCCATACGTGTAGCTAGCGAGTATGCGGATGTATTTCCAGATGAAGTGCCAGGATTGCCGCCGAGTCGAGACATTGACTTCACCATTGATCTCATTCCTGATGCAGGTCTAGTGTCTATGACTCCATACAGAATGGCACCAGCAGAGCTCGCAGAACTCAAGAAGCAAATTGAGGAGCTAATGGAGAAGCAGTTCATCCGACCGAGCGCGTCACCGTGGGGAGCTCTAGCCTTATTGGTGAAAAATAAGGATGGGAGTTCGCGACTTTGCATGGATTATAGACAGCTCAATAAGTTGACAGTTAAGAACAAGTATCCACTGCCAAGGATCGACGACCTACTGGATCAGTTGAAGGGGGCAGGGGTGATCTCCAAAATAGATTTGAGGTCGGGGTATCACCAGATTCTGGTCAAACCGGAAGATGTGCAAAAGACAGCATTCAGGTCCAGATATGGTCACTATGAATACGTGGTGATGCCATTTAGAGTGACGAATGCACCAGTGGTTTTCATGGACTACATGAATAGGATTTTCCGACCCTGGTTGGATAAATTTGTTGTCGTCTTTATTGATGACATTCTTATCTACTCGAGGAATCGGGAAGATCATGCTGATCATTTGAGGGTGGTTTTGGATGTGCTTAGAGAACACCAGTTGTACAACAAGTTATCCAAGTGCGAGTTTTGGCTTGAGGAAGTACAATTCCTTGGGTATGTAATATCAGCTAAAGGTATCGCAGCGGATCCAGCCAAAATAGAAACAGTGCTAAAGTGGGAAAGGCCTAAGACAGTGACAAAGGTGAGGAGTTTCATGGGCCTGACAGGTTATTACAGAAGGTTTGTAGAGGGGTTCTCAAAGAAGGTAAATCCTTTGACACAACTCACGAGGAAGGATCAGCCATTCTCCTAGACGGAGAAGTGTGAAGAATGTTTTGAGCAGATAAAAGATGTTTGACTACCGCTCCAGTGTTAGTAATTCCTAATACTGAGAAGAAGTTTGAAGTGTACTGTGACGCCTCTTACCTAGGTTTGGGGTGTGTGTTGATGCAAGAAGGGAGGCCAGTGGCGTATGCATCATGACAATTGAAGGTACACGAGAAAAATTACCCAACTCATGATTTGGAGCTAACAGCTATTGTGTTTGCTCTTAAGTCTTGGAGGCACTATCTGTACGACTCTCAATTCCAAGTATTCAGCGATCACAAGAGTCTGAAATACTTGTTTGATCAAAAGGAGTTGAATATGAGGCAGCGTAGGTGGATGAAGTATCTGAAGGACTATGACTTCGAATTGCTCTATCACCCGGGCAAGACAAATGTTGTAGTTGACGCTTTGAGCCGGAAAAAGATGCACATGTCTTGTATGGTGATAAAGGAGTTAGAGTTGATTGAGAAACTCAGAGATATGAATCTTGGGATGCAGTTTGGGCAAGACTCCATACAGTGCAACTTGTTGAAAGTCACTAATGAATTTTTGAATGAAATTCGTGTGGCTCAAGGACACGATTTGGAATTACAACAGTTTGTAGGGTGGTTGGGTACAAAGAAGGGGATAGACTATCAAATGGGAGCAGACGACATTCTACGCTTTAAAGGTAGAGTGTGTGTGCTTGGAGGACCTTTATTCAGAAGGCAGATTCTGAAGGAGGGTCATCAGAGTCGTCTTAGTATACATCCAGGTATGACTAAGATGTATAAGAATTTGAAGGAGTCCTTTTGGTGGAATGGCATGAAGGCGGATGTAGTAGACATACTGAGAAAATGTGCACATTTCTTGCCTATGAATCAGAAGTGGTCTATGGACAGGTTAGCAAAGTTGTACGTGCGAGAAGTGGTAAGATTTCATGGAGTACCCGAAAGCATAGTGTCAGACCGGGATCCTAGATTCACATCATGGTTTTGACAATCATTGCAGGCGACCTTGGGTACACAGTTAAGAATGAGCTCAGCTTATCATCCTCAAACGGATGGACAGTTTGAGCGGACCATTCAATCTCTAGAAGACTTATTAAGGTCTTGTGTGCTGGATGACATGGGAAACTGGAATGATGTGCTACCTTTGGTGGAGTTCACATACAATAATAGTTACCACTCTAGTATTGGCATGGCACCCTATGAAGCATTGTATGGAAGAAGGTGTAGAACTCCATTGTGCTGATATCAGGATGGTGAAGCCTTTGTACTTGGTCTTGAATTTCTACAACAAACAACTAGTAAGGTCAAATTGATTCAGGATCGGATGCAAGCCACTCAGAGTAGGCAAAAGTCTTATGCTGATAAGAGGAGACGGCCACTTGAGTTTGATGAAGGAGACCATGTATTTCTCCGGGTTACTCCAACCACGGGTATCGGAAGGGTTCTTAAATCAAGGAAGTTGACTCCGAGATTTATAGTACCTTATCATATTACACGCAGGATAAGAACGACGGCGTATGAGATTGCTCTACCACCTCACCTAGCCAACTTGCATAATGTGTTTCACGTCTCACAATCTAGGAAATACATTGCAAGTCCAGATCATGTGTTGGAGTCATATGAGGTGCAAGTGTGTGAGGACCTGACCATGCTAGTTGGACCGGTTCGCATACAGGATACTCAGGTCAAGCAGCTGAGGGGCAAAGAGTTAAAGACGGTGAAGGTACTCTAAGATGATACGACACAGGAGATGACATGGGAGATTGAGGACGTCATGAGGAGGTCTTACCCTCACTTGTTTTCTGGTAAGTCTTATTTTCAAGGATGAAAATTCTTTTGAGGTGGGTGGCATGTAAGACCCGCGAAAAATTTAATTAATTAAATAATTAATTAATTAAAGGTGGGAGGTGGGAACTTGAATGTCATTAAATGGTAATTGGTATAATGTGGAAAAGTACTAGTTTAAGTGGTTGAGAGTACTTTGATTGTGTGAGAGGACTTGGGTTCGAGTCCTATGTATGCCTTTTGTGTGTTAATTGTTTTATTATTATTTTGATAATATATTTGTGACTGGTGAGTGATATTATAATCATAGGATTATAATAGTGATCACTAAATTTGAATTGGCGTGATGGTGGTGATTTGGCCTTATGAGTGGAGGGTCACAAGTTCAAGCCTTTATAGACATGAATTAACTTTTATTTTTGATAAATCTAGGTTTGGAGGGAATGTAAAAAGGAAAAGTAAAACCTAGTGTAAGGAGCAGCCAAGGGGGGCTGGAAAAATAGTATTAAAACCCCTATGTAATTATCATTCAATAAACACTAAACCCATAATTAAGCCAATTTCGTTTCAGTTTTTAAAACCATCACCAAGACACATATAAAAGGGCCAATTTGGGGGAAAATAAGGGTTTTGGCACTATTGGTAATTGGCTTTTGAGAGGAGCACGAATTCTGAGAGTGTAAGGAGAGAATTGAGTGCTAAGCGAGGTCAGGTGAGACATGCTCGCCTAAGCGAGGTCGCGATGAGACCTATGCATGATTGAGCACGACTTCTCGTCCAGACGAGGGGTTTTGGTGTTTAAGCGACAAATACTCTCGCTTGGGCGAGGGTGGCTCGCCTAAGCGAGGTTTAGTTGTGGTCTAATGTAGTATGCGTCGAATTCTCGTTTAGGTGAGGTTTCTCTGCATTTTTGGGCGAAGGTATGATTCGCTTAGGCGAGACGAGCTCGCCTAAGCGAGATGGTGTGATGCTGCCACTGTTTCATGCTCGCTCAAGCGAGATGATTCAGCTTAGGCGAGATTAATGTGCTCGCTTAGGCGAAGGCACATAGCTTAAGCGAGGATGGCTAGAAGGCAAGTTTATACGCACTATTTGAACTGTTTGCTTGCTATTTCCTAAAGTATAGGAATTATATGCTTGTGTTTCTGGTGTTTGGGCTTGATGGACTAAGTCCAATATGTAGTTCTCGTCGGCTGCTAAGTGGCGAGGAGTCCTTAGTATGGTGATTACATGCATCAGATGCACGATGGGCAAGGAACTGTTATGTTCCCGTCGGCGGTTATTGGGCGAGGAGTCCATAGTATGGTGATTGCGTGCGCGCCAGGGTCCGAGCGAGGGAGGCTTGGATGTTCTACTACAGACGAGGAGTCCGTGGGGTAGGACTATGAGCGGGAAAAGCTCGTAGGGTTGGACCACAAATGGGTTAATTTCGTGGAAGCACAGTGAAGTCCCAAGACCTAGTTCATGCATATGACTCATGAAGGACTATGAGATTAGAGATGGGTAATTTGAAAACAATGAAATACTTTAGTGATGTTATTTTCTTTGGGATGGATGACATATTTATTTTATGTATACATATACATACATACATACATACATACATACATATATATATATATATATATATATATATATATATATATATATATATATATATATATATATATATATATGCATAGCTCACCCTATCTGTGTGTGTGTGGCGATGATCGGGTAACTTTTATCCGCGAGCAGATGATCTTTCAGGTGGGCCAGGAGATGCCTAGGAGCAGAGATCATGGGATTGTTTATAAAGCCTTTTCAAATAATTTTCTATAATTTCATTATCGTTTTGGACTTCAAATTTGTAATAGGTGGATTTGAGTATTTTATTAATACTTTATTTACTTATGTTGGAAATTAAATTTAAAGGTTTTGAATTTTCCCGTGTTTTTGGGAAATGCTTTATTTAATAAATGATGTATTTATTTCTGGTTGTTTATTTTAAGTAATATCCTACTGGGATGTTACACACACCTCATATGCTCACACAGGATTTCCAACATCACCGGCCTACCACCCGTGATCACCACGTGTTTATACTCCAATACGAGCCACCACTCGTAAATGGGCCTCAACATGTCTGATACCCAAAGCCATCACCATAAGTCATGTAAAACTCTCAATATCATTAACCTGACCTATACAAGATCAGTACACACTCAACCTGGGTCTTAGGGATTCCAATGCTTCCACGAACCTTCCCACTTGTGGTCTACCTCTACGAACCTCCGCGCTCGTACTCCAACACGTGTGATCCATTTAGCTACGAATCTCCCTGCTCACAGTAACTCTCAATTGTAAGTTCGAAGCATACAAACCTCCCCGCTCATATCCTCACACGAGAGTATCATTAATATGAACCTCCCCGCTCATATTAATCAAGTGTTTCATCACCAATCACAAACCTACCTGCTCGTGATACTGTCAAGCATATCCTGGCCCAGGTTTGACATTTCAAACATGAAACACGCAACAAAAAAATACATTGTCCTTGCGATATTGCCTAGCGCTGCCTAAACACCACCAGACAAAATTGGGTTACAGACCACTTAAAGGTCCATCAATCCAATATAATTGCATAAACTTGCCAAGATAAATTCATGCCAACATTAAAGTCCAACTAAGAATGGCTCATGCTCATGGAATATAAAAACAACACCATTTTTACCACATTTGCATATGCATATAAGTACCCATGCCTTCATTACTTTACAACTACCAATTGAATTTAGAAAAGGAAGAATCATGCATGTGGAGAAGCTAAAAGCTAGCAACTTCACTGTGTTATAGCTCAAGCCAACCATATTTAATACCAAACAACCATGCATAAATTTCTTCATCCAATACCTCATGCCAAACCAAATTGTACATACTTATCCAATCTTGTTTAATACATAAACACACTACAATACAATTGGTCCAATTTTCTCCCATTATCACATACATAATTTCAATTGAACTCTCATAGAATTCCCCCAACTTGCGCCCAACACAACTAACCTCAATCAAATCGTGGGTAAAAACCTAGGTTTTCCTGCACCTGCCAGAACCCTAACATTCCCCAACCCAATTCAATCATTCAATTACACCACATTCGCATTCAATCATGCTTCCAGTATTCATATATTATTCAATATTTGCATGCAAACATAAAATCATCATCGTTCACACATTAATCATATTCAAATTCATTCCACACAACTCTCATGGAACCCTTATGAGCGTGCAACTATACAATCACTACATTAGCATCAACTTTAGCAAATTATCAGTAATTGATCATGAAAATCACACAATATTATCGCACATAATAATTCCAGGACATCACCATTGCCCCAGAATCCATAAACTTAAAAAGATGAACCATGAGGCTTGCGTCGCTTGGCAGTAAGGAAGGCCTTCCAGGTAGTTTCTAGGCAGAACCTAGAAAATATGTGCCGAATGCATGTGTCACCTAGTGGTTCAAGAATACCGCCAAGCGGTTTCTAGGCAAAATCCAAAAACGTGAAAAAATCCAGAAAATACGATTGGAAACAAGCATCACAGGTTCAAGCATACTGACAACATGCAATTAAACGAAAAACATAGAGATGCAACTCCCCTTACCTAGAATTCAAGCTCCAAAAGTGCTCCTAGAGTTATTTCTTGCACCAATTGGACCTACCCTCAATCTCTAATAAAAAAGGCTCCCTTCTCTTCCTTCTAGTTCCCCTTAGGTTCAGTTCTTGTGCTCTCCATACTCTCCTCTACCAACTACACGAAAATGGCATCCCAAAACCCTATTCTTCTCTTTGTAATCAATTTTCAATCTAAAATTAACTAAAATTTAATGAAAACAAAAAATTTAATAAAAATGAGTAATGGTCATTCAATTGCTATTATCATGGTGGTTTATTTGCCCCTCTAGCTTCTCTCTAAGCAGTTAGGGTTTCTGATCATCTCTTAGGGCGGCAAAAATAATTCGAGCTTAAAAGGAATTATTTAATGCTAGCAAAGCTTCGAACTCACATACACACCTTTACCAAGCATATGTGTAACGTCCTAGCCGAAAATTACTTATTAAAATAAATAAGAAAATAAATAAATCACAACCTCATTTATTAATCACCAATTTCCCAAAAAACGCGGGAAAATTTAAATCTCAATGTCCAACGCGCCAACATAAATAAAATAAGTCGTATCAATACGTATTACAAATAAAATTATCTGTATAATCATTACAATAAAACCATAGCTCAACATGAAAACTAGTGATAAAAATCCCTGAGAGATCCTCATTCCGTCTCTATGTATCGGTCTGCTCACCTGCATCAACATCTGCTCCCATGTAACAAGTTACATGATCATCGCCACACACACAGAGATAGGGTGAGCTCATTTAAATAAAAACAACAATATAATAATAAATACCATATTAACAAATTTAAACCCGGTTAGTACTCTTCTCCCTTTTCTTTTACTACTTCACTTCCAACACTTGCCTTTAGACGTCTATCATCTCTATACCCTTTAGGTGAGATCAATGATCGACCTTTGCTGTACGAGTGTCAACTCGCCCCTCCGACTACAGGCCACCACCTGATAGTCCACACATGGGAATAACTTTGCCACAGCATCTCACCGTGACACCAAGTGGAGTTCCCCAAAACAAACCTAAGTTTGTAGTTGTTTCCAGACTACCAAATCTCTATCAGAATCCACTGAAGAGGGCAATCATCCGAAACCTCACCGTGCGAGCCACAACCCGCACACTCCACTGGACATCCTACACCACCAGGCTACAACCTAGAGTGGTCACGTGTTACCCCAATACAAGATTACACTTGTAACTGGGCCCCCGGCCAAAGCCTCACATCATGAACATCCCCTAAAGCGGTGTAGAAAACTTTCCTCGTGCACCATCACTGGACCAAAACCGCCTGGCGCGCATCTCACGCCGCTAGGCGAAATTTAGCTCCAGACCGCCTGACGCGCATCACACACCGCAAGGCGCCACGCGCCTGCAGTATCCTCACTGTACCGCCACCGCCTGGCAGCCACCACCACACCGCCATGGGCCCTGCTCCGTCGTCACCGTCTGGCGCTGCCATCACCCGCCGCCAGGTGCCCTGCTCTCGCTGTGACCACTGTCACTGATTTATTTCCCGTCCTCCTAGCGGCTTGCTCACGCCGCCAGGCGCTATACCAGTAGCACAATGCTACTGGTTTTTTAGCACTTAAACAGATCTCAAAGGATCTCCAAAACATACCAATCACCCAAGTATAGCGCAATTATGATTTTCCAGTCATATATCTATACCAAATTACATCATACTCATTTAGACATGCCAACAAATCAAGTATTGTCATGCATCCATGTTCACCTTCGATTACCTCTTTTAAATATGCCTTATACAATTCACATACACCCAGTCATATAATCATACATTCTCGAATTTATATAAATGATGACACCACACTTTGATCAATATTGCATATGCACCTCAATACAATTTCACAAGCACAAAACCATGACTAGGGTAAATTTGCACCATCCATACCATATCTCACATAACTATCTCACTCGTATCCAATTAACATACATTCTGAATTTTAACTTACCATATGCACCCCGATGTTCTAAGATCACCACTGTCTATATCATAATTCACATTCTCACTTATTTTAATCTCCCCTAGTCTCGTTTAAGTCAAATTCTTCCTACCTGTTAAATTTCTATATCATACAATTATAGTTTGCCAATTAAATACCCAAAGACACGAACCCACACAAGACTGCCCGAAAATTCACTGCACTTATAGGCCGCCTGGCGGTAGTTCATGCGTCGCCAGGCGGTGCATACACATATGGGTTTTGCCCAGATTTTCTAGTACCGAACTACACCCCAATTTTCCAATTACAGTACCCACCTTCATCCCAACGTGTTTCTATATGCACACCATACAGGGTTGGTACAACATTAATACTATAGTCAATTCTGGATAATCAACACACCAATCATTGAAACATTTCATGCTTATTATCCCCAATTCCCGCATAAACCCTAACCCCCAATTCCATTCTCGAGTTCATGTAATGTCCATCAATTTAGTCACTACAAACAATAATTCATCATGCAATTGATATATGTGCAATAAGAATTCAATCCAAATACCACAACATCATGGACCAACCAATCAAAACAAAAGAAAAACAGCAACAACAGTACAGTGTCTGGCAGTTTACTCCAGGCCGCCAAGCGGAACATCCGCAAACCCAGAAAAATGAGTGTAACCACATGTGCCGCCTGGCGGCAGTTCATGCGCCGCCAGGCGGTTTCTGGAAAAATCCAGAAAACGCGAATAACACCAAAAATTCAAGCGTTCATAATTCAAACATGATCCAGAATTCATCATCATACGAAATAACAATAAATCATACAATCAGAACCCCCTAACCTAGATTTCCTTGCTCAATTTGCTAAATGTGCTACTTCTTTCTTGTTTGCCAATCTCCCTCTTGCTCTTCTACCAATTCAGACCTAGAACCTCACCCAACACTCACAATTACTCTCCTTTCGCGCTCTCTTTCTGGTATAGTCTGAGCCTTGACAAAACCCTCCATAATACTCAACTTTTACCTTTTAAACAGTGCTTAAATTTAGGTCAATAAGGCAAAAACGGGATTCCCACTTAATTAATGGTTAATGGCCATTCATGGTCCCTTTATGGCTGTTTTTCAGACTCCCTTGGGTGCTAGATCAGTCAGGGTTTCCCTTAACCCTTCCCATTCCACCCAAATCTAGCATTAGCAAAAAAATATAAAGTTTAATTTAGGTTTTCCCCAAGGTTAGAACCCATAACCATGCAATTACTAAGTTAATACCAAACCATCATGCGAATTCATATTTCATGTCCACTAGTATAACCCAATTGCTATCTTCTTACTTACACGCACATACATATTAGTAAAAAAAATAAAATAAAATCCTACACAAATGACATACATAGGACTCGAACCAAAGTCCTCTCACACAATTAAAGTACTCTCAACCACTTGAGCTAGTACTTTTCCACTTCATGAAGGTTAGCATTTAATGCCATAAAGGCTTCTTTTACTCGCATTTATTAAATAATTATTTATTTAATTATTTAAATTTAGTGGGTCTCACAATATGCACAAACCAACAAGCCATCACATGATTCTTAACATTTTATGCACATATTGCTTTATAATCTCATGTCACACAACCATGCATGCATCCAAAACAATTAAATAATTAAAACATCCCATTAATGGCATACACAAGATTCAAACCCAAGTCCTCTCAACAAGACCCAACACGCTCAATCACTTGGGCTATCACTATTCCTTATCATAACTCCTTGCTTAATTTAGAGATCCCTTTACTCGCATTTATATTAAATAAATATTTCTTTATTTATTTAGTTTTTTCTGGGTCTTACATCTTGATAGAAGTTGACAACCTAAAGTAATGACCATCTCAGAATCAAGGGATATATTCACTATGACCACCATTACATTATTCGAAAAGCTAGGAGAGCATGAAATTAAGATGAATATGTTAAATTAGCAAGAGTCAAGTGATAAAAAGGTGAAGAACATATCATTGAAGTTGTCAACACCCAATTTCGTCCTGGTGAATAAATTTATTTTCAAATAAAAAAATAAAAAAAATGTGCACAAAATTTTCTTCAAAGATTTTCAAACTTTAATTCTAGAAAAAAAAAGAAAAAAAGAAAAATGAAAAGAAAAATAAAAATAAAAAGGAAAAAAGAAGGAAGAACCTAATTTGTTATCACACTCCTCTTTATGAGCCCAACCACTTAACATATCTTCTACCTTTGTTCTTATAGAGAAATTAGTGATTGATTTTAATAATTAGAAGCAATATCTCTTTCAAATGGTAAGAATCAATATTACTAATTGGGATTTGATTTTGTGCTCTGATTTGTTAATGGTTATAATCAATATTACTGATCTTGATTGATTTTGTGCTCTGATTTGCTATGATTTGATCCCCATAATGTGATGTTATCATGACCAATTCCTTCCTTATATTGCTCATTACAATTAAGGCTGAGATTGCATTGATATTGCAAGGTGTGAGTATAAATACACACTATGTCATAAAAAAAAGAGGGATCGGGAAAAAAGAAGAAAAAATTTCTCTACACTACTCTAATTCTTTCCCATCACCACTCCCACATACACACCTCTTTTTTATCTCTCTTAAAAAAAACATATTAAAGGAGGTAGAAAAAAATTCTCTACACTCTCTCTTTCTCTCTTTACCACCCACATAGACACCTCTCATCTTTATCTCTATTGGAAAAACAAACACAAAAATATTAGAAAAGGAAGAATAAAAAAAGAAAAGAGAAAAGGTGAGAAGATATTGAAACTTTTTAAGGTTCGTCACTCTCAATTCTTTCATCTTTTGATTTAGTTTTATTTCAATTTTAATTCTTTTTTTTTAATCATAAAAAATATTTTTCCCTTTTCTTTATTGTCTGCCCGGCCGCTCGCGTCGCATGACATCCAATTTAAACTTCTTTTTTTTTTACAAATATATAGAAATGATCTAAAAATAAAAAATAGCTTTTTTGTTTACTCTTTTATATCTATTTGGTTGCTCACGTCACAATGACATCCACAACTACTTTAAAATAACTTTAAAAAAATATTAAAAATTTATAAATGTTCTAAAAAAATAAAAAATAAAAGATTAGAAAAAAGGAATTTATTTCAAGTGTCTATCCGGCCGCTCACGTCACGTGACACCAATTTTAAAATAATACTAAAATTTAAATAAAACAGTTTTCAAAGTTATAAAACAAATTAAATCATTTTTCAAATATTTTTCTAAATAGTTTTTCATAAAGAACTACGTAACCCTGATTCTCCGTTGTAAAAGGAGATACGTAGAAGCAAGGATTAATCCTTGTCGAGCCTAAAAAATAAAAAAAATATTTTCGTTTCTTTTGTACATCCTTTTATATTATTTTTTGGGAAAAATAAATATTTTGAAAACCCACATAACTTTTGCACATTTAATTAAAGGTACCTTAGGACAAGTGTTATGGGGTGCTAATACCTTCCCCACGCGTAACTGACTCCCAGACCCAAAATCTGGTTTTTCCCAAACCTTGCTCTTTTTTTATAGTTTTCCATAGTTTCCTATAATAACTATGGTGGTGACTCCAAAAACTTTGTTTTTTACAAATTTTTATTTTTTGGTTTGTTGTCCCGTCGCGATTTCAGTTGCGACAGAAGTCTAGCACAAAAAAGAATGATGAAATAGAGGAAGAAGTGGTTGAATTAAGTGAGAATGAGAACTTAAATTTGCTGATTAAAAGGTTTGGAAAGTATCTCAAGAGAAAAGGTAACAAAGGTAACCAAAAGAGGTACAATTCTAAACATAATTATTCAAATAATACTCCTAGTTTCTCTTGTTATAATTATGGTAGGTCAGGACATGTTTCAAAAGTTTTCTACAATAATAGTCTCTCTTGGTTTTCTTGCTAGTTATTATAATTCTGCATTATTTGCTAGAAAAACCAATGTAGGATGTATTTTGTTATCCTTATATGTTGCTATCCTTTTTGGGTATTGAGGTTATTTCTTCTTCCAAAGGTTATCTTTCGTCTCAATCCAAATATATTGCTGATCTATTTGAGCATGCTCGACTTACTAAAATCAAGATTGTTGATATTCCTCTTGAGACAACTGTACGACATTTGTAACATCGCGATCGGATATTACTAATTTTAAATAGAATAAAATCAAAGGAATAAAATTCCACCTTTACTATAAACTATTTCCCAAAACACGGGAAAGTTTAAACTTTATTAAATGCCTTGAAATTCAAAACCATAAATTCGAGTTAAAGTTTTACATGATTTAAAACTAATAATAAAACCTTATTTACAAAAGAGTAAACCAATACAATTCATAAAGAAGTTTCCCTGCTAGCCTATCTCTGGCTCTAAGCATCATCAGTTCCATCTACATCATCATCTGCTCCCGTGTAACGATTTACACGAACATCACCAATCACAAACAGATAGGGTGAACTAACAATACAAAAAATATATATACATAAACATAAATCAAGTGTACACGAACACTCATCAGAGAACTTTATCCTCTGATTCCTTAATGCATGGCCACCACCATGTTTATCCACCTTCTACATCTTCCAATGATGACCTTAAGATATCTTTTGTTGTCACAAGCCACAACCCGTGGTTCCACCATCTACAAGACATAACTTGTAGAAACACGTGCGAGAACAACATGTTATGGACCACACTCCGTAACGCCAGGTGAAGTTCCTAATATGAACCACAATTCTTACTCTCGACACAAGATTTGCAACATCACTGGCCATAACCCGTGGCTGCTTAATCAAGTGGAGATCATCTGTATGAGCCACAACTTCCACACTCACATTGGTACCATCCGCCATTCCGAGTCACAAATCAAGGAATACCATGTGTTTACCCTTCATCTCAAGCCACAACTCAAGGGATACCATTCCGAGTCACAACTCAAGGAATGCTCCAGCAAAGTCCATCCTTAAGGTATTCATCCAAAGCCTTTGAAGATATCTTAACCTCTTCTTAGGACTACAACCCTCAGACCCTAACATTCACTTCTTGCATTGTCCGCCTCCTGATTTTACACCCTTTGATGATATCCTTAAGTTGATATTTGCTGCCACGAGTGACAACTCGCCCCTCCGACTACAAGCCACCACTTGTAGTCCACACGCGAGAATTTTCCAATTACAGACTACAATCTATAACACCGAGTGGAGCTCCCCAATACGGACCGCACGTATTTATCACGAGACTACTAGTTTCACCGGTTACAACCGTGAAGAGCAATTCAGTAAACCATATGCACTAGCCACCACTAGCACGTTGACATCAGAATTCCAATACCATCAGGCTCTAACCTAAAATGCTCACAGTTTTAACCCCCATTACAAGCTACAAATCGTAAAGGGCCCCCCACAAGCCATCTTCTCAAGGTTCTCATCCAAAGCGGTGTAAAAATCCTACCATGCAGCCTCTCGCTACACGCATCATCTCCTGACGGGTATCACACGTCGTCGGACAGTATGCTCCTCTAGTGTTTACTTTCTAACAGTAGTCACTTGCGGAACCACCCTTGTCGCCAAGCGCCACGCGATTCCAATTGCCTTTGTTTTGCCACTATCGCCTAGCAGCTCGTCCCGCGCCGCTAAGCGTCATACCTATATAGTTAATGCTACTAATTTTTGGCACTTTGGACAAGTTCTCAATGAACCCAAATAATGCACATGCAATCCAAAACATCAACCACACTTATCCAATCATATTAACATGACTAAATCACAATTCATAACATTCATATAACCAATCTATTCATAGTTAAGATCATACCATTTCTCAATTATTAATAAAATTCACCACATATCACGTGCATCAATCCTTATATATTTAAATATATACTTCACCATTTAAATCCATGCTAGGATTCAATTTCAAGTTATGAATAATACATGCTCATATCAAATATAAAGTAGTAGCACTCTAACAACTTAAACACATGATTTTATGCACCAATGTAAATTAATATAGCACTTCACACCTCTTATGCAACAATTTCCTTTATATTGATACACATGCATTCACTAATAAACTCATTCTCAACATGTGACTAACCCAAAGGAACATTGAAATTCATGGAGACTCACAATAAAACCTAATCAGGCTTCCAACTCATGCAACATTGAACATACCTCCAAAATAGTACCTATGTACTTCATTTATTCTAATGCAATCCACACTAAAACAAATATTTAGCACTCTACATTATCATGTATCCATACATATTCACATTAGTAGTTACTTGAAATTATCAAGAGATTATTCATGCATTTTAAGGACTTCTAAACCAACAATCATTTGTATCATATATCTCCTACTACAGACATCCAAATTAAGATCACTCCGTACAAACTAAAGAGCAATAGGTTATGAACCCACTATCAAAATTTCAGCTAAATCGAACGGTTAACGAACCAGAAAACGCAATTTTATGGAAACTACGCAGACTAGAAAAATCAATGGCGCCCAACGCCCAAAAGTTAGGAACCTGTACCTATTCCACAAATTCGCGCATCTTTGCTCCTCAATAACCAACTCTCACTCTCTCACTCGCTAAAACGCAATAGATTATCAAGCATATTATTAAAATTAATAAACAATTAAATAACACACTAATGACATCAACAAGACTTGAACCTAAGTCCTTTCATAGCAATGAAGTACTCTCAATCACTTAAGCTAGTATTATTCCTTGTCTTCTCTCTCCGCATTAATAAACATTCGCCATCAGATGGTGTTCCTTTGACTGGTTCTACTTTATATCGAACTATTGTTGGGATTTTGGTTTATCTTATTGTGACTCATCCAGACATTGCACATGTTGTTCATGTTGTTAGTCAGTTTGTTTCAGCTCCCAAAACGGTCCATTGGGGTGTTATTCTTCATATTCTCAAGTATCTTTGGGACACTCAATTTTAATCTTTTTTTTTCTTTCTTCTATGTCGTCTTTAGACTTACGTGCCTATAATGATTGGAATGGTGATCCTAATGATCGAAAATCCACTACTAGGTGGTGTATTATTCTTAGTGATTTACTTATATCATGGAAGAGTAAGAAACAAGATGTTACATCTCGATCGTCCGAAGAAGCTAAGTATCATGCCATGGCTTTGACTACCTATAAGATTATTTGGCTACATTGGTTACTTACAGATATGGGTGTCTATTTGAAAGATCCTACACCTCTACATTGTGACAATAGAAGTGTTATTCATATTGCTCGCAACTTTGTTTTTCATGAGCGAACCAAACATATTGAAACAAATTATCATTTTACTTGTCATTATCTTCAACTTGACACTATATCTTTACCATTTGGTCCTTCGGCTCTACAAATTGCAGATATATTTACCATGTCGCACTTCATATTACACTTTCGTTTTCTATTTGACAAACTTTTAATACATTTAGCCGTAACATTGTGAGTTTGAGGGGATGTTAGCATAGACCCATGTTTTATTAGGCCCATTTACTTGTGGCTACTAGGGTTAGCTTTGTATGTATATATAACACACCTCTTATATCATTTTATACACAATCAATACTATATAATCTATTTTCTTCATATATTTCTTTTTTTTCTAGGAAGTTAACCCATAACCTTTTCCACCTTCCCTTCCAAACTCATTATTATTATTATTATTTTTCCAATTAGAAGTAATTACTACTGTGAACTAGGGTTGAGCAAAAATGGTTAAACCGACCGAACCCGACCAATCCGAATGAAAAAATAGGTGATGGGTCGGTTTGGTACGAATTCAGGTAAGATTGAATGATTTAAAACGGGTAAAATAGATACAAACGGTCAGATTCGAATCAAGAAAAAAAAATTGTCGATACCCGACCCGACTGTACTTTAAAAGTGAAAAACGTGAAAAATCTTGACAGTCCCCTATTTTTTCATTTCTTCTCCACTTTCCTGTTAGTCATTCCTCTTTTCCATTTGTCTTTCCACTTACTTTACCCACTTCAATTCCTTCATCGAAGCAACTGCCTTTCCATTTCTTCTCTGAAACCTTTAGCATCTCCGAAATCGTGTGATGCTCAAGTTTTGTGACAGGGATCCCTTTCTCCTCTTCCTAGCAAGGTCTTCAACGACATCCATGACTCGCTATCACTGCCATGCCCACCGCAAGACCACCTCGCGCTCTACCATTGCGGATGGAGAGAGAAGAAGAGAAAAAGTGGTTTGTGCGTTTGTGAATTTTAGGGTTTAGGTAAAGGGAGGCTTGAAATGGGTCCGGTTGTTAGTAATGGGGTTAAATGATTTAAATATTTGATTTTTGGTGTGAAGAAGATTTTGCTTCCTGCATCATTGTATCCGTTTAATATACTTTTGTGCATATTATGCTTGTTCAGTGCCATGTCTTCTGTGTGATTTCTGGGTTTTGTTACGTGGGTTTTGTTCATAAAAAATTCTTTGATTTTATTTTATTTTTGATAAATTTCATTAGTTTATGTCATCATTAACTTTTTAATTAATTTAATATATATCATATCCGAATAACCTGACCAAAATTATCCGTATCCAAACTTATCCATATTCAATTAATCCGATAAATTAAATGGTTGGGTTGAATTTTGAAATATTAAATATGAATTACGTCGAATTGGGCATATAGGACCCGAATCCGACCTAATCCGACCGTTGCTAACACCATTGGGAATCCAAATATAAAAGAAGAAGAAAAAATTGATGTTATTATTTGGTGGACAGAAATCTCAGTAAATATAGATATTCTCCGTACAAATTGATCCCTATTTCAATTAATGTTTCCTCTCTCGGTTCTCTCTTATTTAATTTTATGACCTCTCACTTCTTTGTCATTGTTTTTTTTAGTATCTATCCGATTGATATGCGATAATGTTTTTAATATTTGAATCAAATTGACTTGATTTGTAAATTTAAATATATGCCATTGGATTAATTTTTTACCTACAACGAGAAAATAGTAGTTAAATTAAAATGAAACAAAATTCAAATTCATTGAGTTTTATAGATTGTAGATTCATTCTAATTTATTTTTTTTAAAGAATTTTCCTATTGGATTTTAACTATTTTTATGTTATTCTAAATATATTATCTCTAGTTAAAATGCTTGTTTTACTTTATTTTATATATTTTAAGAATTTAAAGTAATTAAAATTAAAAATAGAAATACACGTAAAATATATTGTAACAATATAAGTCAAATTTTATACAAAGATATTTTATCATCTAAAATGATAGTTCCATCAAACACTTGTAATTTAATAGCTTTTAGCTATTTACAAAGTCTTCGACTTAAAGACCCACTTTCTTTATTGTTTTTATTTTTCTTTTCTTCTTTTTTTTTCGTTGCTTTTTGTTTTTTCCCCGTTCCATTTTTTTTTTCTCATGCACCTTTTTATCCCTTTACCTCGTCCCTCTACATCATTTTTTAAGTGTTTATAATTTTTTTCATGAACATATCTACCAGCTACAAGGTAAAGAAATTTAAAATACTTCTATTAATAAAAAATCAATTCAAAATAAGTTTTTTTTTTCCTAAAATATTTCTATTCTAAACTTTTTCTTTTTTTAATATCTATGAATAGTAGTTGAAGTTTTATCAGTCATTTATGTAAGTTTTACTCTACTCATGATAATTATTAAAGATAATATATCTTTAATGCCATTAATCATTGATAGAGTTTAATTAAAACAATAGAAATAGTTTTTCTTTTATAACAAAACTGATTATTCTAAACTGATTATTTATCCTTTCTTTTTCTCCATCGACACATCTTTTAATTCAATTTTTCCTCTTTTTCTTGTTAATCTTCCGTTTCTTCGTATACACCAACGTGATTAATTGAACTTGTTATTTTTTCAAATAATAAGATATTTTCAAAAATTAAGTTAAAAGTTGTTATCATCTAATCTTTTTAAGATTTTAACATTTAAAATGTTAAAATACATGCTCGTTATTATTATTTTACAAATTTAGCTTCTCTAATATCAACAAAAAAATTAATATTTAAATGAAATTTAGATTAAACCATGAATATATTTTTGCATTATTTAACTAAATATTTTCATTTAAATTAAATTCATAAAATAAATATTTTTTTTTCTTCAAGTTTTTTTGTTAGGTTTGATTTGGTCTATTTTCATTAGGTGACTACTTACAACAATCCTTTTGTGATTGATTTGTTACATATCAAATGTGACATGAACTCATTTTTCCATCCTTTCCATTAAATCATCTCTCCACACATTTTACTTAAAAAAAAAAACGTGCAAACCATGAATAAAATGCAAATGTAGGTGAAGTACCAACTATGACATAGTGTGGTGAAGACCTCTATTAGGGTTTCTTGAACTTCTTCATGATTGAGAGCAAATACATAGCATGCCTTTGGCCACAAGTACCACACAAGTCAATGGCTAATCAATGGAAAATAGCCCTTGGTGAGGACCTATCTATATATGAACACATGCACTTTCGTCACTATTATTGCCATCTAGCTTCATGCATGAACAAATGCACTTTGATGAATAACACTTTAGTTTCTATAATTATTTTACAAGGGATTGAGATGTCTTTGTAAGTTTGAAATGGATCTTACACTTGAATTTTGAATGTCTTCTATTCATCGATGCTGAACTGATCTTAGATGAAGATGTTGGTGATGTTACAAGAATGCTCTGAAGTTAAATATCATAGATGTAATAAATACAATAATAAATGAAGGACTCAAATATTATCATAAAACACGTTTAAAATATCAAATAAACTTAACAAAATTTGGTAAGAAAGACTAAATCCACATATTTCTAAAGATGAAGGACTAAATTGGTATAAAATTTCGAAAATGAACTAATTCCAAAATTCACTGAAACTTGAAGGAAAAAAAAAACATATTTAACCCTTATTTTAATGATCTTTTACTTGATAGTAAGCTTAAATTAGCTAGATCCGTTATTTTTTAACTACTTAATTAATCCTTCATACAGATTAATTAAGGATAATCTTATCTAAGCATAAGCAATAGTCATAAATGGTGTTAATTTGCATTATTGAGACTATCTCGATTCTGTAATGTATATTATTTACACCAAAAGATCTTAATAGAGACTAGAGTTTTTCAATCTTATGATTGAATTTACTACTTTCAATATTTTTTTCTTTAAAATTAAAAACATGAATCAATGTCATTATGATTAAAAAAAATTACAATTTTTTTTATATTCTTAATTTAAGATATATTATTTCGATCTTATAAAATTATTGATGAATATCTACACAATCATGATTGAATAAATGCATTGTTTAACTTTCTATTATATGATTGATGTAGTACAATTTGCATAAACATTTTGTCATTATTTTAAAAATCACATCGACACATGCAAACGTTTATGAGGACCACACCAGCACTACAACTAGGTCGAGGAGCACTGCTAGAACTTGGCAGCTAGTTATTCCACATGAGGGATAGATTCCACCAACTATCATATCATTGTTTTCAAGTAAAATCATGTCAACCAATATATATTATTCAATTTTCCCTGAGATAAAAAAATGACATATAATTTCATTAAAAATTTTATATATTTTATCATATTTAATAAATAATATAAATTTTTACTAAATTTTAAAAGATATAATTTTCTTATCTCTGACTACTTTTTTTTATAGTATTGTTTATATGAGAACCTAGAAAATCTCCTAAAAGTAATAATGATTTTTGTAAGATAACATTATAATATTTTATTAATAAAAAGTTAAATTATAAATAGATTTTTTATTAATTAAAGTTCATTTTATAAAAATCATCATTTTATCATTACAACAATTTATAGTTTAGACCACACTAAAATAGACAACGGCTAAATAAATGTAGCCTAAACATATAATAAACAACATTTTATAAATGATGTATAAATATCATGAAAGTCCATGATTATATAATTGTTGCTTTAAACTATGTGGGCAAAACTAGTAAAAATATGGTCTAAAAACATAGGTAAGGTATAAAATCAACATGTAAAATTGTTGTTTATTGTGAGAATTTTAAGCAACGGTTTTAAAAATATTGTCATACTAAAAACCGTTATCTATTACCTATAACTACACTCACCTATACCACGCTTAAAAAATTGTGGTATAATCTTTAGACCACGGTTTTTATAATTTATATCATAATTTTATGTTGTTGTCTAAAGTGATTTTTGTTGTAGTGTATAAACTTCCTATCTATCCTATCATTAGATTTTGACCCCAATCTTCATCTTTTTTAGATAAAAAACCGTAGTGTTTTTTTGAAGATCTCTATGCATCTATCTGATCAAAAGGAGGAATAGAGAAAGTTTACTATTTATCCCTTTTTAAGTTGTTTTGCTTTTTGGGTTGCATATAAGTCTAAATGGCTATGCATGTGATCCAAAAATTCTCTAAGTGAATCTTTGTTGCTTTGTGATCATGGTGTTATGCTTATATTTTTAATTGGAGTCTTTATTGTCTTAGGTCATCCTATTTTAAATAGAGCTCAAAGAAGTGATCGTGCAAGAAAGAGTTTTTTAACCAAACTAAAGGAAGTTGATGTTTATTAGTGTGCTCTTTACCTATTAATAGATTTTAGGACTGTATTGGTTTAATTGTTTGAAGAATTGAGTAAAATTGAATGTTTAGATTCTACTTTTGTGAAAGTGTGAATTTAACTACATTTTAGTGAAACTAAGTGTTGGTTGAAACCGTGAATTGTGGAGAATTGGGTATTTGGAATTGAGTAATCTGTACACAAGGATGTGTTTTATTTGTACTGAATGGATACTTGGTTTGGAATAGAAAAGAAGTAAAAGAGACCATTTAAGCCAATTGTGCAAACTAAAATGCCTTATTCTCAATACTTTATGATACGGAGTTGGGCAGTAGGTATGTATCGTCGTATGCCACTTTGAAATGACCAAGCCAAAGAGCTCTAGAGCACCGAGCACTTACTTGACAATGAGTTCTAGTGGTCTAAAGCCCTGGGCGACATGATTAGGCCGTTAGATGCTCACTTGACAAGGGTATAAGGACAGTTAGCACTAGGGGCCACTTGAATACTGTCGGGAGCCATTCTAGAATTTAAATTCCAAAGATCTCCAAGGCTTGAGGCATTGGGCATTGGCTTCACTAGTGGGCGTAGGAGCTCACCGCTGGATGAAACACTCAAACCGCTGGGCACGAGTTTGATATTTCATTCTAGGGATCTCTCTACCAGGGTACGTGTAGGCATTCTTGGGTTGGTACAAGGTAAGCGTAGCAAAACAGGCCAACTCGACCCATTTTGGCCCAGCTCATTTACACAGTACGAGCCAGAAAATGGAACCCGTCCCATCCTATGATGAGTTGATGAGCTAACGGGCCAAACTTGTGATGGTAGTGTTCTTAAGGAGGAATACTACTTTTGTTATTTTAAGTATTATGCATTAATTAGAGATACATGTTGGTGAGAAGCCAACCTAAACTCTACTAGAATTACAAACTTATATAGAGTAATGTAGTCTAGGTGGTGAGAGTTGAAGGAGATCTGTATGGCGGGATTTGAGGTGAGACCCTTTTTCTGGTGAAGCTATAAGTTAAACTTACCTTGTCATGCGGGGATTGAGACTCTGTAGTTTGGCTTGGTCAGTCTTGGTACCCTTTTTTTTCACTATTTCATGATAGGTGCAAGGCTTCTAGTATCCAATACAATGCGTAAATCTAGATATTGAGTCTAAAGTCGTGATATCATGAATGTTGAATTGTCTTGTTTCTAGAGAAGAATGAATGTCATGTTTGCAAGTTAATAAGGATTGTATTATTATAGAAAATTGTAAAATATATGTTTGTTCGAAATTATCATTAGTTTACCTAGTGACAGATCTTTGGCCAATAAATGGGAGTGCCAAAATTTTGGTTGAATTACTTTTTGGATATATTTTTTCTTCCAAAAATGTCAAGTTGGTCATCATCTACGGTTTTTTAGTCTCAATTTGGTCCTCATTTTTCAAAAATTGATGCAATTTGATCTTTTTTTTGTTAAATTTTTTGAAGCAGAGCAGGAATTTTTCATCAAAATTAACTTCAGAATTATGTCAATTACACCAACAAAACAAACCATCCTTATTCAAAACTTCATTTTTGATGAAAAAACTTTGACCTAATTCAAAAAATTAACGAAAAAGGGACAAAAATACATCATTTTTTCAAAAATCAGGACCAAATTGAGATTAAAAACACTGGAAGACCAACTTAATATTTTTGAACGAAAATAGGAATCAAAAGAGTAATTTCAAAATTTTGATATAAATTAGTAAAAACATTGTATTTAATTCTTTTATAATGATAAAAAAGTAAATTATAATTATGTTATTATTATAATTATAAAATTAAATATAAATAATTTTTATAATTTTACTATAACTAATTTTCATTTATAATGATTAAATTGAAAACAATAATTAAATAAAAATAGTTAAATTAAACAAATAATCATTTAAAAGATAATATTAATAAAATAACTATTTTTAAAAAAAATATTTAAAAGGTAAAATTAAAAAATAAATATGGACAACAAAAAGAAAAGATTTTTCCTTATATATATATATATATATATATATATATAAATGTATAAAAATTTATTAAAATATCAAATATATAAAATATACTAAAAATATTAAATTTTTAAAAGGTATATCAAAAATTATATTAAATATATAAATGTAAAAAAAGAATGGAGCCATGGCCCCTTAGTATCTCTTAAGGTCCGTCAATAAATTTATCCTTTCTATTTTGAGAATTTACCCTTTCTATTTTGATGTTTTTGTCTGTGTTCTCTTTTGTAATGTTCATTATAATGCTGTGAGTAGATGTTCATTCGAAAATTCTTGATATTTTTGTTTAATATATATGGACATGATGTAATGCATGGTCTTATATTTTCATTTTAGTACTAGTCTTTTAAATATTAATTTCTTTTGAAAAACTTTGATACCATGACTATACTATACATGTGTTCATGTATGTCTTCTACTTGAATCTTTTATCAAGTTTGATACTCTAAATTCAAAAGTGTGTGCACTTTATAAATAGATTTTGGGCTGTTACATTTTATCATTTAGTTTATATGTATAAAAAAAGAAGCATATATATATATATATATATATATATATATATATATATATATATATATATATATATATATAAATACTCAACAAATTAACACCCAAAATAGGTATATTTATGTACAATTCAAGACAAAAAAATTATTCTGTAAATAAATTCACGTCACTGTGAGCCTTGTAATTTTGAAAACATAAGTTTAGATAAAAACTGAGGACTAGTTTGTTTTAAGTTATGATTTTATGTCTTAGTCGTAATTAAAACTATGTTTCCTTAATTTTTCATATTTTAAAAATATTTTTAAATTATAAAAAAAAAGATAAATTATAGTGAAAGTTAACAAAACAATTTTCTTATTCTCGGGAAAATATAAACTCTTTTAACGTAAAATTAAAAATTGTAGAAACTGATATGATATGTAACATGGAAATAAAAAATACCTCAAATTAAATTTTTAACAAATATAAAAGTAAATAGTATTCTTATTTTCACATTTTCAATAATAAAAAGACTATGAAAAAACAAACATCTATGCATGCTTCCTCAAAATTATTACAATAATATAGGTAGATACTTGTCATATCATGTCATTCAATATTGTGATAAGGATCATATAACATAGTCTAAAATCAATGTAGTAATAGTAAATTCAGAAAAAAAAAAAAAGCTTTAGGTTTAAAATGTTTGGTTTATTCTCTATTTTTTATTTTCAATTTTGTTGTTATTATTTTTTATTTGTACTTTTGGCTCAATGCATATTTCTTTTATTATAAATATAATACCTCATGTGTATTTTCTGAAAAGGAAACTAATATTAAATCTATTTTTACTATATTGAATATGGTATCTAGAACTTAAGGTATTTTTAAAAAAAAAAAATTGTCTTTGTCTTCATTGCACCTGCCACCTCTGCCAAAGTCATTGTCGCTCGCAAGACCAAAAAAAGGTGTTACAAGTATGACTATTGTGGAAAGTTCGGCCACAAATTGACAAGTGTTATGCTTTACATCATCTTCCTCCTCGATTTGTTGTTATTGCTCACACTGATCTTTCTTCATAATCATCTACTATGGATCCTCCTTCATTTGCTCCTGTCAACAAATCTGCTATCATCAATGAATTTCTTCAATGGTATGAGAATTTCTTCAGTTTTAGATAATAAAATACCTCATTCCATTTTATTTCTCGTGATTATCTTCATTTTTGGGTCTACATGTTTTATTCACAATTTTAATCTTGATCTTGATAAGTTGTCTTTTTTATCAGACAAATGTGTTTTTTTGGGGTTTAAAAAATCACAAAAGGGATACAAGTGTTTTTCTCCTTCTCTTAATCAATATTTTGTTTTTTTAGATGTTACCTTTTAATGAGTCTTCTTTTTACTTTAAAATTCATTCCCCTTCCAATATATCTCCATCTAATACAATCCACGTTCTTGGTACTGTCAATATTCCTATGTTTTGTGATCCTACGATTGTATTTGTTATGTTGTTAGTTTCTTCTCCACCACCACTTCAGGTTTATAGTCGCTGACATCATTCTAAAAAACCACCGAGTGACACAACTCAAGTGCCAACTACTTTGTCTCCTCCGATTTGACAACTAAGTATGAACTTCCGACACTTGATACTACAAGAAAATCGTTTATTTACAATGGTAGTATCCGTCGATAAACAGTTCAACTTCAGAAGAGTGTTTTTTCAGTGCTAAACTCATAACTGTTCAACTTTCAGGTACAATTCTATGTAGTTAATGACTTAGTTATGAATTTCTCCAGCAATTTCAACTTTAACATTCATTTTAGAATTTCAACTATATGTAATTTGTGCTCTAAATTCCAAAGAAAAAGAAGGAAATTTTCTAGCTCATGGCACCATAAACCCCAGTTTTAGTTTCTAACTTTAGAATAGGCAATAGTATCACCCCTACATATTTTTATCCTCCCTCGTATGATAGTTTCTCTACTATTGTTGCATACCAATAGTTTCATGAATCTCATTATATTTTTAGGCTTTTTGAATGTCCTACATTTGAGGCTGGAACACGGGCTATTGGGGAAGTAATTGGTTTAGGAGTAGCAATTGATTACTAATTTGGGATTGGTATGCAAACTATACATGATTATGAGGTGAGTAGAGATTCAATCTTATAACAAACACTATTGTGAGCGTGAAATTCTTTGAAATTTTTATAGTAGTCTTAAAATCAATTGAAACCAATTGTACCCTTAAACCAATTAAAACCCTAACTCTAAATCAATTAAAATCAAATTCAGCAAATTAATTAAAGCAAATTCATTAGATACAGAGGCATGGCCAGACCAAATTCCATCTCGACATCGGTAAAATGAGGACTTACCTCAAAAGTGGATCTGGCAATGAACGTAGAAGGGTCCCTCGACGGTCGGTGCGATAAAAACCATGACAGCGTCCCTCCATGATCGAAAGGTCAGGCAACGCGACAAGGACACTAGCAAGCTTCTGCTGCCCAAGAAAGTGACAAAAGGTCACGAACACGGACACTCATTCCATGAAACTCACAGTAGATCACGATGGGCAGTATTAGTGGGCAGTGGAAGGCTCTCGGAGGGCAGTGGCAAGTTCTCGTTGTGGACTGGCAATGTCGCGGTGGGCAGCGGAATTTTTCGCTATGATTGTAAATTTGGGACAAAATGAAATTGATGGTGGGAATTAGAATTCTAAATTCTGATTTCATTGAGGATATTACCGACGAACAAATTTGTCCATATGTTATCATCGATTGTTTTCACCGTTTTATACTTGTCTTTCGTCTATCTCTTCTATGACCATTCTAAAATTTGTTCATGATGCCTTACCGAATCTTAGTTGGTGTCAAGCCATGCTAGATAAACTAAGTGCTTGTCATAATAATGGAATCTCGAAGCTTGTCCCATTACCATCTGGAAATTTGTTGTTGGTTGTAGGGGTATTTTTGCTATCAAAGTTGGTCTTGATGGTGCTATTGATCTTCTCAAAGTTTGTCTTGTGGCCAAAGGTTACACACAAATTTTTAGGTTGGATCCCGTGGCAAAGATGACTTCTATTTGTTTATTTATAACCATGGTTGCTCTCCAACAATTTATCAACTGGATGTTAAAAACATGTTCATCAATGGAGATTTGCAAGAAAAGATTTATATGGAGCAACCTCCTGGATTTGTTACTCAAGGGGAGTCTTTTGGGTTGGCTTGTTATCTTCGCAAATCCTTATATGGCCTAAAACAGTCTCACAGGGCCTAGTTTGGAAAATATAGCAACGTTCAAAATTTTGGTATGACTTCGTTTGAGGCAAATCATTCAGTCTTTTATCGTCACTCGAGTGCTAGAAACGTATACTTGATAGTATATGTTTAAGACATAGTTCTTACAAGTAGTGACAATTATGGCATCTCCCAGATCAAAGATCATTTTCAGACCAAAGATCTTGGAAAAATTATATTTCTTGGGTATTAAAATGGCACAATCAAACGATGGTATTATTATTTCTCAAAGAAAGTATGCATTGAATATTTTCGAGGAAACTAGGTTGATTTATTCAAAATCCATTGACACACGCATGGATCCTAATACTAAACTTTTACCAAATCAAGGGGAGCACATGTCAGATCCCGAACAGTATAGAAAATTAGTTTGGAATATGAATTATCTTACAGTTACTCGTCTTGACATTTCCTTTTCAGTTAGTGTGGTAAGCCAATTTCTTAATTCCCCATGTGAATATCATTGGAATGCAATAATTTGTATATTAAAGTAGACTAAAAAATTTCCTAGAGAAAGGTTGATATGTATATCTAGATATTGTATCTTCATTGGTAGTAACTTGATCTCTTTGAAAAGTAAGAAACAAAGTGTTATAGTAAGATCTAGTGGAAAAGTAGAATATAGAGCTATGGCCTTAGCCACTTGTGAGCTTGTTTAGCTTAAGTAATTGCTTAGAGAGTTAGAATTTGGAGATGTTACTCAAATGACACTTATATGTGACAATCAAGTTCCTCTTCATATTAGTTCTAATCTTGTCTTTCATGAGAGGACTAAACACATTGATATTGACTATCCTTTCATTCGAGAAAAGATTGTATATGGAGACATCAAGACTGAGTTCATTAACTCAAGTGATCAATTAGCAGATATTTTCACTGAGTCTTTACGGGAACCGAGAATTGATTATATTTGTAACAAGCTTGGTACATACAATTTGTATTCACCAACTTAAGGAGGAGTTTTAGATATATTGTTAGGTATATTATATTTGTATTTTTATCTTTAGTTTCTTTTTTATTATTCTTTACTTGTATTTTGGGCTTAGCCCATATTTCCTTTATCATAAATATAGTATCTTATGTGTATTTTCTACACAAGGGAGATTAATCTCAAACCTATTTTTAATATATTCAATAATCATACAGGTCTAATGGAGTAGAGATGTTATTATTAGATGTTAATCTTCCTTTCAATTCAAGTTTTCCTTAATTGATATTTTGGTGATAAATTATTTTCAAATATGGAAAGATTGGGTTGCAATTTTTATCAATTTTAAACTAGAATATAAGATAGTAATAATTTATAAGATTATTATAATTAAGATTTTGTACTTTAGGGTTTAATGAATTCATAACTTAAGAATTAGAAAAGCTTTATCATCTTATAAGATTTTAAAGGATAGTATAAAAGGAATGAATGGTTAGAAATGATAAGAGAAATAAATAAAAAATATCAAAGTATGTAAGAAAATAAGTTTTCCAAAGAAACAAGAATTTGTGAAAAGCAAAAATAGAAAATGATGACAATAATTATAAAATAAAATATCAATTAGTGTGAAAACATGCTCAATATATGAAAAGTAAAAATACACATATGCAAATCAACTCCTCCCACTAACAAAAACTAGTAACTAACATTTGTAGACAAAAAAAAGTAGTCAATCTAACTAGTAAAATCAAATATGAATACTAAAGAGTTAGATCAAATGAACATGTAAGTGCTTACAATCAGCCTATGATAGTCAAAGAAAGAATTTTCAAACCTGTTGTCAAATTTGAAGAACAAAAAAAGAAAAATCTAAATAGAGCAAGACAGCAAAACAAGTTTATCAATTAATAATCCCAAAACTTAGAACGAAGAGCAATACTTTAAAAACCTGTTGTCAAATTTTGACATAGCAACAATCTTTAAGCTTGTGTCTTGTAGTGCCTTATTCATCATATCAATACCAACTTAGCATCCAAAGCATTACATACCTCACATCTGTATGATTGGACGTAGAATGAAAAGTTGGATTCTTACCAAGATACCTTAAAATCCATTTCACAATATAATATTCTTTATGTGGGTTTAGTAAAGAGTAATTAATTGTACCAACAACATGTACAATATCTAGTCTTGTACATACCATTGCATATATCAAATTACTCATCGGAGATGCATAAGAAACTCTTCTTAAATATGTCTTCTCAGCCTCATTTGAAGAGCCTTGTTTAATACTCAATTTAAAATGAGCCCTAAGAGGAGTGCTCACTTATTTAGCATTTTTTATCTGAAATCTCTACAACACCTTCATAATGTAGTATTCTTATGATAGTCAAAGCTTCTTTTATGTTCTACCAAGTGAGATACTTGTGCCAATAATCTTCTTAGCAGCTCCCATGTCTTTCATGGACAATGACTTGTCTAGTTGCTTCTTTAAATTGTCAATCCCAAAAATTTTCTTTTCAACAGTAAGTATGTCATCAACATATAACAAAAAGAATAATAAAGTTACCATAAAAAATCTTTCTAAGAAAGACACATTGATAAGAAGTAGTCCTTTTGTAGTCTTTGTCTTCATATCCATTTGTTCAACCTCCAAATCAAGGGTGATAACTAAACATAGCAGAATTTTGGTGGATGACATTTTTATCACATGCGAAAAAATCTCATTGTAATCAACATCCTTTCTTTCTCTAAAGCTTTGCACCCCTAATATGACTTTGTACCTTGGAGATGTAAAATTAATCTCACTACAAGAAAATCTTAATTTACCTACCGATTATTACATACAGATATACATCCATAGATAAATTAAACATTACATATGGATATTACTTACTAATTGTAATCCTTAAGTAAATTAAACATTACCTACGGATATTACATACAAATTTTGCAAAACTATTTTTAATTCATAATAAAATAATATGTATTAATGAATCAGTAGATAAACTATTCACTTTTGTTACATACGAATTCTACATACATATCCAACAAAAATATCTTCCATTTTCCCACTCTTGTCAATTACTCGCGATTTTGCAATTTGGTTTTTCATTTTTGGCTCCACCTATTTACCTTATCTCACACACACCTGCTCCTATTTTTCCTCCCCACTCTTCTTCTTCCTAAAAATTGAGGTCTCCTCAAAACTAATGTAATTCATCGTGTGCTTGTTCACATGCCACTACATGCAATCGTAGTCATCGCATCACCATTAAAGGCCTTTAGGTTAATATTTGCAAGCCTCTACGGCACCATTTGCAAGCCTCCTCATCATTGTTCGATGATCATGACTCATCGCTCTTAGGCCTTTTTTTTAAGCAATGTGTAACCACACAGGTAACCCATTCCCTTTTTCGATTAAGGTTTCCATTTTTGCTCTAATTTTTCTCTTCATTTTCATTTTCTCCAAAAGTGCTTATTTAAGCAATGAGAAAGGCATTATCTTATTTCGGTACTTAATGCTCCACTTACAAATGCCTTTGTTTTGAGTAATGGGGAAAAAGGTGATTTCCACAAAACGTAAACAACTAGGCTCAGTAATAGTTTGGGGGTTCTCTTGAGAAAACTTGATCTGAAATAAACGCTTATTTATCTAATCCTAGCTAATATACTAATGCGATGAATAACATCGGTGATGCTCAAAAGCAAGGGTAACTTGGAGTGTGTTCTTGAGTAAGTTCCAAGGAGAAAAATGAAAAATGTGTAATTGCAATATTTTAAGTAGAAACTAGTTAGGTAGAAATTTTAAGTAGCATTAGGTAGAAATTTACAAACCAGTTTAGGTAGAAAAGTGTATGGTTTAGTTCTAAGTTAAGAGAATTTCAATGCTCCATTTTACATTCAATAAATCCAAATTTTGTTCTTTTAAATCCATCTATTCCTTTTTGGTTTTATGCGCTTTTAATTTATTCTTCTTAATGTTTTTCTCAATTTAGGTGGAGATTCATGAACTTCGACAATGACTAGCAACCCAATTTCAAACGTTCCTAAAGGACATTAAGTGCAATACAAACAAGTGCAACAACAAGATAAAGAATAACATAATTAACCTTGGGCTTATACTGATTATTAGTGTTAGGTAATTTTTGTTATATATGATTAGATGGTTAGATACTTTTTTTATTAAGATGATTAGAGTTTATAATCATTGAATTTGTGACATTTGTAACCTTAGATATGAACAATGTATGTTTAATTATTTATTTTAAACACTTTAATGTATATTATAAATTTTCCACATTTGTACTACTGTTATAATTTTGAAGTTGAGGAATTCCAATATATCTAGGATTGCATAATTATTGCAGGAAAAAACCAATTGGCTCAAAGTTATAAAATAAATTGCCTATAGATATATCAATAGGTAATTAAGTACGGATATATCGGTAGGTAATTATCTACGGATTTATCCGTAGGTAATTAATGTTAGCTACGATCAATTACCTACGAATTTTTGTTCGTATGTAATCCGTACATAAATTAGTTTTACATATGGATCTTTGCAGTAGGTAATATGACTTTTTCTTGTAGTGTCTCTTTCTTCACCCTGAAAATATATTTGTTCTCTAAAGCCCATTTACCCTTGCGTAATTTTATCAAGTGATCATGCAAAGATTTCATTTCATCTTGTATTACATTCAACCACTATTAATTTTTTCACTTTCCAAAACTTCTTCAAAAGACCCAAGTTGCATTACATCCAACCACAAAACAACTTTGTTTTCAATGGGTTACAAAGCTCACAATGCAGCAATTCAAGCAACTTTGACTTCTTTAAGGGAGGATGCTTCTTAAAGGACATTGTAGTTTGCTTCTAAAAAGGACTTAATTTCTCCAACTCTAAATTTTTCAATCCCAAAAACACATCCTTTTTAGCTAAGCAATTAAGTCCCTTTTCACTTTATGACCAAGCCTTTGGTGCCATAAGCATGCCTCCATATACATAATATTCATAATATTCTTAGGAATCAAAGCTTTAGTCTAATACAATTTTTAATTTTTTCTCTTTGCTAGTTTTAATCAAGTTACCTTTAGTAGCCTTCCAAAAGGCAATAGGTAAACACATTAAGTCTGTCTGATCAGATATGGGAAGCAAGTTTACATCAACAAAAGTCATGAAGTACTGTGAAGAGAAGGGAAAAGGAGATTTTTTATAGCACTATATTATCTTCAATAGAATGACGTAGTTGAGAGAAAGAACCAAACTATTCTTGACATGGTTTGATCAATATTAAAGAGCAAGAATATTCCAAAGGAGTTTTGAACGAAAGTTGTGTAATTTTCCATCTATAGGAAAAATAGGTTTTGTTCTAAAATAAGTGTTATATAAATGATGTTGCAAAAGATATCAGGTGCAGGTTTACAACCCACAAATTTCGTTACCACGTTCACGGAAGTTGGAAAGATTTCCTCCACATATCTTGCCCCACAATTGCTTTGAACGTTGCATTTCTCCTTTTCGCACACCATGCTATAGTGATCTTTGAGTGGGTTGTTGTTGTTCCATGAACTATGGGATTTTTCACCCATCCTTCACCTATAAATAGGTGCATCAATCCCCTTCTGAAAACACTTCATATTCTCATTCTCTCTCTTGTTCTCTCATTCTTTGTCTATCTTATATTTCTTTTATAATATCTTGGGTTATTTATTTACTCTTTTTAAAAGTTATCTTGCTAGTTCTGAGATCCTCGAAAAATCCTAGAAGTTCCTGTTGTATCTTAGGAGACTTGCGCGAAACGCCGCATATAAGTCCTTAAGGATAATAAATCTACACGCTTAAGGAAGTCTATCTTGTTTGAGCTTTCGTTAGTTTTCAATCTTAAGGACTTAAAGGCTGATGATATGGACACCATTACCAAATCAACATCGAAGAAGTCAAACATTGTTTTCGGAACGTAGACAATCCTCGTGGAACCTTTCTTGGATATTCGAAAGTCGAAGATACCACAAAGGAATATGTTACTATAAAGGCGATGACATTATCTGCTAAAGCTCCAAAAAGGTACATATGTGGAAAAACTTGATCACAAGAGTAAAGATATCTTTAAAAATTCTCATCCCAATGCTTCTAACCCCACTTTTTAAGAAAAATAGAGTAAGGAATGACAATCCTCCTCAAGCAAATATAGTCGAAGGAGAAGATATAATTATTGTGGTCGTTTCGGAAATAAATCTTGTGACCAATGTGAGCAAGTGGGTGGTACACTCTAGTTCTACCAAGCACATTTGTGCAAACATAGATGCTTTTACCTCGTACGCTACTATGGGGGATGGGGAAGAACATGTATATCTCGGTACATAAATACTTGGTTCTCTATTTCACTATCTTGGTGATTCCAGGACAATTCCAGTTCTAGGAAAAGGGAAAGTTCTTATAAAGCTCACATCTGAGAAGACTCTGGCCTTAAGTGATGTACTACATGTGCAGTCAATCATAGTTAATTTAATCTTTGTAGCCTTGTTGAAAAAAGTTGGGGTTAAAGTGTCATTTTAGTATGATAAAATCATTATGACAACAAATAATCTTTTTGTAGGAAAGGGATATCATGATTAAGATCTCTTTGTACTCAATATTTCTGAAATTGTTAATGAATCTTGTTATTTTGCCTATATTATTGATTCATATGATTTATGGCATGCCAAATTAAGACATGTTAATTGTTCATATGTTATGAAATTTTAATGACTAGGATTAATTAATATGCATGATAAGTATAGTAATAAATGTGATACATGTGTAGAATCAAAGATAACAAAAAATCTTGTCATTCAGTAGAATGTAAAACTGAATTGTTAGAGGTAATTCATATTGATCTAGCTGAAGCTGACTTAAGACAAACCATGTCTAGAGGTGGTAAAAAAAATTTGTGACGTTTATAGATGATTATTCTAGATACACCAAAGTGTACTTAATCAAACATAAGGATGAAACTTTTGATGTGTTTTTGTCCTATAAAGCAGAAGTAGAAACTCAATTGAATAAGAAAATTAAGAGGATTATATTAGATAGAGGTGGTGGGTATATATTGTTTAATGAATATTGTGTTAGAGAAGGAATTATCTATGAACTAACCCCACCATATTCACTTGAGTCTAATGGAGTGGTCGAGAGAAAGAATTGAACTCTCAAGGAAATGATGAATGTCATGCTTATTAGTTCTAGTGCACCTGATAACCTTTAGGGAGAAGCCCTTCTTATGGCATGCTTTTACAAATAGGATACCTCATAAGAAATCTGGTAAAACTCCCTATGAGTTGTGGAGAGGTTATCAACCTAATCTTAAATATCTAAGAGTGTGGAGGTGCCTAGCTAAGGTAGTGTTACCCGATCCTAAGAAAAAGAAAATAGGCTCTAGAACCTCTGATTGTATGTTCTTAAGCTATGTTGAACATAATGCTGCCTATACGTTTCTTGTTCTTAAAAGTGATATGATTGAGCACGATACTATAGTGGAAACAAAAAATGTTGAGGTCTTTGAACATATTTAAAGGTTAGTAAGACATTTAAACAACCTATAGATAATAATAGTGATGCCATGTGTGAGGATTTGAGAAGAAGTAAAAGATAGAGGAAATAAACTTCTTTTGGAGATGACTTTTATACTTATCTTGTTGATAATGATCCAACAAGTTTTTTAGAGGCTACTAGTGCTTCTAATGCAAAGTAGTGGGATGAGGCTATTAGGACTGAAATTGAATAAATTCAGAAAAATAATACTTGGACCTTAGTAGATTTTCCTAAAGGAGCAACACCCATTGGTTGTAAGTGGATCTTTAAGAAAAAGTATCACCCCAATGGATCCATAGAGAAATATAAGGCAAGACTAGTAGCAAAGGGCTTTACTAAAAAAATTCAACATAGGTTACTTTGCTACCTTTGTCCCTGTGACTAGGATTTCCTCTATTCGGGTTTTATTGGTTGTAGCAACTATCCATAAGCTACTGATACACCAAATAGATGTTAAAGCTTTTTTTCTGAATGGTAATTTAGAAGAGGAAATTTATATGAGTCAACTTGAAGGATGTGTTATATCTGGTCAAGAGAATAATGGGTTGAAGAAAGCACCAAAATAGTGGCATGAAAAACTTTATAATGTGTTGCTTTGTGATGGTTTTTCACCTAATGATGTTGATAAATATGTGTACTCTAAATCTGAACATGGTGAATGTATCATTATATGCTTGTATGTGGATAACATGTAAATCTGTGGTACATGCAATGAGATTGTCTCTAGAACTAAATTGTTTCTAGGTTTTAAATTTGAAATGAAAGATATGGGTGTAACAAATGTGATTTTAGAATCATAAGGAAGGGAGATAGTATATTACTATCCCAAGAATAATACATTGAGAAACTTCTTAAGAAGTTTGGATATTATAACTTCAAAGTACCCCTTATGATATGCCAACTCTAATTTAATGAAAAATATAGGAGAATTTATTTCTCAACCTCAATACGCCTAGATAATTGAAAGCTTACTACATTCAATGAGATTTTCAAGACCCAATATTGTTTATGCAATAGGTAGACTGAATATGTATACTCAAAGTCCTAATCAAGAACATTGAGATGCACTTGCAAGACTTATGAGATGTTAAGAGGTTCAATGGATTATGCCACTAAATATAGTGGATTTTCTATTGTACTATAAGGGTACAATGATGCTAAATGGATCTTTGATTCAGATGAGACAAAATCCACTAGTGGTTATGTATTCACACTTGGGGCTGGTGCAATTACATGGAGATCAACCAAACAAACAGTTATTGCAAAATCAACAATAGAATATGAGTTTGTTGCTCTCGAAATGGCTAGTAGTGAAGTTGAGTGGTTGAAAAACTTCTTAGCAAACATTCCACTATGAATGAAACCAACCCCATCTGTGTCAATACATTGTCATTGCCAATCGACAATAGTTATACCTAAAAAGAAGAATTATAGTGGAAAGAACAGACATATACAATTGAGACATAATTTGGTGAAGCAGTTGCTAAAGAGTGGAATTATTTACATTGATTATGTGAAGTTAGAATGAAATCTAGCAGACCTCTAACAAAACCCCTAGGAAGAAACAAGTGATGGTAATTCAACGGATTTGAGATCTCATGAATAAGGTTCATATGGGTAAAAACAAGTCACTTGTTATTTCTGATAGCACTAAATTAATTTTAAATCAATTATGTCATGGTTTGTGTGAAAGTGGTAGAAATTGTATTATTAAAAGGTTAAACTTTATAATTAAAATTCTATATGGTGTGAGAATTTTAGTTAAACAAATTTTTAATGAGTTTCATATATCCCTTACGAGTGGTGTATGATTTGCGGCATACACTTGATAAAATCACCTATATGAGTGTCAAGTTGGGTCGCTTATATGAGATCTTAGCATGATCTCTATAGTACTCATGAATATCGGGCAAGCGCATGGCCTAGTAAGCGCAATACATCGATAACAACAAGGTTTGTGGGGGTGTATTGTGATTGATAAACCACTAACACACATCAAGTGTTTTTGGTTCATATAGTTTTCTATACCAACTACATTGTGTGTTAAGTTTCTCAATATAGGACCGGTTCATATAGTTTGCTATACCAACTCTGAGGCATTACATCTTATATGGGACCATGATTTATCTTTATCTTTTCTCTTCTTTCCTTTCTTATCTTTTGCAATATGTGGGGGATTGTTATAAAATAAATGTTATATAGATGATATTGCAAAAGATATCAGGTGCAAGTTTACAACCCATAATTTTCGTTGTTGCCACGTTCACAAAAGTTGGAAAGATTTCCTCTCCATATCTTGCCCCATAGTTGCTTTGAACATTTCATTTCTCCTTTCCACAAGCCATGTTATAGTGAACTTTGAGTGGGTTGTTGTTGTTCTGTGAACTATGGGATTTTTCACCCATCCTTCACCTATAAATAGGTCCATCAATCCATTTCCAAAAACACTTCACATTCTCATTCTCTCATTCTCTCATTCTTTGTTTATCTTATATTTCCTTTACAATATCTTGGGTTATTTATTTACTCTTTTTAATAGTTATCTTGTTAGTTCTGAGATCTTTGGAAAATCCGAGATATTCATGTTGTATCCTAGGGGACTTGCACGATACACCGTGGATAAGTTTTTCAGAAGAATTTTTGTGTCCACTTTTAGAAGAATAATATAATTATAAAGCTACTAATATTATAATAAGCTTATTGCAAATGACCAATATTTCTGTTTCCCACTTTATCGCACTAAAATCACACTGAAGCATACTAAAGAAGATAGAACATATTCAAGAACATCTTCAAACAAAATTTCATATAATGGCCACAAAAAGAAGACTCATATCACACTACCATTAACCCTGAAAAAGGAAGCTAGACCAAATTTGAGCATGACAGCTTGAATGTACCAACAATATTCTTTAGATTTAGGGTCTAGTTGGAGCTTCCAACTCCATGGTCACGTGTTTAAAGTAGAGAAATAACATAATACAATAACAGAATAAGCAAGAATCAGGGATTGCAATAACAAAATACAAAAATTAGACTTCCCAATTGATATTTTCAATCTCAACCAAATGCAACAAAGCACACTCAATATTACATTCATCCATAATTAACCCAATAATCAGAGCAAACAATAAGAGTCGCACATTAGTCACTAATCAAAGTGCAAACAAACCAAAAACGAAATCATAACAGAGGGAAAGAAGTGGAAGGACCTTGTTCGTGCCGGAAATGAGGAAATGCATAGTGAATGCTCGTGGAGACTACTAGTGCCCGATTGGTTGAGGGTTTGGGCTATGGAGAAATGGCTCGCGACGAAAGCCTTTTCGACATTGTCGTCGGAGTTGCTAGAGATGTTCGACGCTTTGCTAGTTCCCAATCAGTGTGGTGAAGGAAGTCACGATCTTCGACGACTTGGTAATATCCACTTGCAGCGACGAGTTACGAGATCTACGGAGACGAAATCGATAGCAAGAACGGTGTGGTAGTGTTGGAAAGGTAGAGTACTGAAGCGTTCCTGGGTCGCAATTCGAGCGCGAAGTCGCGACGAAGTTTTATGGAATTGTGAGGAGTGGAAACTGCGAGGTGCAAGGAGTGGGAAATTGCGTGGTGATCTCCTGCGACGAGGAGGGTGGAAATGACGAGGAGTGGGAAACTACGAGGTGCGAGGAGTGGAAAATTGCAAGGTGTGAGGAGTGTGGAAACGACACCGTTAGAGGTTGGGGTTGACTGAGAGGATTTTGTAGGGTTTGTCTTCACAAGAGCCAGTTTTGTGTCTTGTTTGTGCATTTGTCTTATTAAAATTCAATTTACTATGTAATAGAAAGATAGAATTAAATGAGAAGTAAATAAAAAAGAGTATTATGGAGGGAAAGATGGCGCCACTAGAAAAGACGTCGTAATGTGTAATGGGAGTATAATGGCGTTTTCAAATGCCATATTTTGCATACAAAATGTAGCAGTTATAGAACTCTCGTATTATGAAGCAAATTATGGCAGTTTTTTATAACCGTTATATTAAAACCGCCATATTTACTTCCATTTTTTTTAGTGAGGTGTCCACATGCAAAGTTGAATGGTCAAACCCCAGAAGAAGTATGGAGCGGAAAAAATATTGGCAATGACTCATCTTAGAGTGTTCGACAATGAGACATTTTCCATACCCACATGTCCTTTGTTTCTCTTTTGAATGGTATATCTTTTATGATTTGTACCAATTCTTGCTTAGACCATTCTTGTGAAGTTGAGTATATAGCACCACCTTGTGTGAGTCGTGCAATATGGCTTAGAAATCATTAAGCAAGTTTGAGCTACATTTGAAAGGTGGGACTGTGATATGAGTTGATAAAAAGTCAGTGATTGAGTTGGAAAATAAATGGTGCAATCATAAATGGAGCAAGCATATTGATGTTCATTTTCACTTCATCCAATGTGAAAGAAAGCAATGTGGAGTAGTGATGAGGTGGGAAGTTAAGATCAAGTTGCACACATTTTTACAAAGTGATTATCAATTGTGTTATTCAATAATTGCAAAAAGTTGATCAAAATAAAGAACGGAAGAAATATTTTAAGTTTACGGTAGAATTTTATAGAATAAACTTAAATGGGGTAGTTAATAGGAATTTTTCAGTTTTAGAGTGGAAAAATCAAGAGTTATTGTATTCTTGATTTGTAATGATTAGCGTACTTTAAGGCTTGAAATTGGAAAGCCAAATTTCATACTATAAATTCACAGTTATAATCTTTGATTAGTATGAATGAAAATTGAATCAGGATAGTCAGACAAAAAACTTGTTGTCAACACAGTAAAGGGTAGTGACATTTTTTGTTAGAATATGATGGTACTATTGTTCTTAAATCCTTCAAATTACAATGCTTAGCTATTTTAGAATTCTTCTTTTGCTTAAAAAGGTCCAATATTAATTAGGTTAAACTGTATTACACAGGGTGGCACCATATGCAAGTAGATGAGTAAGAGTGTAAATCCAAGACTTGATGCACACACAATGTCCTTGGGGAAAATGATTGAGGTTGGGCTTCAAATATCAAATAGGAAGAAGAGATTGGAAGTTGAAAATCACAATTTTTGTAGGTCAGAATTAGTGAGTAATGAAGTAATTTTATAGTGGGTTTGATGATCTGAGTCAAAGATGTGGTTATTTGTGATATGATGGGTGCGAAAATCCTGGAAGAAACCAAGTGTGCATGAGGTTGAGAATACGATTTTCAATTCCAATGTCTCCAAAAGCTAAGTCAAGAAGCGGCGGTCTATACCTTTTTATTGGATTTTTGTTCATATGTAAACCTTCTTCCTACTTATCCACCAAGCACATCAATTTGGTAGTTGGAGATTCATTATAATATTATTTTTTCTGAATTATGACATTGCTGCATTGCAATTAACAGCTACATATGTTTCTAACCATCAACTTGTATTCAAGTGATTTTCAAGAAAATCAACTTTCTTAATAATATGGTTTCTATTAGACACTGACTATCAAAAGCTATAATTCAATACTAAAATACTGCAAGTTGATGATAGTTTTCCTTTTAGGATTCTCTTTCTGTGCTTACTTTTTGCTGATGGCTTCTACACACTTTGCACAGAATTTGTCTAGTTATTACCGGTTTTAATCATCTTTGTTTATAAAAAAATCATGATGAGTTTTTGAGCATGTATATTGTCATTATACCCATGTAGTAACTAAGTATTCTTCATAGTTTTGTTCTCAATAATGTCATGATGTAGAAGTGAAAATCCAACCCTCTTTATTATATATTAACCATCTTAATCTATGTAGTTATAATTCAACCAGTCAATTCATCCGGTTATGAACACAAAATTAATGGTTTGGTGAGTTTGAATCATTTTTTTTTTTCATTCTGAATAATGTATATTGTTAAAGAATCATCGAACATATTTTAAAAATTTTGGGGTCATCTAAATCGAAATTCTAAAGTTCATAGGCCTGAGCATAGATTTTTAACCTACAAGTTCTGATTTTTTTTTCCGAGTTTGGATGTAAAAGTGTGTGTAATTAGTATTGAAATTCATTTCACAAAAGATTAAATATGATTTTAGTTTTTAAACTTTGAATGCAAAATTAAAATTCATTTGTTTCAAATTTTAATATATTTTGATTCTTAAATTTTAAAAATAAATGAATATAATCTTTTTAATCTAATGATGTTAATTTTAATTTTTTTCATGCTTGTTAAACGATATTTTTAATTGACCTTGATACGGAAATGTGTCAAATAGTATAACTAACTTGAATGTCAACCTAAATTGTGTTTGACACAAAAAGAAATTTAACATAGTTGAGTGAAAAAATTATATTTATCTATTTTTAAAATTTGGACACCAAAATATATTAATGTTTGGAACAAAGATGAATTATATTTTTACATTTAAGATAAGGGAGATAAAAATATATTTAATCTTTTTATAAAAACACTACATAGATAAATTAAATATCGTGAAAAAAGAAAGTGCAGATGGGTTGAATATTGGTTATATTAATTAGATTTTCCAATACATGATTGACACACACAGTAGATGAATCAATGGTTTATTTTTAACCTATTCATAATTGAGGTCAAAATTGATCTAATCGATCAAGTTCACACCTGCATTCACCAATGCACCAATAATGAATTAAAATTCAAACTAGGTAGCCATTGCTGAGTTGATAGCAAAAACTAGTTATGTGATCTTGAACTCCATTATTCAGAGGTAGAACATGGCATAGGATTCCCATACCCGTTGATGAAGCCAAAAATATTAATGTTACATGCAGTGTTCGTAAAGGTAACGGCACCAGCACTAGGAAGCAAGATGCATGTGTGTAGATAGTATAATATTTACGATTAACAAGTAAATAAGAAGGAAAATTGTTATAAATGGCTGAACAGATTGGTGTAGCCACAGGAACAGTGAAAGGGTTTAAAGAGGGTAAGTGTTATATATTTTTGATTTGGTTCATTCATTCATTACACTTCATCTGCGTGGTTGACCAGGTATCTGTGTAGCTGAGAGTGTGACTTTTTTTCATGTGCATTAGATTGAAGGTTGCGTGGGAATCCCTTTGGTGAATTTTGTGACTGTGAAACAAAGCCTTCCAGATCCCGGTTTTGCACCTATTTTCTTATCACCTTTTATGTCTCCGAGACCTAGAATTCTGTATTCTATGTTGCCCCAGCACGTGTATAAGCCACGGACTTTAAGGAATTTTGCTTTCTCTTTTATATATTTATATGTATATACATACACACACCCTTTTGTTTTTCAAATTTCTTTAATAATTCTTCTCATAAGCTTGTCAAAATAATACAATGACAAACCCTACTCCATGCCTGTGACCCCACACAAGAATTTCAGAAATAAAAGAGTACTTCAGCAAGAGAAATTTCCCAGAATGACTTCAATATATATATTTATCTGTGCTCGTACTAAAGAGTTTTGGCACACTATAAAGGAAAAATAGAAGAATATATGAAAATTTCACAAGTGGTTCACAGAACCAAGAATTTGTGTCTATGGGTTGTAAAAAAAGATCACAGTTGTTTGTATAGAGAGAATTTTGATGCACTTCACCACATATTTTCTGCTTCATTTCGGATTCATATACACTGTGTTGTTAATGGTTGAAGTGATGTGTGTAATAGTTAGATGCTGTCAGCATGTATGACAAAAGGTGATACACATTGGATCAGAAATTTGAAGACAAAGGTGTGGTCAAGGACATGTTGTGTTGTCCATGTATTATGTACTACCAAACAAATGTGGTCTCACTTAACCACCAAAGTTTGCCATCTTTCTCAATGGAGGAACATGATAATTTAAATATATATATATATATATATATATATATATATATATTCTATGAAAGAGCCAGAAAATAAGCAAATTAGTGTAGAAGTTAAAATAGCAATAATTAGGACAGAATTACACAAACTATTATAGCAAGAAAATCCGTGGAAGTTGTAGGGCTTAAATGGTCATTTTTGTTTGGCTTGTTTTTTCTTAATTAACACATTTGTTTTTATTACCACCTAGGATCCAGAATACTGATGCACCATCCATAGGTAGCCATTGCTGCATCCCAATAACCCAAAAGATTTAAATTGCTATTAATTAATTAATCAATCAATTAACTAATATTGCGTATGCTCAGAATATCGACTATATGTACACATTGTTAGACTTACAACTCCTAAGTTTCATACTTTACACTGAATTTGAGGCAAATTCTTCACTTTTATGAACATGATTCAAGGATAGCCACTGGATACTCATCCTTTTGATTAGTTGACTGCAGCTTTACAAACTAATTGCAATCATAATTATCCTAACTTTAAATTAATATATATATATATATATATATATATATATATATATATATAGCTAACTCTGAACTGGTTTTGTAACCAGCCGAAAAAGAAACACACGATCACTTTTGAATCATGATATATAGTACTTGAAAAATAATAGCATTTCTTTATAACAATAAAATGCCAAACTATAGTCTTGTAAGAATAAGTATTATATCATTTAATAACATTAAGGTTCATGTATTAGGAATATTGGAATGAGCAGAAAATGCCCTCTATCTGCATCATTCTTCTTTGACTTTGACTAGTCCGCGTGATTGATTTTCCCCATTTATTTTCATCTTGTAATTAAATTAATGGACCCAAAAGATATAAAAAACAAAATACTAATATGTTTTACATTTGCACCATATAATACATATATAATAAGAGAATGAGGAAAAAACCAAAGAAGTTACTGTCATTAGATATAGTAATTGATAGTTAAGCAGATTTTCTTCATTGTAATGAGGCGAAACTTGGGAGAAGGTCTCCCATTCAACGAACATTTACCAAAAGCCTAATTTTTGTATAGTATTCTTACCCATACAATGCAATGCATATATCTGCATATTGAAAACTGAATAAATTACCCATTTGATAGTTTATAGCATAACAAGAGACTTCAAGAACTAGCCTTCTAGCATTTTATTTATATAACTTTCTGATATCATCATATCATCATATCACAGCTAGCTCAATGTATACCACTTAATAATTTAATCCTCATTTTGCTTCTGCTAAATATTTATATATAAATAAAATATCTTTTTTATATATTTCTGTGCCCATTCTTGGTTGTCAGGCCTTATTTGTGAAGCTAGCATTTGCATTGATCTGCTCATATCTCTCTCTTTCTCTCTCATATTCTCTCTTAAAACCCACGTCCGTGCCCTTGAAGCTAAGAAACAGTGCAACCAAAGACTCCTCCAAGCTGTCTGGTTTCCTGTGTGGTTCTTTGTCTGCTTTCCTTTGTCCTTTGAGAGGCTTTCATCTTGCGTACCACAAAAGGTTTGTATATGCTTTTGTTCTGTTTCTTTTGGCATCACTTCTTTGTGTCTCATGAAAAACCTTTAGCTTTATTAATATTAGCTGTTTTTCCTTTTGTTTCGTTTTCTCAGGTCATCTTTTGTCTGTGCCTTTCTTACATAATTTCAGAAACCCTCTTTGGATCTTTTATCAGTGCTTGATTATGCCCCTTCACCCTTTCTTAATTCACAAACTTTTCTTTCATACATATAGGTTAGTTTGAAAATATATTTGCTTGTGTGTGTTTCAAAATGAAAATTTTCAGAGAAGCAACGAGTTGGGTCTTCACTGGTTGCTTTAATTTCATTCCACTTAGTTATTAGTTAAAGAAGTATGCAGATGAAGGTTTATTCCATTTTCCTTCTTTTTCTCTCTTTCGTTTTCTTCTTGGAACTATGCCTAATCCTCTCCATGCACGTAACCCGATGTCAGTGAATTTTTTTCTGTTATTTTTCAAACGAATCCATGAATATTAGCATACACATTCCTGTCTTGCTGCTGTTTCTAAGGAACTGTGTTCTAATGTATACAACACATGGTGATATGGCTAGAGGGAACGAACCATGGCAGATAAGAATTCTTTTCTGCTACTGTTCTCATAATCTCTAAGCAGTTCAACATCATGGAATATGTAAAAGGTCTAGATATTCTAAAACTAAAATTTCTCAATAATCAGAGACATATATACATGGTCAGAAAAGTAACTAGCTTTTGTTATAGATTCTTCTTAGGGTTTGCACTCAGATTTAAATTCCTCGTGTCAGGAAATGTCTCGTACTATGCATGGAGAAGATTTCAATAACAATACAACCATTAGATTCCATTGTATATAGAAATTTATCATAGGTATTAATATTATTCTACTTTGTCTTTAGTTTTGATCTGCAGAACTACCATGTAGGGTTGTAGCTAAACAGTGGTCTTGGACAATATTATATAATTTTCTGAGTTCCTCCCTCTTAAATTTTTTTTATTTTATGTTCATAAAGTACCTTTTTGACAGTGAAGATGAAGAACTTGCGTGATCTCGAGATTATCATTCTTTGGCCATCATTTTTAAATTTCTACATCATGGACTACTGTTAGTTCATACCTTCTTGAGAATAAACAGTTTCATCTACCCATTTATCAGCCACGTAAACCTGATTTAACAAATATATGTAACTTCATATCATATTAAATTGTTTATCTTCTTAATACAAAGGGATTTTTCTCTTTTTCTTTTGCAGTTAGCAGAGTGAAAACCTTGCAGACAGTAGAAAATGATGCCAGGCAATGGACAGTTAACAGTTCCTCCTGGCTTCAGGTTCCATCCTACTGATGAAGAGCTTCTCTATTATTACCTGAGGAAGAAAGTTTCTTATGAAGCCATTGATCTTGATGTCATAAGAGAAGTGGATCTCAACAAACTTGAGCCTTGGGACCTCAAAGGTATATACAACAAATTTATAACAAAAAGGGATATCCTTCTCTTTGTACTGTTTTCTATCTAGGGTTTTATTGTATCATGGCAAGAAAGACAAAAGATCTTGTTAACTATGAAATTTATAGTACTTCTTGAGTTTTTGTAACATGAACTAGGTAACATGTAGATGTTTCTTTGCATGCAGACAAATGTAGGATTGGTTCAGGGCCTCAGAATGAGTGGTACTTCTTCAGCCACAAGGATAAGAAATACCCAACAGGAACAAGAACAAATCGAGCAACTACAGCTGGTTTTTGGAAAGCAACTGGAAGAGACAAGGCCATATACCACACTAATTCCAAGAGGATTGGCATGAGGAAAACCCTAGTTTTCTACACTGGTCGTGCTCCTCATGGCCAGAAAACTGATTGGATCATGCATGAGTATCGCCTTGATGAAGATGATGCTGATGTTCAGGTGAGAAAACTACATATACATACACACTTCAACTATAAGTATTCATTCTCCAGATCTTAAGACGAAGGCCACATTATGAGTAGCAACTTCAATCAATGTTTTAGATATGAAAGATTATTTCATAACCATGAGAACTTATACAGACAAGAAGAAGCTTTTCTAAAAAGTCTTTCAAACATCCTTAAGTTATTGATTTCAAACAAAGTCCAATGAATATCGAGTTCTATGGATCCAACTTTATTTCCAGATATAATGACAGAGTTGTGATGTGTTTCTAGCAGGAAGATGGGTGGGTGGTATGCAGGGTTTTCAAAAAGAAAAACCAGAATCGAGGTTTCCAGCAAGACATTGAAGAAGAAGAGAACTTAACCCACATGAGAACAAGTGGTCCTTGCCATGTTCTGGAACCAAAACATCATATGCAAGGAGGATTATATGACTACAACTTTGACGGCACAATGCAGCTTCCACAGTTGTTCAGTCCAGAATCAGCTGTTGCACCAACCACTACTTGCTTGGCGACATCCATGAATGCCATGGACATCCTTGAGTGCTCTCAAAACCTGTTGAGGCTCACAACTAATGGGTGTGGACTGAATCTTATGCAGCAACAGGGAGAGAGGTTCAGTGGTGATTGGTCATTCTTGGATAAGCTTCTAGCATCTCACCATGGCATGGATCATCATCAGCATCATCCACAAAGCAAATGTAACCCTCCCACTCACCATGCTGCAACTTCTGTTGGCACTTCAGCTCAGAAATTCCCATTCCATTACCTTGGCTGTGACACTCATGATATCATGAAATTTTCCAAGTAGGGTTTTTCATTGCATTCATATATGCTCATACTTAAGGTGATGAGGTGAGAAATATTTGGTTCCTAAGTATGTGTAATATGTAGCATCTTGTTAGATACTCATTGAGATTCCACTCATTAATTTAGTTATTTCTTGAGTATCAATTGTATATATATGTCTATCTATCTATCATCTTCTATACGTTTATAATTAGATTTCAAGGTTTTTTTTTTTGTCAAAATATGATTTAAATATTTTTGACCAAAAATTAAACTCGATTGTAAGTTTTTTCCTTTTAAATTTGTAATATTTTACCATTTTAAAATTAGATTATGAATTTTTTTAGAATCTATAAATTTAGGGGAACATGACTTATTTTAGTGTTTAATTATTTGTTATAAAAATCAAAACTAAATACCTTTACAATTATTAAAATGTGATAATTTTGATTAAAAATACATGACTAAAACTTAAGCATTTTTGTTATTTTTTAAACAAGTTTCAACCTAAACCTAAAGGACCAAACGAAATAGTAAATATTGATTAAAAGGACTTGATGGAAAAAGTAATGGTGGTAATAATACAAATAAATGCAAGACAATTTAAAAGAAAAATATATGAAAGAATTACATAAATGTAAATTGAATAATTGTGAATGATCAAAATCAATAAAGTGATTTGGAAATCAAATTTAAAGAAAGTAAATCAAATTTAAGTATAATAAAGTACAAGGTAAGTAAAGCCTAATAATGTTACTTTTATATTCCTTCATCTTGCTTTAACAATGTATTGTTGTTGTCCTCCAAAATTAGATAGTTTAAACCCTATATATTTACAAACAATTTTCCTCTACCACCTTTCTTTGCTTCTGATTCAGTTTATATTATTAATATATGATTGTTATAGGCTATATATTGAATATGAACATTGTTGCCAAGTGGCATTTTATCTGCTTCCACATTTCAATTTGCATCATCTTGATTTCTACTAACCAGTTTCCATCACAACTTTATAGGTTAATCATAATGTAGTTGCTCTCATGCTTTCCTTTCAAATTCAATTATCCTACTCGGTTCTCCTGTTTTGTTTCTTTTTGTAGTTGCATATTTAATGCATCTTTCATAATTAAACTCATCAAATGCAAGATCAACATTTAAATGATTTAAAGTTGTCCAACTACAAAAACTGTTATGTTCTTCAACAATTCAACAAAAAAGAAAAAGGAAAATTATCTTTTGACAACAAAAATTTTGACAAACTTAACAAAGATTCTAAAAAAGGAATTAAAGTAGATTAAATTTTTATTTTTTAATTAAAATAAAATAATAAAATAATACTTTTCTACCTGAATAGGAAAAGTTTGTCAAAACTTTGTGAAAATCATTTTGTTAACCTATCATAACTCAAAGAAAAAATATATATAACCCTGCATGTGCTTAAACATTGCAAAAGTAACTTCATAAAGGACCTTCTTTGTGTTCACTTAACAAACCGGAAGAGAATGCATTTGTATGTCTATCCATCTTGATCAAGGATGACTATTTGGAAAAGAATTTTTATTTAAGTCAGAAGGGATTTGTTGAAAAAAATATTTGATTAAATTAAAAGTGATTTATTAAAAGAATACTTAGTTAAATCAAAAGTGGTTTGTTGAAATATTAATGGATTAAACGAGAAGTGATTTGTAAAATACTATAGGATTAAGCCAGAAGTGACTTATTGAAATAATACTGAACGTGTTTAACTATGAGTGGTTGCTATCTAAAAAATATCCATAAAAAGATAATTAGAAGTGATTTCGAGTTCAAACAATATTCAAGGGCTTAATCATAAATGGATGAAAGCCCAAACAACATTCAAGGGATTAGTCAAGAATGGTTGAGTCTAAAAAATACTAGTTTGTACTTTGTAGCATTAATCTACTTAATAGAACTTAATTTGTTAATTAAGAACTAGATTTAGTTTGTGTTGTTAGAGTAACACTATAAAAATATCATTTCTACCTCTCTTTCTCTTTATCTTTATGTGATAATAAAATGACCTGAGCAAGAAAATAAATTAAGTTATAAAGTGGAATATCTATCGTAATCCATCTAATAGCATACACAAATGTTACATTTTATTCATTTTTAGTGGTAGAAGAACAAATTGAATCAAAATTTCAGATAAAATCAAATTTTAATTTTGCATGAAAGTTTAAAAAATAAAAATATATTTAACCTACTAGACAACAACCTAAAACTATAAAACACACTCAATTATCCTAACATAGAAATCTGCAGCAGAATTTAGCCTTCATGACCTAACTTTGGAGTACTGCCATGAGTTATTATGGTCAGAGAAGTAAAAACTTGACCAAAGATAATACAACAAATCAAAAAGATTTTAAGGAACCTTCAACAGTGTAGGATGAAGGGTTTAAGGGCATAAAAATACAGGAATCCTGAATTTCTGTTTTAACTTGCTGCTAAAGATACTTTATATTCACTGTATATAATCATATATCCTTTAGTTACTGATAAAAAAAAAGATTAAATATGTTCTTTATCTTTTAATTTTTATTAAATTTTGTAATTAGTCCATTTCAAAACTTTGGATTAATTTAATCTCTCATCTTTTAAATTACATGAATTTAGTCATTTTAATTAAATTTTGTTAAGTTTATTTAATATTTTAAACGTATTTCATAATATTATTTGACTTAATATTAAAATGAAAATGTGTCAAACAGTATAAAAAAAATACGGTACTCACGAAACTTTAAATAAATAAAAAAAACTGCGGGCAATCACAATTCGTATATGTAAGTTTTCATGTTTTAATATGCAAAATGTAGCTTATCATTTCGAAAGCTGACAATGTTGAAAAAAGACAAAAAAAGATGATGATGAGAAACAAGATGCAGAAAATAACATATTGTACTGGATTTTGTGGTTATCTAATTGGAGAAATATGCACAGGTTTTAAGCACGCCATGAAAACACCATATATATAATCGTACATTGAAGACGCGACGTTCCGCAAATTGAGTGAGTCAGCGAAAATATTTTTCAAACATATCATCAATTTTAGAGAAAAAAAAAACAAAGTGTTGAAATAATTTGTACCACTCCTTTTCTGAATCCAATCTATTTGGGCCAAGCTAGTAGTGGCTCATACAGCTTCTGATTTTCGTGAGAAGAGTAAAGTACATATGGTGGCTTTGTGTTTTATTAGTACACTTTAAATTTATATTCATCCAAAGGTCTCCATCTACATCTTTATAAATAAGAAAACGTGTAATACTAGAGTATCTAAATATATATCATTATCATCTATTATATATTTGTGATTTCACTATATCAATAAAATATATAGAATCTCAAAATCATATGTCTTGTGTCGAATTAATATCATTAAGATAAATTTTTAATATAATTTTAATATTGTTAAAATAAATACTTTTTTTAATTTTATTTTATAAAACTCACTTGTAAAATCAATTTATACATGGAATTAAAACCATTTTTAATTTAGAACCTCAAAATATTTTGCTTATGGATTTTTTTTCTTACATAATATTTAGCTTTATTAATGTAAGACTTATATTTATCCTTGAGTTATTTCAAAACAAATATAAAAAATAGTATTACAAAGTTGTTATGATATTTTTAACATATAATTTCACATCGTTTAGGAATCGCGGTCAAAAATATTTTAAATACATCTTTTTTTAATCATTTGAGACACTTATTTATAAACAAAATTATGATTAATTCTAATAATATGTTATTTTAATGGGATTTGAAGTCCGAAAAAAAAAACATTTGTATTAGATGTTTGATTATTAGTTGTAATTCTTAAAGTTTATACTTTAATGAGTGGTCCAGCTAAATGATTGGTATTGACCATTAGAAACTTAGAAAATGTAAGGGCAAAAGAAATTTTTTTAAACTAAAAATGTCTAAGGAAAAGTTGCATAGGTCACACGGAATATAAGAAAACAAAGAAATCGTTTAAGAAGATCAATATGCATAACTTTGTCTTTTAAACTAAAAATGTCTAAGGCAAAGTTGCTTAGGTCACACGGAATATAAGGTATTGATTGGAGGGTAGGTTTAAGTTCTTTCACTAATAAAAATTAATATATACTGATAACTATAGTATTTGATGATGAAACATGTTCCGGTACACTTAATAAGTTTCACATCGGTTAAGTGAAGTTTAAATATTTATACCTTCCTCCATCTTCTGAACTGTCTTTTAAGGATAAAACCGTGACGGAACTCCAATGCTCCAAAGCGGACAATACTTCGGAAATGCAATGGTTGTTCCTAATGATCGCTGTCAGATGAACTTAGGAGTCTTGGTCAAGCGAAGTTTAAATACTCCTACCTCCTTCAACCTCACAGGCACCTTTTTAGTTAAAAGAAACTTTATCGCATCCTTAATTATATATTTACTAAAATTTATTGAAGATGGTACTCGGATTTAACATATATTTTTACAGGATAATATTAAAAGTGTTAAAAATTTGCTTATATTTAAGTTTCATTAACATTTTATATTTTTTTCCTTATATTTATTTTAAAGACATATTTAATTAACATAATTAATTACGACTTTTTGGTATGTGATCATTACTTAATGGTATGAAACTCTTAAATGAGTTTTGTTTTTTATGGATTAAATATCTTTTTAATATCTCAATATTGATGTAAAATTAGAATTTTTATATTTGAAACTTTAAAATATTTTGGTCTCAAACTTAAAAAAAATAATGAATATAGTAATTTTAACCACGTTAAAAACTTTTGACGTATCAAATGTGCTTTCTAACTAACATTAACATCAAAACGTGTCAAACAGTATAAACAACTTATGCTAACATAAAATACATCTGACACGTAAATTTTTGTAAGATAATTGGATTAAAAAGACTATATCCGTTTATTTTTTAAATTTTGACATTCAAATATATTAAAATTTCAGACATAAACAAATTTCAAATTTTAGAAACTAAAAATATTATTTTATTTTTTATTTATCACAAAAAATGTGTCTCTGAATGAATAAATAACAATTGAAGAAATGTAGAAGAGGAAGCGAATTGACGGACATAACTATACTATGTATGACCATTCATTTTATAAAAAATAAAACACTTTTAATCATGACCACTAACAGTGATAGTGTTCAAATTTGCATCTTCTTTTATGCTCTTTTATAATAGTGAAATATTCTCTAATTTCATCGATCATAAATGTTTGTTTAAGATTCATTATTTATGATCTTCTTTTACAATCACTCAAAGCTTTGTTACGAAACTGGGGACAAATTTTAAAACAAGAAATAGATATTTTAACATTTATATTTGTTTAACTTCAACAAGTTATATAAAATTATATCAATGTAACTATGGTTAAATATATATTTGGTTATTTTTTAGTTTTTGTCAATTTATTCTTATTATTTGTTTTTTTCAATTAAGTTCGGTTTTTGTTAATTTTGTTTAATTTAATTATTTTTTTAACATGGTTCATGTAATTAATAGATACTCGTGCCTTTTTATTATTTTATTTATTTATTTGCTTTTTTTCAATTTAAAAAAAATGTTTATGTGTCAAACCAACATCATGTCACATGTTAGTATTTTATATTCAATTTCAATCTTAAATTAAATATTTTTGTTCAATTTAGTCCGAATTATTTTAAAAAACGAGTAATTTTGTTCCTATGCAAATTGTGACCAAATTTAAGGAGAGTATTAAAAATCACATAACTATATATTAAATAAAAATATCATACAACATTATATTAATCGATCATATTATTTTATGTGATTTTTAACCTCTTAAAATTTTAAACCAATGGTATTAGTATCCACTATTAAAATTTTCGTTCTAATTTAAAACTAATTGTAACCCTAAACAAAAAATATTTAATAAAAATATGAGTATAAAATTTATATAAAAATTAAATTTGGTCTCGATTAGGAAAATAATAAAATTGCTCAATTTAACAAAAAAGAATTGAATTGAACAAAAATATAATATAAATATAAAATTGAATATAAAATACAAACTCTATCTGTATCGACTCTTACATGTGAATATGGATTCAACCTTATATTACACATTAATTTTATGAATTTGAATTGAACTTAAATTTCTATTTTTAAAATAATATATTAGACTAAAAACTGCTAATAGATCATTCATTAACAATCTTACCTTAATTATGGATATATAATCAAACCTAATTATAATGAAAACACATTGAGTTAAATATAAATTAATTTAATAATAACTTTGTTAAAACTATAAAAAGATATAACTAATTTGAGAAAGAAAAGTTGATATACGAAATGATGTATAAGTAGGCCAAATAACAATGATTCATGAACTACTAATATTCATCATTATAAGTAAAATTTCAGTTGTATGAGAAGTTTTAGTTTAATATGATAAATGAATGAAAGTAGCCAACAAAAGTGTTACTGAAGGAGCTGTGAGCAACGTCTGAACAAACATAGCCACAAGATACAATTGCATATTGTAAAAGATATTTTGGAATATTGTATATACTTTATTAAACATTAGATAAGAAAAGAAAAAAGAAAAAAAAAAGTGAGGAATAAAAATGTGATGGCTATAACAATGTGAAAGGTGGTAGTGAGAAAGGGATATAGTACGGGTTAAATAAAGTGATTTGAAAGGATAAATTATTCGTCTTGTTTTGTTATAGGTTGATGGGTCTATCTCTTTAAATTACTCTTAAAATCACTTTTTTTTAGTCAATGTGTAATTTTTTTATTTATAAAATTTTTTTAATACAGATTTAACCTTTTAAAATTAAATAATGTTGATTTATGTTAATGTCTCCAATCATTAAACAACACGGCAAATGTCTTTGAATAACATATTTTAAAATTCCTTGTTAAACTTTTTTATGAATATCTCACTATTAATTTTTAGATGAAATAGTGATCGCGGTGTTGGAATTGAAATTCTTGGCTGATTTTATATATATATATATATATATATATATATATATATATATATATATATATATATATATATATATATAAATTACATTAATTTTAAATTTGATACATTGATAATGTTTTTAATATATTAAAACCAGTGTAAATATGGAATAATAGAAGGTTGGAATCTCCATTTATTGTATTATATACTGACAAACATGTAATATTTTTCTTTTAATTAAACAACATTAATTTTCGTAGCCAAAAAGTTTTTACAGAACAAATCTAAAAGCATTTAGTCTTAATCATATTTAAGTTATGACTTTGAGAGTCTATTTATAGTCTATGGATAATTGATTTTTCTCTTCTTTTTTTTTTTTGTTCAGATAATAGGTACTTCTAATTTAGGTAGCTTCCAAGTTTAAATAGTGAGAGGTCTTTAACAAATATTTATGAAAGTGTTAAAATTTTATTTATAAATGTATATAAGTTTAAAAGAATTAAATATGTTAAAATTAAAATAATATATATATATATATATATATATATATATATATATATATATATATATATATATATATATATATAAGGATTTGGACGATTAAGACTTCTTCAATAACAACTAAGATTCGCCACTGGGTTTAAGATATTAAAAATTGTAAAACTTGACCTCTAATTCATCTCAATGATATTATAGTACCCATAATTTACACGTTTCTTAATGTTAATTGATATATTTGAATATGAAAAGAATTCAATATATATATATATATATATATATATATATATATATATGATGTATGTATATGTGTAAAGTTAGTGTTTAACAATCTTTACATAAAGTTGGCCTATATGAAGAATAATGAAATTTGATGGTACAGAATAACAAACCAAAATTGTTTAGTTATAAAAATTGGGAGATAAAAATATGCAATTAAAATTTTATAGAAAAAGCATATAATAGTAATTGTAGAAAAAGTATGATATTTTTAAAACGCTAATTAAAGTGGAAATGAAAGTGTGAAAGAGAGAATTTTTGGTAGGAAAAAGAAATCTATCACATGAGAGTAGAGTGGTACTGACACCGTAAATATAAGACAGTGATATATATATATATATATATATATATATATATATATATATATATATATATATATATATATATATATATATATATATATATATATAATTTGGTGTTTTTGGTTTGCGGTTGAAACACTTAACAGATTTTGGTGGTGTGGAAATTGCAAAACTCGTTTGATATATGTTTAATATATTGATTGACGTGGTCCTCAATAAATAATAATACTCTGGGTTGTTTGTAATTTTTATAATTAAAATATACAAAATTTGAATAAAAATATCCAATAAAACAAATTAATTTATAATTCTTTCCTAATTAATTTAATTATCAGTTAATAAGAGAATAAATCTTGAATCTTTTCATAAATTCTAAGCAACTTTGTATATATCCTAATGTTTAATTTTTATAATTAAGCAAACTTTAAATTTAATTCAGAATTAAAAAAATGTAATTATGATTCTTTTATTAAGAATAAAAAATGATTTGAATTAAGTAAATAATTATTTTTCAAATCAAAACCTATATTCCAAGATATTAGCATTAATCTTTAACCTTCAATCTTCTGCGGAGAATGATGTGTGGAATTCAAGATTATAAAAACCAAAAAGAAAATAGAAGAGAAAAATAGAAAAGGAGAAAACAAATCCATAAAATAGAAAAGAGGAGATTGGTCCCCTAGTGAAGTATAGTGAGAAGTATATAAACATGCCATTAAAATCACACCTAACCTAAACATAATTAATCGTATTAAAATGATGGTTGAGTTCTCATTAACAAGTATTAACTCCAAAATATTAATACAAGTTTGAAAAATAAATTTGTTTCGGGTCAGATTTCGTAGCCTAACCTAAAATTTCATAGCATATAAAATTAAAGCCTGAAATCTTTATACAAGATGAGTTGAGCCACTTAATACATTCTAATTTTAATTTTAACAGCTTAAAACTAATAAAATAAGATATTTCAGCTTAGTCTTCAAAACAAATAAACAAATGTATAAAATATATTAATACAGTCTTACAAATGATCAGACTATATAAATATATCAATTATACATACCAAACCTTTCTAACTCTAAATACAAGCTAACCACTTACAACAACTTCTTATTGAGACCTCCTTCCGACCTAAAAGATGGCTCCTCAACTTCTAGAGGTGCCTTTGAAACAGCATCCACCACTGCTCCCACCGGATAGGTGATCATCGCAACATACAACACAAGACAAAAACACAGAAGAAAGGTAAGCTAATGACTTTTAAAGAATTTTCGTAAACCATATAATATTGATATATCTAACAACTACAGACAAGAAAATATTCACATACATAAATTTATAAACTACGACTCAACTAATCCGGATACATGCATTGAGGTTGGATCCAGTCAGTTATGCACTTGTAATGGCATCTCATGCTCTGTAGAGCGACAAATTAAGAGTCAAAACTCTACCACATACAAGGTTAGTCCGTTAACACCTATGGTCAAGGAAAAACCCTAGGCTAGGACCTCCTGCTCCTCTCACCACATACCTCATTCCTCTCAACTTGAGAATTTGAATGGTTATTAGAGCGTCAAGATAACTGCCAAGATAATCCCTACCTCAATACATACACTACCACAATCACTACTGTTCCTGCAGAGAACAAACAAGATAAGTTAGGCACAAGCGTCACCTTACCATGTAGTCCGCTATCTCTTCAGTTGGCCTCTTCCCGGTCGATACATGTCAGCTTGAACCCAGGGGGGTTACCTGCAGAAGAGTCTCCGAAGCTCAAGTAAGTCAAAGCTCTCAGAGAGTCAAATCAGTGATTAATGAATGAGTACCTTTAATTGTTGGGGTCCACGTGTATTTATAGAGCATTAATGATGTCTGACCATCCCATGGGATGGGCCTTGACTTGTGCTCTAGCTTGGGCTGTGAGTGGGCCAAGGCCCTAACCCAGGCCCTTAAGGTTTATTGAACGCGGACGCTTCCATTATACTGAGTTCGTTGGAGTGGTCGGCCTAGGCTCTAATCTTACTGGATATGCTGGAGTAGTCGGTCTAGGCCGGCTACTTGCCTTGATGGCTTATGTTGGTGATATGAGGTGCATGTTATCCCTTTAGATGTTTAGTTTAGGTTAAAACCGGTACAAGTTAGGCTAACTCGGCCTAGGCTGGATACTTGGCTGCCTTGATATACACATTGTTTACTTATTTGGTCGAGTTTGGCTAGGTGTGGTACACCAGTCCCCCAGCCTTGTCCGATATGAGTTATCGGTCAAGGGTGATATGTGTTAATATGCTAGCGGAACCGGCTAGGTGTGATACACCAGTCCCCCAGCCTTTAAGTGTGGTGAACAGTGTTAAGGCTAAGAAGTTGTAACCGTCAGAAGGTAGGTGAAGGGGTGTCAGTGGTCAAATCGAAAAAGTTTTGGCGCCGTCGTTTTGAAGTGTCATATCCTTTGCAATGATGGTGTCGATTGGTCTGGGGTATTATTTTGGCGGGAAGAGTTTCGTCATTTGGGATCGTGGTCTATAAATATGGGTTTGGAAACAGATGAGGGGTTACTTGTTTCATTTGCAAGAGTTCTGAATCCAGAGATCTTGTGCACGTAATACTGTCCGACTAGTCCTCACTTTCGACCGACATCTTCTCGAAAAAACAAAACCAGGCATGTCTAGTAGTGATAGCATGTCTACGTCTAGTAGTAGCGAGAGTACCGAGTCAGAGAAGAGTAAAGATAGGGGCTTGATGACGAGGGTACGAGTTCTAAGGTTGTTACAAGTGGGATGCCAATGGAGGTTGTGAGGGAGGTTCGGGAGGATCCCCCCGAAGAGTTGGAAGAGAGCAACTGGCCGACGAAAGGCGGCTACGGGTGGGTGGCTGCTGATGTTCGTGATCAATCGTCTTTATTCAGGTGGTCCCGCTAACTGAACTCTTGGTTGAATTGCACACCTGTTATCTCTAAGGGTGTCAGTAGGGGCATTGTTTCTCTAGAGAGGGTTAGTGCTATCGACCGGGTATGCCATGGGCAGGAGGGGGCTACCGAAAAGTTTTTCTACATGTACATGTGCCACTTCTCTCAACTTCATGTGCGATTGCCGCTAGATGATTTTACTATGGGCGTATTGCGGGCGTTGAATGTGGCACCTACACAGCTTCATCCAAACAGTTGGGCCTATTTGCAGGCCTTCCGCATTTTGTGCCAATCTTTATACTTGGAGCCCACTCCTTACGCTTTCTTGTATTTTTACGACACTAGACCTCAGCGGCCGGCTACTTGGTTATCCTTGATAAGTCGCCCTAGCATCAGCAGACTGGATGCCTTCTCCCAGTCTTTCAAGCATTTCAAGGATGGGTACTTCAAGGTCGCCGTCAAGGAAGGGGGCAAAGCTCACTTTTTGAATGCGGATGGGGTACTAAGTTTCCCTTTAGTTGGACCAGCAATCCTTCTCGGTATAAAGACATGGGAATGGAGGAGTTGTCGGCTAGTGATAAGGAGGTGGTGGGGATGTTGTTGAAGTTTGTCGATAAGTTGCCCACTAAGGGCCTAGTTAAGGTTTATAATTCAGTGCACCCGATAATAGATATTGAAGGTATCTATTTATTACTTAAGTTGTGTTAATAATGTTAAGTTGTTTTGATCCGAGTTGTGATGTGTTATTGTAGGGCATGTGGCGTAGTCTAGAAAGAAGAATCTGGCGTTTTTTCAGACATTGAGGAAAGAAATGGCCGTTAAGGCCAAGGCGGCTGGAAAGACTGATGTTCCCAACTTACAAGAATCGGTGGTGGAGGTGCACGTCCACGGCGGGACAAAGAGGAAGGCTGAGCTTCCACCTCGACCCGGGAAGGGAAAGGATGTGAAGAAGGTAAGGGCGGCCCTGCTTGGAACGGGATCGTCTAGCGGGGAGAAGGGGTCGGAGGCTGGGCTGATCGAGTTGCCGGAGATATCCGTGAGGAAGGATATCTTGATTACCCTCCCAGACACCATCGTAAACTCTATTGACAACATGGATGCGGAGCACATTGTGAGAACAATGGTGGAATTTGGGAGCAAGGCTTTAGTTCTGAGCCGGCGTGTTGGGTCGCTTTATAGGAGGGAGGTGAAGGAGGGTGGTCGGGAGAGAGTGGAGGAGTTGCAAGGGAAGGTAGATAAGTTGGAGGAGGAAAAGGCTGCTTTGGAAAAGGCAAAGGAAGATTGGGAAGCGGAGAGGAAAAGGTTGGTAACATGGAGGGTACGTTGCTTGGACTCTGAGGAAAAGCTGAATAAACGTATAGGGGAGTTGGAGGAGGACTACGATGATTTGAAGGACAAGTATGATGGAGCTGTTGGTGAGCTTGATGATCTGAAGAACATCATCATACAGGAGTAGATTAATGGGTTTGAGAAAGGATTGTGGCAGGCGGCTTTTTTTCATCAAGATGTGGACGTAACGGACTCGAGGTTTGATGTAAATAAGGATGTTATTGATGGGAAGTTGGTCCAGGAGGATAAGGAGAGTGGGAATGAGGAAGCGCAGCAGGTGGTAGAGGATGAGAAGAAGGCGGGCGATGCCGAGGAGGTAGCAGCTGATGCAGCAGAATAGGATTTCGTCTTTAATTGATTTGAGATTATTATGAGCCTATGTCTGTAATATTTGGTACATTTTGTTACGTTGGTACATTCTTGCACTTACGTTTAAATGCAGTTAAGGTTTTGTATGTTATTGTGTATGTCGGTTTTGGATTATATGTGATGTATGTGTGACGCAATCGATTGTATGTTAAGGGTGTTCGACCCAGGCCGCTTACTTGGGGTAAGGGTGGGGAACTTTAACGAATTAAGCAATTATTAAGGGTGTTCGACCCAGGCCGCTTACTTGGGATAAGCGTGGGGAACTTTAACGAATTAAGCAAGAGATAAGGGTGTTCGACCCAGGCCGCTTACTTAGGGTAAGGGTGGGGAACTTTAACGAATTAAGCAATTATTAAGGGTGTTCGACCCAGGCCGCCTACTTGGGATAAGGGTGGGGAACTTTAACGAATTAAGCAAGAGATAAGGGTGTTCGACCCAGGCTGCTTACTTAGGGTAAGGGTGGGGAACTTTAACGAATTAAGCAAGAGATAAGGGTGTTCGACCCAGGCCGCTTACTTGGGGTAAGGGTGGGGAACTTTAACGAATTAAGCAAGAGTTAAGGTTGTTCGACCCAGGTCGCTTACTTGGGGTAAGGGTGGGGAACTTTAACAAATTAAGCAAGAGATAAGGGTGTTCGACCCAGGCCGCTCACTTGGGGTAAGGGTGGGGAACTTTAACGAATTAAGCAAGAGATAAAACACATAGAGAATCATAAAGTAGGGAACCCTTCTTTTTATTATCGAAAAGGGGTGCCTCGTTAAAACCTCCTTGGCCAAAACCCTCCTTAGGGAAAAAAGACCAAGTGAGGAAAAAGAGTACACCTGGGGTTGCAAGTATTGGTTCGATTACAATACACATTCAGCTGAAGTAGAACTTGAGTTGGGATATATTCCATATGTTGGGAATCTCTTCCCCAGACAATTGTTCTAGGCGATAAGCTCCTCCTCCTGCATCTTCTCGTATGCGGTATGGGCCATCCCAATTGGCGGAGAACTTGCCATCCTTCTTTCTAGCACTGCTGGCCATTCTCCATACTAGGTCCCCGATGACAAATGATCGTGGGTGTAGATTTGCATTGTATTTCCTGGCAGCTCGTTGTTTGGCAGCTAGGTTGCGTATCTGAGCTTTTTCTCTAAGTTCGGGTAGGAGGTCGAGATGTAAGGCCATGTTTTGGTGGTTGTAGGTTGGGTCGTATAGTTCTCGGCGCAGGGATGGTTCACCAATTTCTACTAGTATCATGGCGTCTGCGCCGTAGACTAAGCTGAATGGGGATTCGTTTGTTGATGATTGGGGATGCATCTGTAAGCCCATAGTACTTCTATTAACTCTTCAGGCCATCGGCCTTTGGCGGTATCCAACCTCTTGCGCAGCTCTACGAGGATGACTTTATTTGGTGCCTCTGCTTGCCCATTGGTTTGTGGATGTTCTACAAAGCTTGTGATGTGCTTGATGCCTAGGCCGATGTAGAATTTGGCTAACTCCTTGTCGATGAATTGTCGACCATTGTTTGTGATAATGGTGTGTGGTACACCATATCTGCATATAATGTCCTTCCACACGAATTGCTGGACTTGCTGGGCCGTGATGGTGGTTAGCGGCTTGGCTTCGATCCATTTGGTAAAATAATCGACGGCTACAATTAGGAATTTTACTTGCCCCTTGCCTGGTGAGAAGGGGCCGAGGATGTCCATTCCCCATTTAGCGAATGGCCATGGGGATAATATGTGATGTAGTTGTTCCTGTTTCTGATGAATAAGGTTGCCATGTTTCTGACATGGCTTGCACTTCCTGACATGATCCTGACAGTCTTCTTCTATAGTGGGCCAGAAGTATCCGGCTCTGAGAACTCTTGTAGCCATGGTGCGTGCACCGGAATGATAACCACAAATTCCTTCGTATAGCTCTTTGATGATATATTGGGCTTGCTTTGCCGTGACACACTTAAGTAGGGGTTGGCAGTATCCGCGTTTGTAGAGGTCATCGCCTATCATGGTGTACCTGGCGGCCTTAGCCAGCCAGGTTTTGTCCGCGTCGAGGGGTGGGTTGTCGGTTTTGAGGTATTGAATGTAGGGGGTGGTCCAATTTTGGCTTTGGGAGGGGGTGACGCTATTAGCTGGGGTGTGGGTTAAGTTTTGGCAAGTGTGTGTGATGGAAGGTGTGGATAGTGTTTGCTGTAGTAGGGATCAGTTACGGTTTTTGAGCTTGGTGCTAGCCAATTTGGAAAGGATGTTGGCCTTGACGTTGTCGATTCTTGCAATGTGTTCGACGCGGACTTGTTCGAAGGCGGATTGAATAACTGCACGGACCAGATGGTAATATTGTAGAAGGATGGGGTCTTTGATCTGAAACTCGTCATTTAGATGGCCTACAGTGAGTTTGGAGTCGGTTTTGCACGTTAACTTCTTGACGCCGACTTCACAGGCTAGGGAAAGGCCGGCGATGATGGCTTCGTATTCGGCTTGGTTATTTGACGTTTTGAAAGCAAAGTGAAGGGATTTTTCGATGAGGATGTCGTTGGGGCCTTCTAAGACGATGCCGGCGCCGATGCCCCTTGGATTTGAGGAACCATCTACATGAAGTGTCCACTGGTCCTCAATGGGTGTTTGTTGTAGGTCGTTGACGAAGTCTAAAAGGCACTGGGCTTTGATGGGGCCATGGGGTTCATAGCGGATGTTGAATTCTGACAGTTCCACGGACCATGATGACATGCGTCCGGCTAGATTTGGTTTTTGTAATATTTTTTGGATTGGGTAGTCGGTCTTAACGGTTATGGTATGGTTTTGGAAATACGGGCGGAGGCGGCGTACCGCGTGGACCAAAGATAGGGCTAGTTTTTCTACCATCTGATATTTGGTTTCAGGATCTTGCAGTGTTCTGCTTACAAAATACACAGGATGTTGTGTGCCTTCTATTTCTTGAACAAGCACTACGCTGACGGTATAGTCGGTGGCCGTGATGTATACCAATAGGGGTTGGCTGGTGTCCGGTTTGTGGAGGATAGGTGGTGAAGTTAAGGTTGTTTTGAGTTTTTGGAAGATTTGTTCACAATCATCAGTCCACGTGAGCCGCGTGGATTTCTTTAGAAGTTGGATTATGGGTTGGGTTTGTTCAGCTAGTTTGGGTAGGAAACGAGAGATGGCTGTGAGACGGCCAATGAGACGTTGGACTTCCTTGACAATAGTGGGGCTGCGCATTTCGATGATAGCCTTGCATTTTTCAAGGTTAGCCTCTATGCCGCGTTGGGTTAACATGAAACCAAGGAATTTACCCCGGTCAACGCCGAATACACATTTGTCGGGATTGAGGCAAAGGTTATATTGACGTAGTGCGGAGAACACTGCTACCAGGTCTTCAGCGTGTTGATGATGGTTTGGGGACTTAAAAACCATGTCATCGACGTATACTTCAACATAGTGCCCTGTTAGGTGACTGAAAACTTTGTCCATTAGTCGTTGGTAAGTTGCCCCGACGTTTTTGAGGCCAAAGGGCATGACCCTATAGAAGTAGTTGGCATCGTCCATGATGAAGGCAGTTTTGTGCATATCTGCTGTGGCCATGGGGATTTGGTTATACCCTGAATACGCATCCAAAAAGCTAAGCACCTTGTTTCCTGCCGCGCCGTCTACGAGTCGATCAATGTTGGTTAAGGGGTAGGCGTCGCGAGGGCAAGCCTTGTTCAAGTCCGTGTAGTCTACGCACATCCGCCATTTGCCATTGGCTTTCTTGACCAAGACAACATTAGAAAACCAAGTGGTGTATTGAGCTTCTTCTATAAATCTTGCGCTCAGTAACTTGTCGACCTCGACCTTGGCTGCTTGCCGACGTTCTTCCCCAAGCTTGCATTTTTTCTGGGATACATAGCGGGCTTCTTTATATATGGACAACTTGTGGGATGCCACCTGGGGGTCTACTCCAGGGAGGTCGGCGGCCGACCAGGCGAAAAGATCTTTGTTGTTGATGAGGATAGGTGTGATGGTGGCACGCTCGTCAGAGTTTAAACCGGTGCCTAAGTTAATAAAGTGACCATTGGGAAGCTCTAGAGGAGTGGTGTCCTCAACTGGTTCGAGGCGGACATCCCGACCTATTCTGGGGTCAAGGTCTTCGCCGGATAGGGCTATGCTGGAACCAGGGGGTCGTTCGATATGGTTGGTTTGTTGGATTGGGAGTTGTGGTCGCAAGCTTGCCATGTAGCATTCGCGTGCCAAGCGCTGGTCGTAGTGTATGGTCAGGATGTCGCCGGATGGGGCAGGGAACTTCATGGCCAAGTGGGGGGTGGAGACGACTGCGCCAAGTGTATTGAGGGAAGGACGACCCAGGAGGATGTTGTAAGATGTTGGCGCATCGACAATAAGGAAGCGGATTGGGATGGTTTTGGTTTGGGTTCCGTCCTGAAAGACGGTGTGGAGGTCTATGTAGCTCCGAGTGGATACTTGTTCGCCGGAAAAGCCATATATGGGCTCATCATATGGGACCATGGCGGTGTTAGGAAGTTGTAATTTTTGGTAAGTGGTCCAGTAGAGGATGTCAATAGAGCTGCCTTGATCAACAAGAACTTTCTTAACAGCATAATTCTCGATTTTGACAGTGATGACCATGGGGTCATCTTGTTGGTGGTCGAGGCCGTGGAAGTCATCATCTGTCAATACAATGGGGGGCATACGACGTCTGTGGTGGGAATGGGTGATGTGGTTGATGGATTGTATATGGCGGAGGTATCTTTTTCTAGCAGAAGAGGTGGAGCCTCCGCTTGCGAAGCCACCAGAGATGGTGTTAATGGTGCCTCGTAAGGGGGGGTCGGCAGGGGTGATGTCGGTGCGGGCGGGCTCTGGTTGTTGATTGTTGGGTTGGGCGGGGTGGCTGTTGTGATGGGAGTCATTTGGTTGACGTTTGTGGTCAGGTTGCGGGGGGTGACGGGATCGAGAGGAGGAGGAATGGTCATCTCTACGGATGAAGCGGCGAAAGTGGCCAGCACAGACCAGTTCTTCTATTTTATCCTGGAGTGCTTTGCATTCTTCTGTAGTGTGGCCATGGTTGCGGTGGTAACGACAATATTTGGTCATGTCGGCGTTGGGGGTGTGGTTGTCTTGCGTGGTGGAAGGATTAGATCGGCTTGGAGGGCTTCGTCCAGAATGCGGGAACAGGCTACTGTGAGGAGGGCGTATCTGGTGAAGCGAGGTTGGCGGGGTTCACGTGGGCGGGTATCAGGGCATGGGTTAGGCTGTGGGGGTGGGGTTGGAGGTGCTGGCAACGTAGTCGTTGCAGAATTTATTGTGAAGTGTTTGCATTTCCTCCATGCGGACGTAGTCTGCTGCACGCAGCTTGAGTTCGTGCATGGAGGCAGGTGGATGGAGATAGACGTTGTTGGCGAAGGGGCCGGGTTGTAGGGTAAGAGTCATGCACTGGAGAATCATCTCCTGGTTGAGGTGTGGTGTACGAAGGGCGGCTTTACTAAAGCGATCGATGAACGCTCTGAGTGGTTCGTTAGGTTCCTGTCTGATACTCAGTAGTGATATGGTGGTGGTTTGATGGGGGCGACTTCCAGCGAAGTGGGTGGAAAACATGTGGGAGAGGATGTCGAAACTGTCGATTGAGTAGGGCGGAAGAGTTGTGAACCATTCTAGGGCAGGGCCTTTGAGGGTGGTGGGGAAAGCATTGCAAAAGACTGCGTCTTGGGACGTGTACAAGGCGACATGGGTGATGTAGACTTTAAGGTGCTCGTCAGGGTCGGTTTCGCCAGTATAGCGATCGAGGGTGAAAGGTTCCCACTGGGCTGGGAGAGGGGTGTTGGCGATAAAGTCCATGAATGGGTGGCGGCGTCTAGGCTGGTGAGGAGGGAGCATGTGAGGTGGAACGGGGTGGTTGATCATAGCGGGAAAGGTGGAGGTGATGTTGTGAGGGGGAATGTGGGTTGTGGGAAGATATTGTGGGTTATAGGGTGGAATATGTGTGGTGTGGAGGGCGGTGGGTATGTTGTAGGGGATCTGGGTGGTAGGAAGGGTGGCGACGGGGGTTGGGGGTGTGGTAAGCCCCGGTTGACCAGATGGAAAGTGATGGGGATGGGTAGAGGTAACGGGTGTCTGTTGGGTGGTGGTGAAGGTGTGGGGATGGGATTGTATTCACTTTCTTCCTCTGTAGGCTGGAAAGCCGGAGACTTCACAGCTTCAGAGGTTTCTTTGGCTTTTCCCTTCAGGTTGGGATCAGCCTCGATCCTTCGCTTGAGGCGGGAGTTCTCTTGTCTTAGCGCCTCCATTTCTTCAGCATTGCGCTTTTTCAGGTCTGCGAGTTCCTGTTGCATCTTTGCTTGGCCGTCTAGGATGGCGGCCAAATCAGGGGTAATGCTAAGAGGTCCAGAGGGACCAGCATCCGCTTGCTTGTTCGCTCCAGCTCTGCTGCGGGTGGAAACCATCTTTAGAGAAAAACGGGTACTAAAGGTGTTCGTCTCGTGCCCCACGGTGGGCGCCAATTGTTCCTGCAGAGAACAAAGAAGATAAGTTAGGCACAAGCGTCAGCTTACCATGTAGTCCGCTATCTCTTCAGTTGGCCTCTTCCCGGTCGATACATGTCAGCTTGAACCCAGGGGGGGTTACCTGCAGAAGAGTCTCCGAAGCTTAAGTAAGTCAAAGCTCTCAGAGAGTCAAATCAGTGATTAATGAATGCGTACCTTTAATTGCTGGGGTCCACGTGTATTTATAGAGCATTAATGATGTCTGACCATCCCATGGGCTGGGCCTTGACTTGGGCTCTAGCTTGGGTTGTGAGTGGGCCAGGGCCCTAACCCAGGCCCTTAAGGTTTATTGAACGCGGACGCTTCCATTATACTGAGTTCGTTGGAGTGGTCGGCCTAGGCTCTAATCTTACTGGATATGCTGGAGTAGTCGGTCTAGGCCGGCTACTTGCCTTGATGGCTTGTGTTGGTGATATGAGGTACAGGTTATCCCTTTAGATGTTTAGTTTAGGTTAAAACCGGTACAAGTTAGGCTAACTCGGCCTAGGCTGGATACTTGGCTGCCTTGATATACACATTGTTTACTTATTTGGTCGAGTTTGACTAGGTGTGGTACACCTACTAATCCTCCTTGGGTTAACATTAACCAATCTCAACTCAGTCTCATACAAACAATCTCATATCATATACTCATCATTCATACTAATTACAAAGCTTCTATGATAACTAAAGTACCACCCAATTTAACTAAAAAATACAAGTTTCAAGTTCTGACTCACTCGCCCAGCCACTGGCCCATGCTCGCCCAGCTAGTACCACTCGCCCAGTCACTAGTTCAGGTCTGGAAGTTCCAACTTAAGAAAATTTGGTTAAAAAAATATTAAATATACGCATTTTTAAAGTTGGAAGACTAAATTGTGTCAAAGTTTCAAAGGGAAACTAATTCCAATTTTTACTGAAAGTTAAGGGACCAAAAACATATTTAACACTATAAAATTATTTAATATTGTATTGGAAAGAGGAGAATGTGTAAGGAGGGCATGGGTTTTATGAAATCAAAACATGGTCTTGGAAGGAAATAGATGAAAATAAGGACAAGATTATAGTGGAGGACATTAGAAAAACACGTGTGATTGTGAGAGAAAAAATGCAAGTTATATAAACATACAAAATTGTGAATTCTAATAAGAAAAATGGATGAAATCAAAGTATTTAATAAAGAGGTCTAAACGGGGCCTGTTAGTTTTGATGCACTAATATTTTACAACCAAGGGGGCTGAATTGGTTTTTCAAATTTTTGATTTGTTCTTACACTTGAAAAACAGTTTTTATGAAATCTTTAACCAATTGACAAAAGGAGTTTAAGAATGCATATTGTTCAACCTTTATACCTAGCAAAAATTAAAATAGAATGAAAGAGAGCATAAGAGACAACAAGATTTATACTAGTTCGATTCAAATGAATCTACATCTAGTCTCTAGTTTTCCTCACTAGAAATTTCACTATATCAACAAGAGAAGGAATACAAAAAACACCTATGCAATTCCTAAACTCTAAAACCACACTTTCTTGAAAACACCCCTTCAAGAAATGTGCAAGCAGTAATGCTCCAAGCAATTACACACAATTAACACAATCATAGTGATAACACACGAAATTTAAGATTCAAGAAACTACAAGAAACTGGTAAAAAAATAGTGACAATAATGGAACACTAACACTTGATTTAGTACACAACTTTGGTGTCAATATTACACTTCATTTGATCTTGATGATCATTCTTGATGAACACTTAAGCACTTGCTGCAGAATTTGCTCTAAGAAGATATTCCACACTTTTGTCTTTCTTTTTGGATGAAAAAAACGTTGCTTTCAGAAGGTGTAGGGATTTGTTTTTATCTAACAGCTGCTGTCAGGACGAGTCTAGTCAACTATATTAGTTTGCTAGTTGACTACATTAACATGGCCCAAATCCAAGTTCTAGAACTAACCTAGTTAACTAGATTAGTATCCTAGTCGACTATCAAGACAACAGATCAACATTTTCTGATTATCACATACATATATTTATGTCTTATTTTAATTCCAATCATTCTCATGCTATTGTGAACATCATTAAAATCAAAAAAATATCACACATACACTTAATAGCAATAATCTTCCCATTTTTTTATGATGGCCAAAACAAGATAACATTGGTGATATATACATCAGATTAATGATTTCAGTTACCCATTTCACAACCATGTATTTAAGCATATATCATATCAAAAATTTTCACAGAATAATTCATACCAAAATATAATGCATGTTAGATCAATTTAGATCAATGTCAATTTCTCCCCCTTTTTGGACATAATCAAAACAGGGAGTAAACAAATCAATCAGCATAGCCTATACTAGGTGAGATTAAGGAACTAAACTGGTAAACCCTATCAGATATATGTAGAGAGAAAAGAAATAACCTAGTAAAGGCCAAAAATGAGTAAGCAACAGTGGAAGTTTGCTTTAGTCAGACATGTCATCTGTAGTGGAATAATTTTCATCATCAGTGGCAGCACCAACAACACTATCAATAGCTTTTGCCATGGTGTGATCTTCTTCTTCATCAGTTGAATCGTCTTCACTGGTATCAGAGGCAGATTTGGATGTTGTATTTGCAACATTTTCATCAAGACCATCGTCTTTATCATCAATATGATGATACTTCAGCAGTTTTGTGACCTTGGCATTCAAATGTTGAATTGAATTGTGAGAGCAGCAAGAGACTGTTGGATGTCAGATTGTGTGGATTAGTCAATGGAGAGTGGTGGTGGTGATTTTTCCTCAGTTGTATGGGATTCATCCTTGAATATCCATCCATTATCAATAAGGATAAAACCCATGTGATGAAGGGCATTGAGTTCTATGATGTTGGTGTGAGTTAGCGTAACAAAGATTTCATCAGCTAAGTCAAGATTGTAGTACTCAAACACCTTGGACAAGAACAATGCATAAGGTAGGGAATACATGGGCAGTTTATGGTCTTGAGGATGGTATCACACTCATGAGTCATTATTTTTCTCCATTCCACTAGCCTTTGTGTACCTATTTGACAGTTGTTCAGTGCTTAATTGTTCATCTTTAGTGTGTTTTCATCTGTTGGGCTTTATTGGGCCACTATTCCGAATTTGGGTTAATTTCACATTATTTGGCCTAATTTTCGTTTTTAATTATTTTTAGGTATTTGGGTGAAGTAATTTTGGAGCTTGGATATTAATATTTAGTTGAAGAGAGTTGCCACATCATTGCCACATCATTTCCACGTCATTTTCACGTCATCTGAGTGAATGGGCCAACATTTGAGGCCCAGTAGAGGCATTTTTGTAATTCTGAGTGATAAAGTGACAATTTTGTAAATAGTGGTGACAGAGTTGACAAGACCACGAAAATTAGGTCTCTTGGCATGCAAAAACCACACTCCTTCTTCTTTACTCTTCTCCAACCTCCATTTTTCGTGCTCTCAAGCTTTGATGGGTGTCCATGGAGGTGCTCCTCTCGTTTTTGATGTTTTTGCACTAGTTTTTGCCATTTCTATGCACATTTGACAGCACCCAATGTGGTATTTACGTTTTGAATGCATTTGGTAGATTGGGAATCTCATTTTGTGAATTTTATTGACTTGGAACAACACCCATTGATGGGTTTTTCTATTTTTATACCATAGCAACGTTTTTCATTCAATTGAAGCTCTTAAATTTGTCTTTTGATGTTGAAATCACGTTTGGAGAGTTTAAAGTTAGGGTTTTTGATTCTGTTTTCATGATTCCAGTTTTGAAAAGCTTGTGTGCTCCATTTTCCATGTTTAGCTAACCTTTTTGTATTGATTCCTTGAAGAAATTGAAATGAAACCATGAGATTGTTGATTGTTTTTGGGTTGTATTTGGAATTGTCTCTATTTCAGGTTGCGTTTTGATGATAAATACGTTTTTGATGCATGCTTAATCTCAAATTCGTGTGTGCACATTAATGACTCGTATTCATGCTTAATGTTTATGGGTTCTGCCACAACTTGCTTTAATTTGTGGGTGTTAATTGCCTGAAATCGGTTGTGCTCAATGACAATGAATCCATGGTAATTTTCGCTTAGTTAATTACTTAAGGTTCATGAGAGCAAATTCGAATAGAACAATTAATTTGGTAATCTGTGATTGGTGGACTTTCAATTGAATCAAGGAATCATTGCGTTTTCATATAGCTGTTAAATTTCTCTACATTGCAAATTTAATTTTGTGTTGAAACTGAATCTGCCACCCCCCTTTTTTTGAGTTATACTATTGTGTTCATCTGAAAATTGAAGCTTTGGACGAAAATATTGGTCGTTAGGAGACGACTTGGTTCAACTTTTGTATACTGCATTTAACTGTTTTAATTTGGTGGGGTACGACCTCTATCACACACACAAAGGCAGACTAGTTGATTTTAACTCTGGAGTTTAAGGCATGCATAAGAAATATGTCTTCAGTTAAGAGTTGCGCATGATTACCAGCCCTTGGGGCTAAAATCTAGCCAATGATGAACACCATAACACAATCGTCTCTCTTTATTCCACCAGCTTTGTACAAATTACATTTCTTTGCTTGTGTAGGATGACGCAACAATGATTTGTAGATCTCTATTTTTCGTAGATTCTAAGAACCAACATAGGATTTTTCTCCCCCTAAATGAAAGCCCGCAATCGTTGTCCAAACCGATTCATCTAGGGTTATGTTTACCCCTTTTACCCTAGATACCAAAATACCATTTTCCTCTCTAGCATTTGCATAAAAGACTTTAAGAAGATCAGGATAGTAGATACCTCGAAGTTGCACAAATTTTTCCAGGCTTTGATAGGCAAATTGCTCTTGGAACTAAAAACCATTGTCGCGGAAGAAGCCTATGTCGATGTATTTTGGATTGACAATGTTGTGATCCTTCTAGTTCTTAACAAAGTTAACTTGCTTCTCATCATCACTGATTTAGCGATCGAGTTCAGCAGGGCGAGATGTTATTCTTACAATCGTGCGCTTCATTCGCTTTGGACAGGAGGATGAAGATGCCATGGATAGATTTGCAGAGAATAGGGTTTGTGTGGAGAAGAGAGGAGAAGAGAGAAAAATGGGATTTTAGGGTTCTGAATTGATTTGGGTTTGATGGTTTTGTTTTGGATTTTGGAAATTAAGTTTAAAGGAGAAGAAAACTTTACCAAACCAATTTTTTTCTAGACATAGTTAACTAGGTTATTAATCTAGTCAAATAGCTTTGAATTTTGACACAGAGAATATAAAAGATGTGTGAGTTAACTAGGAAGTTGACTATTTTATGCAAATTGAGAAAACCTGATGCAGAAATGACAAAATGTAATGGAGTATGAAAATGATAGTTAACTAACGAGTCGACTATGTAATGCAGAAACATAAAAAACTGATGCAGTGGTGACAAGTCTGGTGTAGTATTTAGATGATAATTAACTAGTTAGTCAACTTTATTTGCCGTAGAGTGCAAAATGTGATATAGTATCTATGTAGTACATGTAAAATCAAGTATGCCAAGTTCATTTCGAAGTACATAAAATCTTTCTCTAGCCAAAGTTTTAGTAAACATGTCAGCCAATTGATTATTTGTGTCAATATATTCAATTTTACATTATCTTTTTGCAACATAATCCCTAATAGAAAGATGTCTTATTTCTATATGCTTTGTTCTAGAATGCATTATTGGATTCTTTGTGAGATTTATGGCACTAGTGTTATCACACCTAAGAGGAATGTTCTCTAAATGAATGCCATAATCTCTTAATTGATGCTTGATCCATATAAATTGTGCACAACAGCTTCCCACAATAATATATTCCATTTTAGTGGTGGAAAGAGCAACACATGCTTGTTTTTTAGAATGCCATGATATTAATGAACATCCTAATAAATGACATGTTCCACTAGTGATTTTTTTGTCCACTTTGCAGCCACCAAAATCAGAGTCATTATATCCTACCAATGATATGTTGGCCCCTCTAGGATACCATAGGCCTAGACTTTTAGTGCCTTTCAAGTATTTCAAGATTCTTTTTACAGTAGTTAAGTGAGACTCCTTAGGACATGATTGCAATCGTGCACAAACACACACACTATGCATGATATCTGGACGACTAGTAGTTAAGTAAAGTAGAGAGCCAATCATACCTCTATACTTTGTTTGGTCAATACACTTGCCTCCTTCATCAACATCTAGATAGCAATTAGTGGCCATAGGTATTGAGGATTCCTTGCAACTGTCCATTGAGAAATTACAAGAAACTGATACAGAAACTGGTAAAAAAATAGTGACAATAATGGAACACTAACACTTGATTTAGTACACAGTTTTGGTGTCAATATTACACTCTCTTCATTTGATCTTGATGATAATTCTTGATGAACACTTAATCCCTTGCTACAGAATTTGCTCCAAGAAGATATTCCACACTTTTGTCTTTCTTTTTAGATGAAAAAAACGTTGCTTTCAGAAGGTGCATGGATATGTTTTTATCTTACAGCTGCAAAATCCTAAACTTATAAAGGTTATCGTGAAACATGCATTGGTTGAATTGGTTGTGCACTTGGTTTGATATTGGGGGGTCATGGGTTTGAAATTTGGCTTAAGCGAAATAACTTCTTTTTGCTAAATTCAATTTTGGGGATGAAGTGAAAAGCAACACGAACCCTAGCCGTCAGAGAGCAACTAGGATGGCTGAAAAAAAGTATCTCAAACCACTCATTTAATGATCATTAAGCCCACTAAATACTCATTTTCGTTTTATGGCTATTAACTCTAATTAAGGAGTGATTAAAAAGACCAAAGAGGGAAGGAAAGGGGATAGGTAATTAGCTATTGGTAAGTGCAGTGAGGAAAGGAAAATTCAGAATAGAAACTGAGTTGGGAGTGATAAGAATAGTGGAATTGGAAGAGGAGCAACTAAGGGCATTGGTGATCAAGGCGTAAGTAAATAATTTATCATATTAAGCAAGGAGTTCAGGTTAAGGGAGTTCCTTACTTTGATTTAATCGTGATTGCATGTTTTTAGTAATATGCTTGGTGTTTGAAAATGCAGAGTATATCAATTTATCTTAATTCTATCGCATTTCTAGAAATTTTCAAAAACCACTTTATGGCATTGAATGAACCGCCAGGCGACTCATGCTTTAGAACCCAAATTCTTGGTTTTCTTCATGAACCACCGGGCGGTTGAGGGCGACCCGCCAAGCGGCACAAACTATGTTGCCCAGTTTTCTCTATTTTTTATGTTTCAGTGGTGTGATGATGCTTGAATTGAAATTTTATGGTACGTGAATAATTGGAATGATGAACTATTAGTTATAATTGTGTAGTTGAGAAAAATTGCATGAACCTTGTACTATTGGGTATGAGAGCTCAAGTTGGAATGAGAGATGATGTAATATGTATCATATATGTTGATTGGTACTCTATGGTATGTCAATAATGCAATGGGTATTAAGATTGAACTAAACAACTTGTTTGCTATTAAAAATGTGCAAAATGAATAAAAGAAGTGGTAATTGGGGAAGTTAGGGTTCATATCGTTGCAGGAAGAATCTGGGTTGATCCCAGAAATACGTGTGCCGCTTGGCGACTCAGAAGCTGTCGCCAGGTGACGCCTTAGTTCAGCTAGAGTGTGGATTCTGTTAGGGTTGTGCATGATTGTGTACTATGAGGAATAACTTAGAACATGTTATATGGATTAGCTGGGCAATAGGGTGGAAGAACTTCAAGCATGGAATATGAAATGAAAATGTATGAGAAGGAAATGATTGAGATATATGTTTTAAGCTAAATAAAGTTGCATGCTGATATGAACCAAAGTTATTAGAAAATGGTAATTATGTGCCATGTATGATTGGGTTAAATGATTGAGAAATGTTCATGGATAATATAATGAGTGGGTAGTAGAAAATATTATAGTTATGAAAAAGTGGGTTTGAAATTGTGAATATTTGGTAGTGTGATTCTGTCTAGAGCATGATTGAATAAAGTTCATGTGCAATACTGTCCAAATTATGGTGACATGAGTTATATGAATATTAGATTGTAAGATTATAAAACTTGGAGTATATTGAGTGTATGTGGCAGATGTAAAGTGTAACATCCTTAAGGAATATTACTTAAAAATACATAATGAAAGAAATAAAATATATCAAAAGACGTAGTAATAATACTCCCAACGCGGGAAATTTTGAATTTATGAAAAACACGCGCCAAAACTTATAACATAAATAATAAACGTGTTACAAGTTCCCAAGAATTTGTATTCATAAATGAAAACATAATAAAATACATGTGAAAAAAACCCCTAGCTCTAATCCCAAGCTAGCCCTCACTCCGTCGCCTGAGCGTCCTCAGCATCACCTGTATCAACATCTGCTCCCGTGTAACGAATCACACGATCATCGCCATACATAGACAAAAAGGGTGAGCTGAGAAAATAAAATAACAGATATAAAATACGCAAGATAAATCATACACCCCTCTTATTCACTCTACATAGTTCTTGGCCAAGACTTTAACCCCAAGGCTTATAGCGTTCAAATCACACAACTGGTTAGCCTTGGACTCGGGAATATGATGCTCACACGAACCTGCCCGCTCGTGGTCCTGCCTCTATGAACCTCCCCACTCGTAGTCCTGCTCTACGAACCTCCCCGCTCGTAGTCTTGCTCTTCGGACCTACCCGCCCGTAGTCCAACACATGTGATCCACCAACCCTGTACCTCCCCGCACGTGGCATCTCTCAAACATGAGCGCGGAACATACGAACCTACCTCGCTCGTATCCCCACGTGAGAGTAATTGGATATGAACCTCCCCGCTCATATCATCACATGTTAACCACCATCCATGAACCTACCCGCTCATGGTACAACATCTCCCGATCCAAGCATAACATCATTGTCAATTAAAAGCAACACACACAGAGCATAACCTGTTGTGCAATTACTTGGCGCAACACCCAACACCGCTAGGCGATACAGGTCTAGACCTCCTGGCGGTACCTGCCCGCCGTCAGGCGCTAGCGCCTTCCAACGCCACTATATTTCAAACACCGCCTGGCGGAGCACACCCCTGCCGCCTGGCGCCACGTAATGTAGAGACCCTGACTGCTGATCCTATCGCCTAGCGGCCTCCTGCACTGTTGGTTTTTGGCACCCTCTTTAATCTATCTCATAACCTGATCACTACCAAAAGCCTCACACTCCCACCTTTACTAGGACTTTACACAAATTTCCCAGCCAAACCTTATTCAATTCTATTATTCATAACTTCTACCCTAACTCCATGCAATCTCAACAATTAATTCCCAAACTCCCCATCCAAGTATAATAGCTCAATCAAATTACCTAATTCATCCCTTTTGACGTACTCCAATCAAAGGTGGAAATCAATCCCCAATATTGACTATCTAAAGTTCATAACAGAGTAGTGACTTACCCCTATTGATATTCATTGTCAATCAGCTCCAACTCTCATGCTTACTATTTTACTACCTCACTTCATACTGCGCCCTCATTACTTGACTCATCAGCCACAACCAATTATGACTCTCCCTTTCAAGGTAATTCCACGCTTCCTACCCACATTCTTATATCATATTATTCATTGTCACACCAACGTTCTCATTTTCTAATTGTTATCAATGCATTTCAATTTCATTCTCTCATTTAGTACACTATATATGGCGCAATCCACTTCCTATCCTTCTAAATTTCTTTCACTCAAGCTCCCTTTCTTCCCAACCACTCACTCATAATTTCCCTCGCCCCACTGCACCAGACTTTTCAATTCACTAGAGCTCTGTCTCTCCCTCTCTCGCAGTGACCCACAACACAACACCCAATTTGGGACTGCCACACGTCATCGCCTGGCGGCCAGCACGGAGCCGCCAGGCGGCATATCAGAACCGTGCCACACTGCACCTGTTTCCACTTACTCCCCGATTCCAATCCCACTCCTCTTCATTCTAGTAATCCGTTAGTCAATCATATTACAAACGTAAATCAAAATTTGTGATACTAATCCCCTCTTGAACATGGTACCAATTAAAGATTTCATCACCAACGAAACATACACAGTATCTGGAACCTACCCTCACGTAAATAAAACCTTAAGGGTTATAATCACAATCTGAACTATAATCACCCTCAACAAAGCATCCACGTATAATTAAATATTCCCAATCGGTTAATCATTCCAATGGAACCCCAACACACGCAAAAATCCAAGAAAACAACACCAAACAGTCGCAAACATCAAGAATCGCCTGGCGGAATGCAATTCACCGCCAAGCAACTCAAACTCAAAAACCCAGTACTTCCAGCACTGATGTGCCGCCTGGCGGCACATGCATGCCCGTCAGGCGGTTTCTTGACAGATTCCCAGAATTTCGCAGAAGCATCATGATTCAATAGAGATCAATCATACAATTCAATCCATATCATTACAGGACATTATGCACGAATTAAAAACATCAAAAACAACTCCCCTTACCTGAATTTTCCGCTCCAAATTGAGATTCTCACTCTCCTTGCACACCTTCTTCCCTTTTCTAAAAAGAAGCACTTCAACTCTTCTTTCTCTGGCCTCTTTCACGAACCAGAACCACCCCTTCTCACTCTCAGTACTGTCTACACTTTTCCCAGACTAATTTTTCTCTCCTTCTCTCTTCTCTCTCAAGCTTAATGTGCCCTAATTGTTCTTTAATTTGCTAAAACGAATTTTATTAAATAAAAATTATGGCTAATGTCATTCAATGGATCTTAACCCATTGTTTTTTAGCCCCTACGTTGCCTCTCCATTATCTGCTAGGTTTCCCAACCCTTTCATATTCATGCCAAAAGAAATTAGCAAAGAAAGGATGAATTTGTCCTTAGTAAGGTTTGAACTCACAACCCTTCAATCACAAAGCAAGTGCACAACCAATTCAACTAATCATGTTTCGTGATAATACCTCAAATTCTAAGGTTATGTTATCACGTCCCACATCCAAATATAGAGCATAGAAATTCATAAATTAAATTACATAAAAATGACATACATAGGACTCGAACTCAAGTCCACTCACATAATTAAAGTACTCTCAACCACTTAAGCTAATACTTTTCCACGTCATAACAATCCGCATTAAATACTTTAAATGCTTCTATTACCCGCCATTATTAAATAATTATTTAAATAACTATTTAATTTTCTTAGGTCTTACATAAAGTAGTATATGATGAAGAGCATGTGTGCATGATAATAATCGAATTGGTATATTTAGGTGTGTATCTATGATTTGGGGATGGTACTGTAAACTATATAATTGTGTTGTGGCAAATGGGAGGTACAATATTGACAATTTTGTGGCTTATTCCAGTAATGAATAAAGTAACGCATGCTAGGACATGATAATAGATGATTTGGGCATGAGTTATTTGTATATGTTGAGTTTTGGTTATAATATTATGTCTGAAATACTATGATTGATATGAGAATGATGGATTGTATGTTTGTGGTCTCTTAAAACCTGAGGAAAATGCCAAAAACCAGTAGCATTGCGCTACTGGTATGGCGCTTGACGGCACGGGACGAGCCGTCAGGTGATGGGTTCCAAAACAGTTGCAGTGGCCACTGTCTACGCAAGGCGCCTAACAACAGGTTTGGGCCCGCCAAGCAGTGATGGTTAGAATGGATTCCTAGATAGCGCTTAGTGCCTAGCGGTGTGAGATGCCTGCTAGGCGATCTGGAACCAAGTTTCACTTGGCGACGTGAGATGTGCGCCAGGCAATTTTGGGTGCAGAGTTGGCTCGTGAGAAGGTTTTCTACACAACTTTAGGTGATTGGGGTAACACGTGGCCACTTTAGGCTATAGCCCGGTGGTTTAGGAAGTCCAGTAAAGTGTGCGAGATCGTGGCTCGTACGGTGATGTTTCGAATGATTTCCCTCTTCAGTGCATCTGATAGAGTTTTGGTAGTCTGGGAACAACTATGAACTCCTGTTCGTTTTGGGAAACTCCACTTGGTGTCATGGTGAGAGGCTGTGGCAAAGTTATTCCCACGTATGGACTATCAGGTGGTGGCCTGTGGTCGGAGGAGTGAGTAGACACTCGTGCAGCAAAGATCGATCAGTTGATTCATCAAAGGGTGTAGAAATAATAGACGTCTAATTAAGGGTTGAAAGTTGAGGAACTAAGGAAAAGGGAAAATGCTAATGTGTGTTGTAATCTTGAGATGCTTTACTTATTGTCATATTTTAATTGTTTATTTAAATGAGCTCACCCTATCTATGTGTTTGGCGATGATCATGTAACTTGTTACATGGGAGCAGATGTTGATGCAAGTCAGCATGTGGATGGTTAATGCAGTGGAGGACAACTATGGGAGATTTAGTAGTTCTTTTATAATATTTTTCTTTATGAAGAAATATGGACTATTTTGTAATACTTTTATAGATGATTCATTTGTGTAATAATTGAACACTGTAGTTTTATTTATTATTGGCACGTTGACTTTGGATTTCAAATTTTCCCACGTTTTGGGAAAGAATAAAAAATTAATAAATGAGGTTATTTATTTATAGGTATAATTAGTCGCATAGTACCCAGTTTGGTGCTGAAGTTTCTAATTGGTACCCCGGTTTTAAAAAAGTCTCAATTACGTACCCAAATTAGTTTAAGTGCACCAATTTAGTCCAAACCGTTAAATGTTCCAAAACGGTGTTTAGAAAGTGGTGAGGTAGCAGTGCAGAAGGGATACGTGTCAAATAATGACATGACTGGTTGAATTTATAATTGTACAGTGTTCCACGTGGTATTTACATTTAAAGGAGATTTGCCCCCATTTTCATTGTCTTCTTCCTCCGATATCTTCTGCCCTAATCCAGTTTCTTCTTCATCAATATACCCTTTTTCATTAGTACTTCTGTTGTATCTATTGCTGCTATAGAATTGCATATTAGGATGCTAGGCCTAGGTCTCATACTCACACCCATGGTGGCATGATGCCATTTCAGTTTGTTTGCTTCCTCTTATGAGCTAAGATATGGTGTGAATTTCTGAGTTTGTTTAGGTTAAGTAGAGCAACAGAGATTACACGTGCAGTGAAATCGCCATGGACCCGTCTATCATGAAGCTGCTAGAAGATGATGAGGTTTACTCTATTCTTCTTTCCTTATCTTCTTTGAAGGAGAAAAACTGTGGTCTTAGTCTTACCGATTTGGGGCTTTGCTTATCAGACCACTATGTTTAAATGTTCACAGGATGAAACAATGAATTCAGGGGTGGATGTGGAAGCCTTACAGGCTGCGCCTAAACACATAAATCAACAAAATTTCACAAAAAACAACCCTAACATCAGAACCCTAATCACAAAATCAAAAAAAAAACACAATACCAACCTTTCGTTAACAATGGCCGACAAGTAGCTCTCAAATCTCCACTTCAGTGTTCGAAATGCGCCTTCAATTTCTCCAGCACTTCGCGAAGAATCGTCCACCACTTCGTCTCCCCTGCCTCACCTTTCCCCAATTTCACGTCTTCATCACATGCTTCTGCGACTTCTTTTTAACTTCTCACCCCTTTTTTTATATTTTCGTTCTTTTCTTTTTTTATTTTTTCATTACAAGACATATTTAATATTCTTCTCCAGATTTCCACGTCATTAAATTTTAATCACCACTTGTTCCAAATTAAATTCAGAGACCAACCAATATCAGTCAACGTTAACCTTTCTAACGGCGTCAACTGAAATGGACTAAATTGGTGCACTTAAACTAATTTGGGTACGTAATTGAGACTTTTTTAAAACCGGGGTACCAATTAGAAACTTCAGCACCAAACTGGGTACTATGCGACTAATTATACCTTATTTATATATATATATATATATATATATATATATATATATATATATGTATATACATATATATATATATATACATATATATATATATATATATATATATATACATATATATATATATATATGTATATATATATATATATATATATATATATATTATTCTTGATTTCTATTTTAAATTGAGTAATTTCCGGCTAGGATGTTACACCTCATGGTTAAACATCCATGCAAACTAATAAAAAAACCAATTAAGTTACACACTAATGGCATATACAGGACTTGACCCGAGTTCTCTCTACACAACTAAGTACTCTCAACAAGGGATGTCAACGGGACAAGTAGGGTATGGTTAGTAGTTCCACCGAACCCTACCTGCTAGATAAATATTTATCCTGTACCCATACCCATATCCGTCGGGTATCCGTTATGCGGGTACCCATATATTTTTTTCATATCCGTGAGTATCCACAGGTACCTGTGGGTATTTACAAAATTATTTAAAAAAAAAATATTTAATCATAAATTCAAATAAAATAATAAAATACATTACTATCATAAATTTTAAATAAAGTTCAAATAAATTCAAGTTCATACAAGTCCAAATAGTTATAAAAATAAATATAAAATGGCGTTCATTCTCTTCGATTGATTCCTGAAAAATAAATAAAATAAACAAATAATAAACCTCGACTGCCACGTGCCAAGTATTCTTATTTTGATTCTATCATTTGACAACAAGCATAGCATAAACGTTATTGTCTATATAAGGTTTGATGTATATGCCTAATTTCAAAGAAAGGAAAGAGAAAAATGTCAGGGGGTGTACTTGGAAGAAGACAACGTACCAATACTTGAAACTAGAAGAATGAAGACAGAAGACAAGATGTGTAACTTAGAAAAAATTAGGTCAGAATGTTTTTTACTAATATATATATATATATATATATATATATATATATAATGGTATTTTTGTGAATTAATGTTTAGCGGGTACGAGTATCCACGAGTACGAATACTATGATACCTGTACCGTCCTGTTAACATACGGGTATCAAAAATACCCGTACCCGCGGGTAGAGGATATCCATTTTTAATATTCTTTTCCTACCCGTTACAGGTTTTATCCATGGATACCCATGAGTACAAATTTTTTGACATTTATACTCTCAACCACTTGAGCTAGTATTATGTCTTGCCTTCTCTCTCTGCATTAATTAACTTAGGGATTCCCACCCTCACGTTAATTAAATAAACATTTATTTATTTACTTAATTTTCCTGGGTCTTACAAGGAACAAATAAAGTGATGGAGTTAAAGGATAAGGTAATTGGATTTAAAAAAATTACAATGCTAATTGATTATGTGTCGTGCAGAACATTTTCAGAGTCTAAGAAAGTCTAGCTAAATCAACTTATTTAATTCTAGGAATGACAATATTTTTTGTGGATGTTAACTATAACACCCCTTTCGAGATGCCACGTGTAAAGTTTTTTCCTTTAAAACGTGGAGCACAACCTCTGATACCATCCTATTAAATAAGATTTTTTCACAATTATTTTATCTCAAAATATCACTTGATAAAAACTCATTCAAAACCTCTTTATTCATTAATATAGATATATAGTTCCTCAAAACAAATAACTTAAACCGTCAAAATGAGACTTAATCTCAAATCCTTCAAATGCAAACTCAACCACTACATTATTACATTTTTATGGTTAAATTACTGTTTTAGTCCTCTTATTTGTTAGGTAGTTTCAAAATGGTCTTTCAATTATTCATTGTCTCAATTTAGTCCTCATGTTTTCAAAAGTGACTCATGGAGAATCTGAAAAATTTGATGTATTTGGTTTATGTAGAATTTTCATGTAGTATTTTGGACAAACACTTGATGTAGTATTTTGGAGCAAAAAACTTGATGCTCTATTTTGAAGTATTTTGGAAGCAAAACTTGATGTTCTATTTTTATGTAGTACTTGGTTGTTGTTATAACATCCCTAAGGAATATTACTTTTAAATAAATAAAAAATTGTCAAACCTCATTTGTAACCGTACTTTCCCAAAACCGCGAGAAAATTAAAACCATGGAAACGTATACTTTACAAATATTCGTAATTATCATTTATTACAACCCATAAAATAACTAAAACATCAACTGTTTGAAAATATGAAAATATAAAAATTGTAAAAGTCTTTAAAGTCCCCTATGTAATCCTGCTCTCTGAACTCAAGCATATCCTGGCTCACCTGTCAAAACATCTGCTCTCGGATAACAAGTCATCCGATCATCTCCACACACAAACAGATAGGATGAGCTATGCACATATATATAAAATAGATATGACACCCATCCTAAAGAAAATAAATCTTACATAATCATTTTATTCTTTCAAATTACCCATCCATGATCTCATAGTCCATCATGAGTCATATGCAATGAATCTAGGTCTTGGGACTTTACTATGCTCCCACGAAACTATCCCTTTCGTGGTCTAACTCTACGAGCTTATCCCGCTTATAGTCCTGCCCTACAACTTCCTCGCCTGTAGCAAAACATTCAAGCCTTCCTCGCTCGAACCCTGGCACGCACGCAATCACCATACTATGGACTCCTCGCCCAATAGCAGCCAACGGGAACATAACTATTCCTTGCCCATCGTGCGTCCGACGCATGTAATCGTCATACTAAGGACTTCTCGCTCATTAGCAGCCGACGGGAACTAACCAGTTCCATGCCCATCATGCGTCCCACCACCAAGCACATCCCAGATCCCTATTGGACTTAATCCTTCAAGCCCTAACACAAGGTATGTGAACTTAGTCCTTCAAGTCCACAGATCATAACAACAACCAAATTTCAAAGTAGCTAATTCGCCTGGCGCAGCTTACACGTCCCCCGGAAAAACAGGCTCCAGATCGCCTGGCAGGCATCTCCCACCGCCAGGCGTCACTGCACGTTTAGAGACGCCATACCAATAGCGCAATTCTACTGGTTTTTGGCATTTTCATCAGGTCTTAAGAGACCCCAAACATGCAATGCATCTTTCACACATCAATCATAATATTCAAGACATAACACCATAACCCAAAACTCAATATGTACAATTGGCTCATGCCCAAATCAATTACTATCATGCCTTAACATGCCTTACTTTATTCGCTAAGGAACAAGCTACAAAATTGTCAATATGGTTCCCACCATTTGCAACAACATAGTTATACAGTTTAAAGTACCCTATCCAAATTACAGCTACGCACCCAAATCATGCCAATTCGATTTTATCATGCACACATACTCTTAATCAATTATTACCTTAAACCTACCACATACACACCATATACTCTGAACCCTAAAATCATACCGTTTAATATTTGTATAACTCATGCCACCATGATTTAATTGTGTTGCACCTATACTTAAATAACAAAGTTATCGTTGTAGTAACCTGTATGTATGAAACACCTAACCCATCCATCTCACATATATAAATATCATAATTATTACTAACGGACATACATACTAAATCACAATCTATCACACACCACCACACATTTTAAAGACAACCCAAATAACCGCCCATGACCAGATTATAGACCAAGTCCAAATTTTCGCTACATTGATGGGTCGCCTAGCGGCAGCCTCAGCGTCACCAGGCGATGCATGAAAATTCTGGGTTCTGCCTAGGTTTATACACACCAGCCGTGACTTGAGCAATTCCAACTACAGCCTCCACCATCATATTGATACAATTTCCAATGCACATATCATATAAAATTCATACTTCATTCATTTTATCTTTTCACTTGAAACAGTGCGCCAATTATAGTCTTGGATGTGCTTCTGCATTCTCAACCCCTACGAGAACCCTATTTTCCCCCAATTTCATGCGATACTATTACATTCAACATATAAATACTAACACAGCCAAATTCATCCACAACAATTCATATTCACGCATATAGATAATCGTGACAACATCACAAATATCACAAAAATCCAAAACAACCAAAACTGGCATCCCATTTTGCATCGCCCGGCGAATCATCATTTGCCGTCAGGCAGTTCATGGAGCTTGTGTCGCCTGGCGGGTCACGCATGACTGCCAGGCGGTTTCTGGAAAACTTCCAGAAACTAGAGCAGAACGCGTATGAAACATAAAATTGGCAATCCCACACATACAAGCATATCACGAATACATACAATTATCATTAAACATCGAGAAGAACTAACCTAACCTGGTTTCCTTTGCTTAAGCTTAGAGTATCCCTTGGTTCTTCCTTGCTTCACCAATAACCTTCCTTGGCTTATCTCAATTCAGTCTCAATGATTCATTCACACTCTCAATCCTTACTGGTTTTCGCACTTCTCTGCCTAACCAACAATGACAACTATAGAAACCTTTGTTTCCTCCCTCAATATGCTTTTTAATAGTGGTTAAAATCCTAAAACGAAAATGTCTTATTGATGGTGTTAATTATCATTCAAACACACTTAATAGCTTGTTTTCCAGCCACCCTTGGTCTGCTAGGGTTTCCTTTAACCCTTCAACTTCAAGCCAAAACTAAAAATAGCAAAAGTAAAGTTTAATTTAGGTTCTCCAAGGCTTGAACCCACAACCATGCCAATGCCAAATCAATGCTCAACCAATTCAACAAATTCATGTTCATGCTAACTAATATGATTCAATTATTATTCTATCTCACAACATGATCTACATATATTAAAAATAATACTAATCAAAGAGCACACAATTGGCATACATAAGACTCGAATCTAAGTCCTCTCACACATTAAAGTACTCTCAACTATTTGAGCTAGTACTTTTCCACACATAACATTCCATATTTAATGCCTTAATGGCTTCTCCTACTCGCATTGATTAAATAATTATTTAATTAATTATTTAAATCTCTTGGGTCTTACATGGTTGATATAAATATATATCATTTCTGTTATAAGTCCTGTTAAATATATATTATTATCCCAACTTTGCTTCTTTAGTTAAACTCCTTCTCTGTGTAATTCATGTGCACTGTGTAATAGTTTACAATGAACAATCATATATGCCAAAAAGATATAAATGAACTGGTTAATATAAAAAAAGCAAATACACAGAACACAACAATTTTGGAACATTATATATGATATGAAAACCAAATACAACTTTGGTGCACGGCATACCAGATCACACCATACCAGATTAAAACATACTAGAAACAACCCCTTCACAACAATTTAGGGGCTTTTGATCAATAGTGAAACTAATATTACATTAACTGCAACAACAACACAAACAATTCCTAGTAACCTTTTCACCCATTTCTCATTGGTGGAGCTCTAAAGGTGCGTGAAGAACTCCATGGTGCAGCAGAAATTGGATGAATGAGTGGAGGCAAGTTTTGAAAGCACTTGCAAGCTATGGTAGGTGAAGGAGGTGATAGGATTTATGAATCATTGCTAGCCTAAGGAAGGTGGCTAGAGGTAGAAAGAGAAAATCTCTAGAAAGAGTGACTCTCAAAGGCAATAGAGGGAGGAGTGATCTCAACTCAATTAGCATCTGTTGCATAAAATTTCAAGAGTGAATACAATGTTGAAAACTTATGGCTTTTATACTCAAGCCATTACACATGAGGAATCTCGGCCCTTGGATGAGAAGGAGAAAGCATCTTGGCCTTTGATGCTAGCTTGGAGAAGAAGGCTTGATCTTAGTTGTGAGATCCTAGCTTGAAAAGAAAGCCAAGTCTCCTAGCCCTCGGATGAAGGTGTAATGAATCCATGAGCTCTCCTTCCTTGCACCAAGTGATGCTCTTTGCCAAGCACAACAAAAATTGGGCCGAGCCCAATGTGTATCTCACAATCAACATGTTTTTATGTCTTATGCATTATTGAAAGCAAAGCCCAAACAATGGCCCAATTTAAATCTACACTACTAGATTTACATGCACTTCTTCAAGTCTTTGTGATATCTTTGGCCCATGTAAATAATGTGAGAAGCCCATTGAATTTGTGATCATCTAATGGGAGGCCCTTTTGAATCTTCTTCATCATTGATCTTGTAATTGGGACATTAAGTGGGCTTGCACTTGAAATGGGGCTTGAAGGTGCATTTGGACTTGTTGGGGTCACATCACTCATACAACTTATTACTTTTCCCTAAACAAACAATCTTTCTCCTCTATCTGATGATAACACCATCTCTGTCGTCAATATCATCTTTTCCACACCACTTGAAATAATTACACCCAACAAAATCTTTCCTCTCTGTTCATCAAATCAAGAACAACAAAATATATATTATTTACAATCACGAATTACAAAAAGTTGCAAAAAAAACTCAACAATATAACCTTGATATTTGGACAACCCCAGAATTTGTTCCCAACATTCCTACTTGTTTTTGCAATTCTCATGACAACAACCTTTCCACATTGACAAATGGGAGTCACACCTAACCCCTTCCACCCACCACCACAAGAGGACACACCATGATTTTGATTGCCTGAACATGTGCAAGACTTACACGAGTTAACTTGGGACATGTCTCTCAACACCAAAATCTAGGGACAATATGCTTACAAGAATTCACAACAACAACGAAACAAAGGGGAAGAATGAATTTAGGAAGGATCCTTGCCAACAATTAGGGTTTCATGATTCACACTTGTAAACAAAGTTATCCCTTTTCTACTTATGCCACATCAATTGCTCCTACTTCTTAAAAACTTTGACACATATCAATAGAATTTTGCCACCTCAGTACTGTTTGAATGACATTTGTTTAAATTAAATGAAGAGGACTAAATTGAGTCACGTTTGAAAACATGAGGACAAAATTGAGATAGCGAATAATTGTAGGACCATTTTGAAACTGCTTAACAAATAAGAGGACTAAAACAGTAATTTAACCTTTTTTTATTTCATAAAAAAAACCTTTCAAAGGTTAAATCAAAACTCCCAAAAGCTCCCCCAAGAACTCCTCACAGCTAAGTCTCTCAACTTGCATCTGCATAAACATCTACTTCGGTACAACGTAAGTCATACGATCATAACCACATCAACAAACATGCAAGGGTGAGCTAACCATGTATCACATCATATAACAAGCATATTAACATGTTAGTCACGTAGCATATTATAATGTAACATAACTCATTTATAAAAAAAATCCACCAGCATATGATCTCAACACCACAATCATCACTCATTAGAATATTACCGTAAAATAATATTAACGGTATGTCATTCTCTTATAGCCAACCATTATACTTTTCCTACGCACCAACGCCTCTTGGAAAAGTCTTTTTCCCTACTTTCCATAGACTTACTAGCAACAACTCCACCCACTCGACAAAGCCTTGGGTGGAGCACTCTTGCTAAGCTCATGCTAAAGACTTACGAAGGAACGAAACCCTTTTACCCTAACTCCACAAAGTCCTATAGGTAAAGAAACCATTTTGGCTTTATGGCTATCAGAAAATTCATACTGTCCCACCACATATGTATACTCATTCATGCAATATCTCATCACATCATGCCACATCATACCATTCCATACATATGCACATATAATTCTCATCATGACACACATAAATCAACAATCACACGATTATACAAATTCATGATCAATAAGGCACATCAAGGCCTCATCATCACTTGTATCACAACACATTGATATCATACAATTCTTATCATTGTATTTAACATACATCAATCATCAGGCCCAATATCCAATGTACTACAAACAGAGCCTATCACAATTTACCATAACAAAAACTAACACAATGCAACCATGAAAAACTAGCAATCATGTGTAACATAAAACTCCAACTACAGAATCTGAATTAAAATCAAACTGCTGAAACTATAGAACAACATGTTATGAATCAGTTGTCAGAAGTTCAGCTAAATTGGACAATTAACAAACCAAAAAACACAATTTTACAAAAATTGCACAAACTAGAAAAATCAGTAGTTTTGAATACCAGAAGCCAACACTTAACACCATACCTCTCGTAAAACAGAATGCTTAGAGCCCAAAAATCAGCGCCTAGTGCCAGACCTCTCGTATATTCGCTTAGGGATAGCGCTTAACGCCCGATGACGTGTAGATATACTCAAAAATACAAAAAACAGCGTCAAACACATGACTTTAGTCCTTTTAAAGGCAATCATGTGTAACATAAAACTCCAACTACAAAATCTGAATTAAAATCAAACTGTTGAAACTATAGAACAACATGTTATGAATCAATTGTCAAAAGTTTAGCTAAATTGGACGATTAACAAACCAGAAAACACAATTTTACAAAAACTGCACAAACTAGAAAAATCAGTAGTTTTGAATGCCAGAAGCCAACACTCAACACCATACCTCTCGTAAAACAGAATGCTTAGAGCCCAAAAATCAGCGCTTAGTGCCAGACCTCTCGTATATTCGCTTATGGATAACACTTAGCATCTGATGACATGTAGATATACTCAGAAATACAAAAAACAGTGTCAAACACATGATTTTAGTCCTTTTAAAGGCACACAACACAAATTAACATTAAAGCTCAAACAATAATACACCAAACTCCATAGCATTCCATACCTTGCTTCCCAACCCTCTACTTCATGCAAATAGTCCACCATTACAACTCCTTAATTCAACCTAAAATGCTAATCCAACCACGCAATGATACAACACCACAAATTCCCATTGCACTTTTATTCTACACCAAAACATTATCATGAAATTCATACCTTTTAATCCAATTTGTCCAACAAAACAATTCTTCCCTCCAATTCAAATAAAAGGTAACAATACTCCAATCATATTTCTTATCCTATTTAACCACAAAGTTCAACACAACCAAGTTCAACACATCCAAAGGCTTCATTCTCCATAAATAAAAAAAATCAATTCAAACAAGAAAAAAAATATAATCTACCAAAATTGGAAAGATGACAAACAAACAACTCCACTGCACCACGAACGCACACACATAGAAGAGCAAAAGTCCTCCTATTACATTTTTCACCCAATTCATCAAGATTAACCATTCTCAAGGCCACGAGACATCACTTTATGCCATACTCTGTAAGACCCGGGCAAATAAATAAATCATTAATTATTTAATATAAATGCGACTAATGGAATCTTTATGGCATTTAATGCGAGGAGTTATGACAAGGAATAATATTAGCTTAAGTGGTTGTGAGTACTTGGTTATGTTGAAAGGACTTGGGTTCGAGTCCTTTCTGTTATGCACTGATTTGGTATTTGCGTTTGTGTGTTTGAATCTTGATTGACGCTAAATAAGTTTCTTTTTGCCCCAAATGTTTTTTTTACGTAATGGAAAAGGGTCAGAAACCCTAGCTGTAATAGGGAGCAAATGGAAGGGTTGATAAACTAGGTAATGGCACTTGAATGGCCATTAAACCCATCTTTAATTATTTTTCGTTTTTTTATTAATTTAATTAATTAAAGGCTGGAAAAATTGAAGGTAGAGAAGAGGGTTGGGTAAACTAGTAGAGAGATTAAAATTGAGGTTGGAGAGGCAAAGTTTGTGCGTCCAAAAGGAGAGAAGTGAGGGTTGAAAAGAACTTTTGGTGTTGAAGGCAAGAGCTAAGTCAAATTTGGGTCGAGAAGAACTTTAGGATTTGCAATTTGAGCAAGGAATGCATGTTAGGGAAGCTGCCACTTATGTTTCATTTCTTTGCATAATTGTATGAAATATGATTGTGTTTTTCTGCCACTTATGTGTGTTTTGAATCCTGTTCATGTTTCTGCAATTTTCAAAACCCATTTGACGACATTGAAGGTCCACTAGGCGACACGAGCTATTAGTGCTATTTCTGGGCTTTTTGGGATGAACGGTTGGCAGTGTTGAAGTCCAGCTAGGCGACACATCAAGAATAACCCAATTTTCTAGGTTTAGAAAGAACTGCTTGGCGGCGATAAACACCCGTTAGGCGACTCATGCAGTTTTGACATGTTTTTGGGTTTTTATGCATTTGGGGGTGACTTGGATAAGGGAAAAGGGTTCTTAGGGTTTTGTTAATGGATGAATGTTGTGAATTTGTGATTCATGTTGTGTTTTTAATGATTGGATGATTTGCGAATCATATGGGTGTATGATGGTTGAGAATGATTATTAAACCTAAATTTAAATCCTAATGATAGTAAATTAGTAATTGAATGATGAAATTGAATGTGGGTGCATGCTGGAAAATTAATTAGGAGTGAAATTGTAAGTTTTGATCGCAGGATCAAATATTGGAGAAAATGTTGGGTTTCACGCAAGTGTAGGAATTCTGGAGCTGCCAGAATCTGATGCACCGCCTGACGGCACGTTCTTGTCGTCAGGAGACACGTAGAACTATACAATGGGGGAGAGAAAAACCTGTTGGAAATTTTAATTGGAAATGATTAAGTAAAAATAGGAGAAAATTAGGTAATTAGTAGATTATAAACAGTGGAGGTAACAAAGATGATTAGGGGGTTGTGATTATGGAAGTTGGTTGCTTTTACTACATCAAAAAGAGTTAGGTATCTATCTAAGATAAAGATTTGTGATTACCATAAAGCAATGTCATTTGCTATATTGCCTTTTTCCCTAACACATTAACGTATATGATAAGGATTTATGAACAAGAGAGCACCGTAAAACAATGTGCTTTGAATTTTCAATAATTTGTCTTCACTCTAGTGGTATTTTTGTTGCCATCGAACACGAAAGAATGGGAATTTTGACTTTAGCTTTCTTTACGTTCTTTTTAGCTAAAAAAAAGAATAAAACATCTTCTACGAGATCCACATAAATAATATTAATAATAATAATAATAATAATAATAATATTATTATTATTATTATTATATTATTATTATTATTATTATTATTAATATTAATGATGACGATAAAGAATAAAGAATGTCCTTCATATTTTGTCACAAAAAGAAAACAGGGTATCAAGAAAGTTATTCTTATTTTTCTTTTTTATTTTCTGATTTTTAATAGAAATATACGTATAGCTTTTATACATATAAAATTTCTTTTATTTTTATTCAATCAAATTAGAAAAACTATCTTTCTTGTTTTATTTCTTATTGTATGTCAAACACTCTAATTAAACTATTCTTATTAGAAAATTACTTGAACAAGCCTAAAAATATATTTAAAAATCATCTATTAACACGAACTCTCTAAAAAAGACACATTTAACTATGGACAACATGCCAAAATAATTTAACATCATACTCTTCCCACCTTTTGCTGAAACACACAACATATCATTCATATAAAAGAACCACATATATAAAGTAAAAATGGTTGTGATAGGAACCCATGGTAAAATCAACTCATACTTGAGAGAATGTTAAGACTTCAAGTGTGACTTGAAAATCTTATATAGAGTAGAAATGAGAAGTTGAATAACATATAAAAGAAGACCCACAAACAATAACCTTAAGAACAAAAAATTCCATTAAGTAATTTACTTAAATTCTATAATTACATGTGTTAGAAACATAATAAATGTTGAAAAATGAATTCATTATCAATTCCTTTAGCAGTGAAACACTTAAAAAATAGAGAGACTGTTTTCATCTTTGTAATTGCCCAATATTTCATAAGCATAAGCTAAGCCGTATACATGAATAGAAGTTTAAGAAATAACTAGCTACAAAAACTAACTAAGAATAACACAATAACTATACAACATAATTAAATAGAGAATACACATAAAAGTGAAAAAAGTAAAATTGCTTAGCTAAATAAAAGTAAAAAAGGTAGAATTGTTGAGCTAAAAATGGAAGGATAAGAATACATGTACTATATCTAAGCGGATAAGACCAATATGACTAACTACCCGGTTCAAACCGCCAACTTATAACCTCCGACATGATCTATCCTGTCAAAGGCTAGGGGATTGATGTACTATACCTAGACGACTAAGATCAATATAGCTAACTACCCGGCCCAAACCACCAATGTATAGTTCTAGAATAAAAAAGTAACAATTGGTTAACTATGCAAATGATGACACATACATAAAGGCTAACACTGCCTACTTTCAGAATAACGCATGAGTAAAAAACCGCACACGTCATACTTAGGAAATAACAGAGGAGCTTTTGATATCAAATTGCAAACTTGGAACTTGGGTCTAGTCTAGGCCTATTAAAGCCTGAACATTAGCCTAATGCAATAAAGAGAGGTCCAACCCATAAGAAGGGGAAAACATAGTTAATGGCTCTATAAATACATGTGAACCCCAGCAATTAAAGACACGCTTTCATTGATTCACTAATATGTGATTTGACTTTGGAGAACGTTTGCTGACTTGATCGTTAGAGTCCTTTCCGCAGGTAACCCTTTAAGGGTCCAATCCGCTAGCACTAAAAGGAGACATATCTAAACCGACGAGTAGCCATCCCAACGAGTCAGTAATTGAAGTAAAATATGATTTGTATTCTCTGATATTCTATTATTGTTTCTGCAGAAACAATACCCAAAATTAATTAAGGGTTTTTCTTTCTCAGCAAAAACAAAGGGTTGATGCAAAAGAAACAAAATCAAACAAGTGTGGGTATTATTTATTGTTGTTTCTTAAAGTATTGTATAATTTTATTTTACTTTAACGACCGAAAAGAAAAAATATCAGGAAAAGTTAACATTACTTAGTATCCGGAATGTTCGGTACAGTCGAACTGAGTTCCCACCAAATACAACGTTGCATACACATTATGTTTTACCCATAAACTGTAGTAGAAAGGATAGAGTGAAAAGGCTAAAAGAGAAAAATATCTTGCAACATAAATAATATAATACAAAGTTATTATATGAATACCATTAATGAATTTTGGTATGCCTGATCCATTCGAAGTGAGAATATGTCCCCTCTCTCTCGCTCTGGCCTGTCCAATCGAGCATTATAATTGATGCTAAAGATCTATGGAGACATGTCTGTGGTGACTCTTGGGTGTGTTGTGGAACCTGTCTCCACCCATGCAATCCAAAGTCTATTCAACATTCCACACAAAACTATAGCATCACACTCCCTGTGTTCTTCAAAACCTTCCTTTAGATTATTGACACGTTTTAGATAAAGACTAAACACTCTATATCATATATACTTTTCTTTCCTAATCTTCTCATTTTCTCCTAATTTGTTTCCCTTTTCATATAATGAGATTTGTATGTGTAATGAAATCCACCTCCAGCTCAACCCAACCTAAGGGATATCAATGATATTTTCTTTTGTCACAATAAAATAAAAAGAAATGGTCGATATAGAATAAGTGTTGGACTAACTTTTGAATATGAATTGGTAAAATTTTTATCTTTTAAATATAGGAAACATAGGTTTTTTCCCGCAAACTTGACAAAAAATTAAAAATAGTCCCTCATCGAAATTTGTATCATATTTGATCTTTGTGTTTTCAAAAGTATCGATTTTAGTTCCTATTTTTTTAATTTATTTTAAAATTAAAATTTTACTTAAAATAAAACAATCGTTGCTCTCATCTTTGCCAATGCAACAATTTTAAATTTTAAATAAATTAAAAAAATTAAAACCTTGTCATGTAAGATAAGTTTTAACATTATTAGAAAATATAACAATGAAAACATATGGACTAAACAATGAAAAAGTATCGACAAAAAATCATTTCCAATTTTACATCAAATTTGAGGTTCAAAACTATATTTTTCCATATATATATATATATATATATATATATATATATATATATATATATATATATATATATATATATATCTTTTTTTTTTTCACGTGATAACATGAAAGATAAACTTTGATATGTGATTCTATTTGAGATTGATAGTGAATTTTGTTAAAAGAGAAAACAATATTATCATTCATTTAAACTCCATGTGAAATTTTCTTTTAAAACTAATGTTCTAAACTGAAATTGATTAACATAGTTAAACTCACCTTATTCAATCTATTATCTATTTCAATATTAAATTACTGGTTAAATTATCATTTTGATCCCTCTATTTGTCATGAAATTTCATTTTGGTCCTTGCGTTTTTCGTTGTCTCAATTTGATCCTCATTTTCTTTAAAATGACTCAATTTGGTCCTCACCATTAACTTTGACCAGACGGTGTTAAAGTCAATGTCACGTGTCAATTTCTGGTTTTTTTGAATTTTTTGAATTTTTTTTTTGAATTTTTAAAATTTTTTTTGAATTTTTTATTTTTGACACATGTCATTTCACCGTTGTGCCACATGTCAAAGTGACTCAATTTGGTCCCTATATTTGTTTTTAATTTCAATTTAGTCCCATTTTTTGTAAAAATAAAGCAATATTGTCCCTCCTTAGATTGAGACTCAATTTAATCTTTGTATACAACTTATGATAATATTCTTAATAAAATTGACATTTTTATTAAATATTTATAGAAATATTTTTAAATAATTTTTTTTAGTTTTATTATTAAACAAAGTTAAACCCCAAACTTAATTTCAAAAATTAACAATTTTGTCATCGTATATAAATGCATCAAGTGTATCATATTATACAAATTTGGTAAAGATGAAAAATCAAATAACTTGTCATATATAAATTTAGGAATTAAATTTCAAGTTCAAAACAAAATCAAAGTCTAATGTGTTGTGTAGAATTTAAAGTTAATTTAAAATATTCATAAAAATATTTAATAAAAACGTTAATTTTAATAAGAATATCACCATAAGATTTATAAAAAAGCAAATTTAGTGTCAATTTGAGAAAGGACAATATTGCTTCATTTTACAAAAATTGTGACTAAATTGAAACTAAAAACAAATATAGGGACCAAATTGAGTCACTTTGACATGTGGCACGACTGTGGAGTGACACGTGTCAAAAAGAAAAAAATTTAAAAAATTTAAAATATTAAAAAAAAAATTAAAAAAATCAAAAAAACCAGAAATTGACACGTGGCGTTGACTTTAACACTGTCTGGTTAAAGTGAACGGTGAGGACCAAATTGAGACAACGAAAAATGCGAAGACCAAAATGAAATTTTATGACAAATAAAGGAACCAAAAGGATAATTTAACCTAAATTACTCTATGGTGGATTCATATTGAAATATTGTTTCAAATGATATACATAAGTTGTTGTAATATCCAATCTTAAAAAGTGATATAGTAATAATTATAGAGATTGTTTTGACAGAAATTTAAGGTTGAATTATGAGATTAAGAGAGGGAAAGTTGTAAATCTAAACTGAATGTAGTTGGTTATGCTATTCCTTGGATTATGTGTCGAAATATGGTTGTAGAGAGGTTGACGAGTTCAGTACGCATTGTGAGTGCCGGAGGTTTCTGAATCTGACTTGACGCACCCCACCAATTATGCATACACCCTCAACAACACACACCGTCACACACGTTGCTTCCTTTTCTTCGATATTGACAACCATGTCTTCCCCACCCATCGGTGTACAACTTTTTCTTTAATCTAAATAACTCTCATCATTTTCTATTATTATCATTGCAGTGTTGATTTATTTTTTTTTATAGTTAGAAAGTAAAACCCTCTTCTTTTTGTTGTCAGCTTATTTCACTGCAAGAAAATTGTATTTGTCGACCTAAATGAGTAGAAGGCAGTCTTAGTCGTGATTAGTTGCCACCTTGCGTCAGAGCACGAAGGGACAAAAATGGTGCGAAAGCTATAACATTAGTGTGGGTTTGTATTAACATGCTTGCTATCATCATTGGTTAAAATGATGATAACTCGTTGTTAAGTTTAGAACATTATGTTATTATTTTTAGGCTTAATTATATAGTTGGTTCTGTATTTATTCGATTGGTTTAATTATATCTTTTTATTTTATTTTGGTTCAGTTTAGTGTTTTAATTTTTTTTAAAATAGTTCAATTTAATCATTTCTATTAAGTTGACATTAACGTTTTTCATGTATGTTACATGTCAATTCGTGAAATTTAAAGAAAAAAATTATTTTTCAAAATTTAAAAAAAAACATAAACATGTCAGGTTATGGTCTTGTCACGTGAGAGTGTCATGCACTAGTGTTATTGCCACATGATAATGATTATTTTTAATTTAGTCTCTCTATTTTTTAAAATGATCCAATTTGGATCTCTCTAATTTTAGATCAAATTAGTGATTAAACTTAATTATAATTTATATATACATATTAAAATAATTTTTTAGAATTTATACATCAAATCATTGTACTTAAATACTCAAAATTATTTTATTTTTTTTACATTTTTACACTTTTAAAAAATAAAATAATTTGAATATTTAGGTGGAGTAATTTGATGTATAAATTCTAAAAAGTTATTTGAACATGTATATTAAGGTGTAATTAAACTTAATTACTAATTTGGTCTCAATTTGGAGATAACCAAATTGGATCGCTTTAAAAAAAAAAAAGAGAACTAAATTAAATCAAAATTTTAAATATAGGGACTAAATTGAAAACAATCATTACCATGTGCCAATAACATTACACGTGGCACTACCACTACCATATGGCATTATGACTACCACGTGGTACCACCATGACCTAACACATGGAAAATTTCATTTTGTTTTGAAAAAAAATTTAAAACATTAAAAAGTAATTTAAAAAATTGAAAATTCGACGAATTTGACATGTGACATGTACAGATACAAAGTTAATTTCAAATTAACAGAAATAACCAAATTGGAGTGTTTTAAAAATTTGGAAGACTAAATTGAACAAATAAAAAATAAAGGAACAAAATTGAACCAATCGAATAAATACAAGGACCAAATGTATAATTAATCTTTATTTTTAAAATATAGTTTCGATTTAGTTTATCTTAGTTTGACGAAATGTTATTTAGAATTAAAAAGAGATTTTAAGAATTATGAAAATTTAAAAGAATTAAAATGAACAACATCGATTTAGCTCGTTCTATAAGATGCTACATATTATTAAATCCTTAATTAGTATTTTGGTCTCAATACTGGTGGAGTTTATTTAATTTAATTCCTTAACTTCTTTTGTCCTTAATTGAGTCTTCATTTTATTTGAAATTATTCAATGTGATCCCTTCCATTAGTTTGATGTTAAAATCATGTGGAAAGTAACCATATGTTAGTCCAAAAAATCTTATCCCACTTGAACCCCTCTTCTCCGACAATACAATCCCACCATGAACCCTACTCCTGCTACCGCTGCTATAGTCCCCCTTCTCCTCTCATGTCTTTAACCGTCACAACCCCTACGTCCTGTTTCCACTTCAACCTTGCGATGTCGAAGCCTCTTTAACTTCAAGTGCATAACCACCACCACAATCACATCAATAGAAGTGTGAAGAAAATGAAAAGTTTGGTTGAACTAACTTTGGAAGAAAAGGTGATAGTTTGTGATCAAAGTTGCTCCCTTTATCAAATTTATTTATTATACTTTTGAGTTCTCCTTCTTCTTTCCTCTGTGTTAACTTTCACATAATTTTTAGATCAAAAGACATATATAGATTGTTTGGTTAAGGAAGATGAGTGAAGATGTAGGAATAAAAGACCAGGCAACACCTTCACACTTGGTTTCTTCAGCTCTTCCATCTACATTGAATCATAAGTTTCTTCCCCTGACTTGTACTCAAAGGAAGTTCGTAGAATAGCTCATGACATGCCTTGTTGTAGTCAGTCATCAATTCCAAATCCTTAACACAAATCAAACAACTCCACGCAGAAAGATAAAAAAGAGAAATATTGTTATCTATTCGTATTGCAGATGTTGTGTTTATATAAACAAAATACCGTACAATCATAATCTCTATGATAAAGCCATCATTGAATACAATAAACAACATAGGAAATAATTGATAATGATGGCTGCACACATAAGAAATAATACATAGACATAATATCAGGGATATTGGGATAATATTATTGACATAATATCTCTAGCATTGATTGTAATAATTAGAATCATAACTTTCTCTAACTCCATCTCTCAAACTAAGGTGACTCATTCATCCCAAGTTTGTTTCTTGAAATGTTGAACTTTTTTTGTGAGAGGTTTGGTTAAACAATCTGCAATTTGATTTGTTGTGGGCACATAGGTTATTGTGACTTGATTCTAAAGAACTTTATCACGAATGTAGTGAACATCTATCTTCATATGTTTAGACCGAGAGCATGCATCACTAGATTGGATGCCAATGCCTTGGCACTTAAGCAGTCACACCACAAAACTAGCTTTCTAGGTATAGGAAATTTCAGCTCATCTAGAAGTGATATGATCCAAGTTACTTCTACTGCTAGGTCAGAAAAAACTCTGTATTTTGACTCAATACTTGACTATGACACCACTTTTGGTTTTCTGGAGGCTCACAAGATCAATGTTTCTCCAAGGAAAACACACTACCCTGCTATGAATTTCCTATCATCTATTCTAGTGGCCAAATCTGAATCAGAGAATCCAACTATATCAATATCAGTTGAGGGTTTGATAAAAAATTTTGTGCCATGGAGATATCTCAGTATTCTTTCTATTCCTTGCTAATTATCTATGGTTGAGGAACTCATATATATTGGTAAATTTGTTGATAGAAAATGTTATGTTTGGTCGAGTGTTGATCAGATATTGTAATGCACCTATAGCTTGTCTATATAGTGTAGGGTTAGCTATAAGTTCTCCTTTAGTAGTGAATTGTTTCCCTGTTACCATTGGTGTAGGGCAAGAGAAAGCTCTTTCCATATTAAACTTCTTGAGTAGATCTCTAATGTACTTTGTTTATTTAAGGTACATTCCACCAGCATCTCTATGTACTTCAATTCCCAAGAAGTAGTGTAGAAGGCCAAGGTCTTTGAGAGAGAAAGCAATGTTTAATTGAGTAATGAAAGTCTCTAAAGACTTATTGTTGCTCCCTGTAATTACTATATCATCAACATATATGAGAAGGAGTATGATATGATCATTTTCTCTAAGAACAAACAGTGACTAATCACTCTTGGTGTTTTGAAAGTCCCATCTTAATAAAGTGTCTTTCAACTTGTCATACCAAGCCCTTAAGGCTTGTTCAGACCGTAAATTGCCTTGCTTAATTTGCATTTATGGCTAGGCTTGGTTGAATTTGTATATCCTTCAGATTGATGCAAGAACACATTTTCTTTGAAATTGCCATTCAATAATGCATTATTTATGTCTAATTGCCTAACCTCCCAATTTAAATGTACTGCAATGGATAGGACAATTCTTATTGTGCTAGACTTGACCACTAGACTAAAGGTTTCATCATAGTCGAGACCCACAATTTGTTGAAAACCTTTGGCAAACAATCTTGCTTTCCTTCACTCAATTGAGCCATCTGCCTTGTCTTTAGTTTTAAAGACCCACTTGGAGTCTATGATGTTATTCTACCCTTGAAATGGTACCAAAGTCCAAGTATGATTAGCTGTTAGAGCTTTAAATTCTGCATACATGGTTGCTTTCCATTTTGGACTGGGTAAAGCTTCATTAACACTTTCTGGTTCCTTGTCTTCTGTGTCTATTTCTAAAAGCCCTATATAGGGCAGTTTTGCCTTGTACATCCTTGTCTTGCTTTTGGTTTGCATCTAGTGTGTGTTGTCCTACTCAGTCTATTGGTTATTTTCTTCTGGTGTGTCTTTCGGTGTGTCATTTACATGTGAGGATGCCTCATCTGCATGAATAGAGATATCAATGAGCATTGGTTGATCATCATTGATAGATAAGTCATCGAGAGTTAGTTTCTCTTCATTGGAAACTAAGTCACTTTCTTGATGATTCACCTCCTTATGAATTAATTCAACTGTGTGGCTTGTAGTGGTACCTGTAGGACAAGAAGGAAGAAATTTAGGGATTGTTCTAGATAGTGTTTTTAATGAATTTCTTGTGTCAAGAAAGCCATCATGAAAAGAAATTGATTCTCATTAAAGACCACATTTCTTGAGATGAAAATTCTGCCATGGGAGTTGAGGCACTTATAACCTTTGTGAGATTTGTTGTATCTCAAGAATACACATTGTGTAGTGTGGAATTGAAGTTTTTGCTGATTGTATAGTTTAAGGCAGGATAATAGTCACAACCAAACGACTTTAGAGCATCATAGTCAAGTTTCTTTCCAAATAACAATGAAAATGGACTTTCATTTGGGTTAACTGATGAAGGCAATTTGTTGATGAGAGAAACTGGCGTAGAGAAACCTTCCCACCAGTAGTGTAAAGGCATTTTAGCCTATGCCAAAAGTGTGAGCCCTAGTTCAATCACATGTTTGTGTTTTCTTTCATCTCTACCATTTTGCTAAGAGGTATATGGGCAGGACATTCTAAATTGAATTCCTGATTCAATGGTTATTTTCTAGACAGGTTTAAACTCACTTCCACCGTCACATTGATGAGTTTTATCTTCTTGTTAAATTGGTTTTCAACCATGCTTTTGAATTGAGTGAAAGCATGTCTTGTTTCTGATTTTTGTTTTAAAGGAAAATCCAAGAGAACCTACTGGAATCATCAATGAAAAGAACATAGTACTTAAAATTAGAGGGAGATAAAATTGGGACAGGTCCCCATACATCACTATGAATCAATTCTAAAGGTTCCTTAGCATGAATAGAAGAGGATTTAAATGGTAATAAGTGAAGTTTTCCAAATTGACAAGCTTCACAAAATGAAAATTGATCACGTGAAGATGTCTTGACATTGCAATTCTTCAGCACCTTTTCTAAGACTTTATTGTTGGGGTGTTCAAGCTTTCTATGCCAATTCTCCTTTAGCGACATGTAGACACATGGATCTTTATTGACTTGAGAGTTGACACTTGAAAGTTGGTATAAACCTTCTCTAAGTTTCCCTCTTAGTAGTATTTTCCTAGTCAATTTGTCCTTCACATAACAGTAGTTTGCATCAAATTCAACAAGGGCATTATTGTCGGCAATTAGCATAGATACACTCAACAAATTTTTTGTTACTTCTGGAACATATAGAACATTATACAAGTTGAGGTTATTCAATTTAGTTGTGCTTGAGACCAATATTTTCAATCTTTCACCATTTCCAACTAAGACAGAAGAAGTCGTACCATTGTTTTCATTGAGATCTTGAAGTTTCTCATTTTGACTTGACTGTGGTATGGAGGCTATGAAAGCATTGTGATTTTCTCTCGTTATTTTCAACATTATGATTTAAATATGTGTATGACTTATCATAGCGATAAAAGCAATTCACTACTATGTGTCTGATCTTGTTACATACCTGACATATTGGTTTAGATCTACCTCTTCCTCTACCTCCTCTAAAGTTAGAGCCCTTCCAATTACCTTGTGTCCCTAGTTTGTTGCTTCTGAAATCAGTTTTGGTTGCAAGGTTTGTTGAAGTATTCATTGAAAGATTATTGAAATTGTTCAATTGTTCTATTATGCTTTCAAAGGCCAATAGTTGGGCTTGTAGATCAACCCAATTAAGGTTGATTTGATCAAATAATTTGACCACCACCGGATTGTAATCAACATCCATACCATTCAGCGTTTGAATTATCAAATTTGAGTTTGAGATTGGTGATCCAGCCAACTTTAATTTATTAGCAAAGTTCTTCATTTTGAGAAGATATTGATCCATCTTTCATTTTTCCTTTGCGAGTGTTGTGAAATTCTAACTTGCGGTAGATTGTCCTTGATTTTGTGTGTGCACCTACTAGGCTTTAGGCTTCATCCAAAGTTCCTTAGTGGTTTCACAGTACAACAACGATGTTTCAATATCAATAACCATTGAATTTCTTAGCCACCCTAGGAGAGCTTGATCTTGTGCAATCCACTCTTCTTAGTCAGGATTGGTTTTTTTAGTTTTGTCACTTGTAGTGACAAACGATTATAGGCATTCTTTTATTCCTAGTATATAGCCATCAAGTTTGTAACCTCTTATCAGTGGAAGAACTAGTGACTTCCATAGGAGATAGTTATCTTTGTCTAACTTGACAGAAAAAGTTGTGGATTGGTTTTCTGAGTTTTGTCAATTGCAATGACAAATGATTATGGGCATTCTTTTATTCCTAGTATGTAGCCATCAAGTTTGCAACCTCTTATCAGTGGAAGAACTAGTGACTTCCATAGGAGATAGTTATCTCTGTCTAACTTGACAGAAACAGTTATGGGTAGGTCATTTTTGTGATTTATGTTGGCTGCAGAAGACATGATTGAATCGAGAACCTTCAAGCTTGATACCTCTGATACAAAGAAAGATAAAATGGATAAATATTGTATGTATTCGTATTGTATATGTTGTGTTTATATAAACACAACAATATAATCATAATCTCTATAATAAATCCATCATTGAATACAATAAACAATATAGGAAATAATTGATAATGATGGCTGCACACATGAGGAATAATACACGGGCATAATATTTGGGATATTGGGATAATATTATTGACATAATATCTCTGGTATTGATTCTAATAATTAGAATCACAACTTTCTCTAACCCACGCACATGTTACCATAGGTGGAAACCTTCGTCACAACACCTATATCTGGCCACCAAAGAGGTGGAAAAGGCATTGGGGGTAGGGGAGTAGGGGGCGAGTGGAGGGTTGGTGGTTAAAGATGATGGAGGAGGAGGAGGAGGAGGAGGACTGTGTTAGGAGTAAGGCATGGGCAGGGTTGTGTCTATAGAGAAGAAAAGGTTCAAAAAGGAAAAGAGGGTTTAAACTAACATATGATCATCTTCCAAATGATGTTAGCACAACTTATAAAAGAGACTACATGTAATCATTTTAAATAAATGAGGATTCAATTGAGGGTAAAAAAAATTAAGGGATCAAATTGAATAAACCCCACAAATATTGAAACCAAAATATTAATTAAGCATATTATAGTGTCAATCCCTAAACACTTGCTAGCCGAAAGTTTTGAAAAATTAATATAAAATATTAATATAAATAATAAGAATACAATGTCAACCTAACCGACAATATTGAAAAATTATCTCATTTAAATATTTTATGTCGATATATTTTATGTTAAAGTTCCTCATTTGAGTATAATAATCAAATATCAATCCAAATGAAAATTTAATTACAAGTTCAATTTGAATACAAGAATTTCTAATTAATTTAAATAATATTAATTTATAATAAGTCAAAACTCAATGCATAACTCCTACATATCAATTTAAATTTCAACTCAAATTCAAATTACAAATGAAAATGCAATTTCAATTAATACGACCTTATAAGGAATTTCATTTCCAAAAATTGAAATCCAAATTTCATTTCAATTCCAACTCCAATCCAATTTCAATATAACATGTACTACCAAAATTCAAATCCAAATCAAAACAAGATAAAAAGTTAATTTCCAATAAGACGCAGATTAAATTGCAAAACAAAATGTCATTTAAATGTAACACTTTTTGATGAATTTTAATTTGAAATAAAATTTTAATTTTAGTATTATTGTTTATGTTTAAGCTTTATGATTTAAATTTCAAACTAGTCTTATTTGCAAAATCTATAATTTGAATTCCAAAATAAGTAATAATAAATTATATCAACAAGGAACCAAACCTTAACAACATTCATTAAAGGTCATAAAAAAACAATTTATAAAAGGTAAATTTAGAGATTACATCATATAAAAAGAAAAATATTGAATAATAAATTGAAAATTTAGAAGGTTGGTACAAACATCAAATTGCATGGTGAATTAAAAGTAGTTATGAGAACAATGGAGACAACCATAATAAATACAACATTCATATGGTAATAATATATATATATATATATATATATATATATATATATATATATATATATATATATATATATATATATATATATATATATAACGAGATGAAATTTAAACACACAATCTTCATGTAGTAAATAAAATCTAATGCATGTGTGTTTATTAAAGGCATAATATGTGAAAACCAATAACAGATCATTTAAGTTAAATTGAAGATGAACTTTAATTGACAGGTTGGTCATCAAATTCTTTAGTATAATGAAGGTGAAGCTCACTCGTACATGTTGAAGTGTCTCTATATTGTTATTCTATCGACATGACTAATTATTGCTCCATCAACTTTATTTTTCCTCAAATATACATCCCTTTTTATTTGATTTATTAGTTTTTTTCATTTACTACATTACATGTTTCGGTTGTTTCTTAGGCTTGTTGATGAAGTTGTTTATTCTCAACTAATTGATCAATGGTAAGAGCTAATAATGAGGGTGAAATAAGGGATGACACTCCATGAGGATGTTTGCAATCAAGCCTGTAGTGCCATGATATCTACATCTACTCTTATCTTTAAAAGCATTCTTCCGACATTGAAGCTTTGTTGCTACATTTATCTATTGGGGGTCAAAAGTTTATCCTTCAAAATAATTTGATCGAATGACCCTTGATTATTCTTTGATGTTTTAAATGTTAACAATTTGTTACAAATATAAACAAAGTAAGAAAATTCAAAACCAACACTTGCACAAGTCTGAAAGGCATGACCCCTTACTCAACCACCATTTGTTTTAGTGTGGGTGACATTAAATAACTCATCTGGTTCTACCGGTTGACCATATTTACATTCCTGAAAAAAAATTATAGTTACAAAAATTATATGTTATAGTATTAAATTGAATAATATATAACCAAATGTATATAAGTCATGAAAAATACTTACTAGGCCCAATATAATGTTCAAGTGTAATTTACAACCAGCCAAGTGAAATCTTGAACCCGAGACGAATACCGATTCATTATACATCTATTAGTATTGAACACCACCACCAAGTATTGCCTCCTTAGGAATATTAATAAAATTGAAATGAGACCACCTCTAGCATTTAACATTTGGTTCCTCTAGATCCACAAAAACTCACTAGTTAGCATATATACAACACAAAATAACTTCTTCTCTTTTCAACATTGAATCACATAAAAGAAATTTCTCCATGTATCTAATCCATTATTTGCATGAATTGGACCTCATTTTTCATTAAATTTAGGACATTGATGCCTCATAAAACTCATCAAGGCTAATTGATGTACTTGATTGAACAAATGGAACAATTCCATTTTCTCTCCTAGCAAACTCCAACTAATGTAAAGCAATTTGATCTCGTTGTGCCATAGTGGCATTCTATTCTTGTAATGTTGTTGCTCATATCTTATGGGTCATGCCATGTGTGGCATATCTAATATAGGAGGGGGAGTAGTGGGTTTATGCTCCATCTTCAATACATAAAGAAATAAGATTAGAAATCTTCACATAATATTCTAATTAAAATTCTTTTATCATTTCCTACAAATTTGGAATTAAAAACATTGATGTTTAAATACATATAATTCATAACAAAATACTAACAAAATGAAAACATGTCCAACTATTTTACTAGCTCCTTTTGTGGTACTGCAACATCATTTGATTTTGTACAAGTACGATTATCACAACTCGCATATATGTACACACAAGGGTAAGGATTTTCTTTTTAATTCTTATATAAAGGTATACATATAAAAAATGCAAACATATATAAATTACATCACACTCTCACGATAGATCACACATAACAAAATATAGTTGAATTACTTATGATATAAAATATAGGAATCCTCAATTGTATCTTAATGAAAGTGTAATTTTTCACACTTGAGGCCTTCCGAAAGACTCACATTAGGCATGTCCCAACATAGACTAATACCTAACACATAAAAAATACCATTGGTAAAATCAACCCCAATTTCCTATGTAAGGGTGGTTCCTTGCATATATTATAGAAAACATTAATGCAATAACCGTTTTCAACTTCTCACCACTTCATATCTTATTTATGTTAATAAAACATTAATGAAACATACAATATCTCCTCTTTGTACAATAACATCTCAGACATCCTCACAATAGACCCATAAAGGACAATCATATCATATAAATAACATGAAATGTACAACACAATGTATATCATACACATGCATGCATCTTATTATCACCATTATCAATAATCATACCACACATGCTCATCATCAACATCATCTCACATCAAGTATGGTTGGTTGAGCAAAACCATCTTACTAAAGTAACCTTGCTTCTTTAACATAGGAAGACTTATTCTTACCTAGCTTAGTGATTTAAAGGAGAGAATTTATTTTGTTCTTCCTTTACTAAAAAACTCATTCAATGCTTGAGCGACCATCACTTAATCTCATCCTAATGCTAAATCAATATTGCTTGTTGTATCACCCAAAAGTTCAAATATCATCACTTTCAATGCTTCATCAATTCTTAAGTCACCATATTGTCACTTGCTACGAGTTGACACATAGTGCATGATCTTACACGTTCCTAAACCCCGTGAATCATCACCACACTTCAACGCTTAAAAATTCTCTTATTACTTAAATGTAGCCACTCTAGATGAGAGAGAATTTTCTCAGGCTCTCTCTTGCTCAAGCTTTAACTTATCAGTTGAGCCATATTTTTTTGTCTTTTGAACATCCATAATAACACTTAAAAAATATTGATTGATGCATGCAATAATGATTCATTACTTGAACATCACTTAAGTGGTAGTTCATCGTTGGAGTGATGTTAGCCGATAACACAAATTTCACAAGAGAACATATAACATATTAATATAAATATTACAAAACCACACCTTTCTAGATACCATAATTTGTATTATCATCAATAATTCTTCACATCAATCTATTGAATTTCTCAATAATTATGTACAAATGTCTATAATCTACTTCATCACACATATAATCTAACAATACCACCAACATCTAAATAATATTTTATTGCTAAAATTGTAATTTGTTCTCCTTAGCTAAATATAGTGTGCATATAAGCAAAGCTTTTTCTATACACATCCAAAACTTCCGCACAAGACTTCTAGTAATCCCAAAATATCAAACTTTACACTAATAAGAACTCTCCTTCAACAAATTATAAGAGAAAAGAAAAGGTAATTAAATATTTAATAAGAGATGAACTTACCTCTGTCAAGTTAATCCTCACATTATTACTTCCTCAAAGTTACAATATGCTTGTAAATTAAATAGAATAAACACCTATAATATATATTTATAAGTTTTATATCTCTTAATTATTTAAAATTTTATCACTACTAAAATGTTAGGTCTTACAATTTATATATTTCTTTACATCCTTGTTACTTTATTAAAGAAAATGATTAATCAGTGAGGTGTCACTTCTTTTATTAAACGTCCAAGTTAATATTCAAGATTTTTTTTTATTATTTTTAAATTCTAAAATTTTTCAACTAAAAGGGTTTGAAAATAAAATTCATTCTTTCATACATTGATGTTTTGTTTATATTTTTTTAATACCAGTGACATATCAATTCCATTATACTTATTTATGTATGGAACTAAAATTGTCTATTTGGCCCAATCCATGGGGCTTGGCCTTGTCCTGTGTCTAGGAAAAAAAATTCCAACAAAAAAAAATTCTCCCATAAAAAAAGTCTATAGTGCCAAAAAGTCCACAAAAGTTTGTGAGTCACGTCTAGCCCATGACTTTCTTTTTAAACATGCAAAAAAATATTAATTTTATAAATATAATATGAAACCTTCCCTTTAGCTCGACCTTCATCCAAATCGCTCAAGGTCAATCTTAAACTTAAGTCGTCTTATCTCGACTTTCGGCCCAAACTGACCTAGCTCGAACTTCGAACCTTGGTTAGCTCAAGTTGACCTTCGACCTAAGTTAGGCTGAGCAGTCTTGACCTTTGGCCAGGTCAACCTATCTTGACATTTGATTGGGATCGACTTGGACTTATTTGGCTGAATTTTGACCATCGAAATTCAGTCAGGGTCGTATCAACCGAATTTCAGATAAAAGCCAACTCAGTCAAAATTTGGCCTAGGATGAATTCGGTCGACTTTTGACCATGGCCGACTCGACCGAAATCCAGCTACGGCTAAACTTAGTCATGCTCGACTCATTAAATTCGGCCAAATTTTGAATGTGACAAACTCAGGTCAATTTAGTCAAAACTAAATATGCCGAATTCAACAAAAATTCAGCCTGGATCAACTTCATCAAAATTCGTCTGGGGTCTACTATGTTGAATTCAATCGGTACTAATTTGACCGAAATTCAGTCAGGGATGACATGGCTAAAAATTCAAACAAAGTCAACGCGCTTGAACTCGGACGATCTTCAATCATGATGGTTTCAATCAAATTAAGTTAAATTTCGCCTAGGGCGTACTTGGCCAAATTTTGATCAAACCGACTAGCCCCATCTCGACCTTTTGTTTTGTGCGAACTGCTTTCGATCATCTACCCGGGTGGACTTGTCTAAATCTTTGATCGTGTCGACATTCGTTTTGGGATGCTCATCTCAACCTCTGGCCCGGTTGTATCCTTCGGCTTGGGTCAGTGATCTCGATCATCAGTCCAAGTTGTTCTGTCTTGTGCTTCAACCCGAGCCTAACGGTCTTGAACTTTGACCTTGGCCAAGTTGTCTTGACCTTTGGCCCTGACCAACCTGTCTTGACCTTTGGCCCTGGCCAACCTGTCTCGACCTTGACCTGACTTAACCCTTCCCGACCTTCGATCTAGAGAGCTAGTATCGAATTTTCATCTGAAACAACTCATCTCAACCTTTGACCTAGGTGAGTCTGTCTTGGCCTTTGGCTCAAGATGGCCCGAGTCCATATATGACCCTGCTTGAATGTATTGATTTTAAGAGATAACTAAAGTCTTGTAGTGGGTTCACATCCACCTTAATGCTAACCCTAACCCACCTAAAATAGAGTCTAAGGATTTGGAGATTTTTTTCTCCCTCTCATTAAAAATGGTTTTTGCAAGGATGGTTAGGACCAACCCATGTGTTATGGGTCAAGTTGACAACATTATTTGAAATTATTAATATATGCAACAATGTACGTTAAGTTTTACAAATAAAAATATATACCGGCATTTTCTTCCAAAATTGCACGATAGAAAACGACAATTACGCAAATTTTCAATTACATTCACCTACAATTTAAAGAAAATATGTTAATGTCAATATAAGACATGTTTGGATAAGTCAAATTTTTTAAAAGGTAAAACTAAAATCAATTTTATACATAGGTTATAAAGAAGTCCCACAACCACTCTCCTTATCACATCTTCGAGAGAGAAAGTGATGGCCATGGCAGAGAGCGAGAGAAAAAGGAAGATTGGAAGAGATGAAGATGGCAATGACTAAAGAAAGAACCAAATCTGTGGCGTGATGCAGAGCCAGAGCTCGTTAGAGAAGCATAGTGAAAGGTAAGAAATTGTATATTTCTATTATTGTTGTTGTATTACAGAAAGGGGAAAACCCAGACGGGTTTTATAGGAAAAAGGGGGAAAAAGGGTTACATAGAAACCCTAGATTACTGATTGAATCAGTAATCAACTATAAAAGGGGAAAACGAGAAATCCTAAGGGGGTTAGGGTTTCAATACCTTCCCCTCAAGCTGGATGGTGGATGCTCAACATCCCAAGCTTGTGAACATTGAGTTTGAAGTTGGTACGGTGAAGAGCTTTCATGAAAATGTGAACAAGCTGGTCATTGGAGCTGATAGGCAGAAGACGGAAGAGATTGTTTTGTAGGCATTCACGAATCACATGACAGTCAATGTCAATGTGTTTCGTTCGTTCGTGGAATGAAGGATTCTGAGCAATATGTTTGGCGGCCTGGTTATCATAATAGATAACCGATGGTGGATCAAGCTGAATGCAAAGGTCATGGAGAATATAGCTAATCCATTGAATCTCACAAGAGGTAGTTACGAGAGCCTTGTACTCGACTTCAGAGGATGATCTGGACATAGTGCTATGTTTCTTGGATTTCCATGAGATGAGGGACTCTCTTAGGAAGACACAGTAACCAGTGATACTACGTCTGGTCTTAGGGCATGTGGCCAAATCAGAGTCACTGAAGCCCTTAATTTGTAGATCAGTTTCTCTAGGGAAAAACAATCCTCGACCAGGGGCAGCCTTGAGGTATCTTAAAATATGTTGGGCAGATTGGTGGTGATAAGCAGTGGGTGCTTGCACAAATTGACTAAGAAGATGTACAAAGTAGTTAATGTCAGGTCTAGAGTTGGTGAGATAGAGGAGTTTCCCTATCAATCGCCTATAGGAATCAGCATTGTATGAGGTCTTGTTGGTGTCAAAGAGAGGCTTTGTGTCACTCATGAGAGGGGTTTGGCAAGGTTTGTTGTTGATCATTCCAGTTTCATTCAGTATGTCCAAGGCATACTTTCTTTGGCACATATGGATCCCTTTCTTGGTACTTGAAATTTTAAAACCCAAAAAGTATTTTAGTTTCCCTAAATCCTTGATTCTGAAGGTATGATGCATAATACTTTTGGTTTTATTGATAACCTCCATAGAATTCCCTGCTAGAATAATATCATCTACATACACAAGTAAAGAAGTGCAAGTACTAGTAGTTTTATGTATAAAAAGAGAATAATCAGAGTTAGATTGAGCAAAACCAAGTTTTAAGAGAAATGAGGAGAGTTTAGCAAACCACTGACGACTGGCCTGTTTTAGGCCATATAGAGACTTAGTTAGACGACAAACTAGTCCTTGTTTGGGAAGTTTCAGCTCTTGTGGAGGTGTCATATAGACTTCTTCATTCAAATCTCCATGTAAAAAGGCGTTATCAACATCAAGTTGATATATGTACCAGTCCTTAGCAGTTGCTAAAGCTAGAATGATTCTTACAGTTGTGAGTTTAGCCACAGGAGAGAAAGTGTCAAAATAGTCTATTCCCTCTAGTTGGGAATATCTCTTCGCAACCAATCTAGCCTTATGTCTCTCTATAGTTCCATCATCATTATACTTGGTCTTGAAAACCCATTTGCAACCTATGGGCTTCTTTCCATTTGGGAGATTGGTGAGATACCAAGTTTTGTTGTTTTCTAGAGCTTGTATTTCTCTGTTCATAGCATCCCTCCATTCTTTAGTTTTGCTAGCTTCAGTATAGGACTGTGGTTCGTGGTTGGCAGTGATGGCAAGAGTGTAATAAAGATGCTCCTTTGATAAACCATCATAAGATACAACAAAATCAATAGGATAAGTAGTTTTATAGTTGGCCTTAATTTGATTATTATGTTTAAACTGACAGGAGTTATTGATAGCAAAGGAACCATTAACCTGATAGTCCTTTAGATAGTGAGGAGGCTTTCTATCTCTTATGGGTCTTCTTAAATTTTGAATGTTGTCTTCTGTGTCACTCTATTCATAGGCTGAATTGTCTTGGTTGTCCTGATCTTGGGCAGGTTGACTCATAATTTGTTCAAGTTCAGTCTGTTGTGAACTAGAGTTGTCAGTTGTCCTGTCTTCTTCATCATCAGTATTGCTTTCATCATTATCCTGAATTTCTCCTGTAGGATTATGAAAAATAACATGGTCCTCCCTGATATTAATATGGGAGTCGTTCAGGAAACTAAGATCCTGAGCCATGTGATTATTTCTTTTAGCATGGTGGTTTTCGTAAAGCTGCAGGGAAAAATTGTTTCATAGAACAAGGCATTTATACTTATAAAAATCTCTCTAGATTTTAAGTCAAGCAGAATGTATCCCTTTATTCCACTCTTAAAACCAATAAAAACACATTTTCTTGCCCTATGATCAAGTTTATTTCTATTAATATCAGGGGTAGAAGCAAAACTTAAACATCCAAAGGTTTTCAAATCAAGATAAGTAGGAGATTTTGAATAAAGCATTTCATAGGGGGATTTATTTTTCAAAACAGCAGAGGGTATTCTATTTATTATATTAACAACATGGTTAACAACATAAGACCAATAGCATTTAGGTATAGTTGACTGAAAAAGCAAGCTTCTAGTAACATTTAAAATATGTTGATATTTTCTTTCAACAACAGAGTTCTGTTGTGGAGTATTAACACAACTCTTTTGGTGAATAATATCATATTTATTATAAAGATCATCATACTCAAATTCAGGACCATTGTCGGATCTAATGGTCTTAATATCCTTTTTAAACTAATTTTAAATGTAGATAACAAAATTTAGCAGAAGGTTTCTGGTTTCTCCCTTGGAATGCATGAGAAAAACCCAAGTATGTCTAGACAAATCATCTACAATAGTAAGAAAATATTTATCTCCATGTATGGAAGGAATAGAGATAGGACCCCATATGTCAACATGAATCAAATCAAAACAATTATCAGAAGTAATAGTACTGTGAGGAAAAGGCAATCTATGTTGCTTTGAATAATAGCATATATCACATATGTTTTTACAAGAATCATGAACATAAGGAAAAGTTCTACAAATTTGCCTTAGAACATTATTACATGGGTGTCCAAGTCTGTAATGCCAAACATTTATGTCTTTCTTAGAGTAATTCATAGTAGTATTAAAAAAAACATGATCTTGTGAAGTAGAGGTGTTTTCATCAAGGTAGTACAACCCCTTTATCATGCTAGCATGCCCAATCATCTTGTATGAATGATTGTCCTATATCTGACATTGTTCATAAGAGAAAATTAGTTTGCAATTTGAGTCCTTTATGAGAGTTTGAACAAATATTATATTGAAAGAAAATTCAGGGATGTATAACACATTAAAAATGATCAAAGAGTATGAAAAATTCTTAGTTCCAACAAATTCAGCAATAACAGTGGAATTGTTAGGTAATATGATAGTAATAGGCTTAATTTTGTAAAAACTAGAAAATTGACTTAAGTCATGGGTCACATGGTTTGTGGCCCCTGTATCAAGGATCCAGGTTTTACCTTGCTGATTCTTGTGAGTTAAGGCACTGTTGCTGAAGCTTTGGATGTGGCTGACGGTGTGCTTTGGCTCATCTTTGTCATCCAAAAGTTTCAGCAGCCTCTGAATTTGCTCAATGCTCAAGGTTGTACTGGCAGCACCTTCCTCTGGAGTATGATCAGAGGACTTTTAAGATTCAGGATTGACATTGAGGTTGCACATCTGTTGAGCATTAGAATTTTTATTACTGTAAGATCTTTTGTCTTGTTCTATCTTTTGCTTATACCATGGGGGATATCCATGTTTTGAATAACACTCCTCTGCAGTGTGGTTCATCTTGTGGCAGTAGGTGCATTGTTTTCCTTGGTTAGGATTTCTGCCTCTGCCTCTTCCTTGTGTTCGAGACCTATTGCTTCTTCCTTGACCTCTCCAAGAAGCTTGTTCTTGGATTCTATATCCTTTGTCAGTTGTACTCATGAGAACTTTGTTTTCATTAGCCAGATTTCCAGAACCATTGCCCTTTCTTTCTTGCTGCATGACAAGAAAGAAAACTTTGTTTATGCTACGTAGAGGCTCCATGAGCAATATCTGAGTTCTGACACTGTTGTAGCTGTCATTTAATCTTTTTAGAAAACAAATGGCATGTTCAGTCTCCCACTTTTCAAGAAGACTCTGGACAAATCACATTCACAGGGCTTCCCACAAGTGTAGTTGGGTATTGGTCTCAAGAACTCTGGTTCTTCCCATAACTTTTTTAATTCTATAAAAAATTGACTTATGCTTCTATCTTCCTATCTGATAGAATGAACTTCTTGTAACAGATAAGAAATTTGGAAGTAATCCCCTTGAGAAAATCTTTCCCTTAATTTCTCTCATAGTTCTTTAGTAGAATCTATGTACATTACACTCTCTGCAATATCTGGTGCGAGAGTTCTCATAATCCATGAAAGAATCATCACATTGCATCTTTCCCAAGTTTCATAGTTTGGATCAGTGGGGAGAGGTGTTTTAATGTTGCCATTAACAAACTTCAGCTTGTTCTTGGAGAGCAAGGCACGTTGCATGTTCCTGCTCCAAGAAACATAGCTATTATCATTTAAAACGTTAGAAACTAGAACCAAACCTGGATTTTCTCCAAGATGCAGGTAGTAGGGATTGGTGGGTATGAGAGATTGATCAAGATCAAAGTTGTTGGCCTTCTGGCTGGTGTATTCTGGCTTTGTTTCAGATTTCCCATCCATGATTCTTCAAAAAAGATGCCAAGAATCACGTTCTTGGCGAAAAGAAAGTGAAAAGCAGAAGCATAGCAGGTTAGAAACCTGCTCTAGTACCATAAAGAAGTACCACAACCACTCTCCTTATCACATCTTCAAGAGAGAAAGTGATGACCATGGCAGAGAGCGAGAGAAAGAGAGATTGGAAGAGATGAAGATGGCAATGACTGAAGAAAGAACCAGATTTGTGGCGTGATGCGGAGCCAGAGCTCGTGAGAGAAGCAGAGTGAAAGGTAAGAAACTGTATATTTCTATTATTGTTGTTGTATTATAGAAAAGGTAAAACCCAAATGGGTTTTATAGGAAAAGGGGGAAAAAAGGGATTACATAGAAACCCTAGATTACTGATTGAATCAGTAATCAAGTATAAAAGGGGAAAACGAGAAACCCTAAGGGGGTTAGGGTTTCAATAGGTTAAAATTAATTTATCTATAAGCTAGTCAACTATTGCTAAAGACATTAATTGACAAAACAATTTCTCGTACGATGCATTCATCTTTAATAAAAATAAAACAAAATACAAAAAAAAAATTACCATATGAAAGAAGGAGATGAACAATGTCATTAAAGAAAATGAGTGTAGGTGAAGAATATAAGTGTAAACGAAGGAGATAAGCGTGGATGATGGAGATGAACTCAAGTAAATGAGATGAATGTGTGGAGATTTAAAGTGAATGAAGGAAATGAGTGTGAAAAGAGATTTACATAGAAAGTGAGAGAGACAAGTGTGAGTGAAGAGAATGTATTTAAATAGATGTTTAGATAAAAATTTACAATTCTTATTCATTATCATAAAAGTGCAAAGATTCATAACATAAATTTACATTCGCTAAGTTCACTCTGTAAATAAATATAAATATAAAAAATAAATAATATTAACGTTAACTTGGCTTGTACTAATTTTTTTAATATTTAGTTTAGTTATCATTGGTTAGCTTATGCTAATCTAACACTAATATAAATATTTTTACATACCAAAAGAAGTTAAAAAATAATTAACATCTATTAGCATATTTAATTTTGTCCCACATTATGTAAACTCTATTAGCAACAGTTAAATTAACACTAATCAAACAACAATGGAGATATATATTTTTATTTAAAAAGGTTAAAAATAATGTTATGAATTTTTAGAAATAATAATCTTGTACATTAAACTAGAGTTAGTTAAACCGACTCTATTAACATCCAATATTAAACAGTAATTTATATAATCCAAAACTAAAACAAATATTTATTTTTAAAAAATATTAAAATTGATTTTATGTTTCTTATTTTTTTTCTTTTAAATTAACTTCATGCATCTTATTGAAGTTTTTATTTACAGTGATTGTAATTTTCTCACAGCTAATTTGTTATTTTTAACTTTGCAAAAACATAATAATTTATGAAAAAAACTTATTGTACAATTTGTTCATATATTTATTTATTTTTAAATACTTACGGGTGAACTTATCCTTGTGAGGAAAACCCATATTAGGGTTTTATAAACCCCTTTTTTCTCTTTTGAACTAGTACCTTTAACTAATTTGTTGTTTATAAAATAGGCTAACATCTTTTACTCTCTTTTTATTGGGCATAATACTGAGATCCACCCAATGGGATAAAAAATTTTGGTTCACATGATTCTTCATTGAACATGAATTTTATCTTTATAATCACATGTCCTTTTCATTGTGTTGTATCCATTCAACCATATTAACTGCTGAGGCCACAATTCTATTGGGGTCTGCCTTCGCTCTGTTATTGATTTCCACCAGATTCTCTGTCTCCTCACATGCATACAACAAAATTTATCTTTTATCAGGACAACATTCCTCACTAAAATTCAAATAAATATCATATATATATATATATATATATATATATATATGAAAAAAATTTAATTGCTCATAATGGTCCTTAATGTGAGTTACGAACAAATTAAATTAGTAGTAGCATTTTCTAAAGTAACAAAAAACTAATATTTATTGTAATGAAAATATGTGTCAGTGATGTTTATATTTCACAGTGATAAATTGAAATATTCACAAACAAATTAGATAGTGGTAATAGTTTAATGATTGCATTTACATTTGATAGTAGCAATAACATTAGTGTCAAAACATTTTGTCACAACCAATTATTTTGATCACTATTTTGCTTTTATTTTTTTGCTTTTAAAAAGATAATAATTTGACTGTGACTAAATTATTTTCAAATGTTGTAATAATACAAACATGATATTTTAAAATGGTTAAATAAGTATAACTAAAACAGTCAAATAATTATAATATAATGAAATATAAATAATTCGTAAGTAATACAAACGAAAACATAATAATTTCCACAATGATCTACCAAAACGTTAACATCTCATAATTCTTAAATAAAAACTAGTCTTGAAAAATGACTATAGTGTTGTATCTTCATGTGAGCTTCAATACCGAAAATAAATTTAAAAATTATTAAAATGTTGAAGTATGTAAAAAACAACTATACTGTATTCTTTGAAACGTAAACATATAGCATGTTATCATATAAATTTTAATAAAAAATATTTCACTTAAGATATAAGCTTTCACTAGAGTACTTGAGATAATGAATCCCTAATAAATTAATTATTTGACATTTCACTTCATTTTCCACATTTTGTTTTATTTGTTCTTGTTCACCATCAAAATCAAATAGTATGTTATCATATAAATTTTAATAAAATGGATTTCACTTAAGATACAAGCTTTCACTAGAGCACTTGACATCATGAATCTCTTAATAAATTAATTATTTGACATTTGACATTTGACATTTTATTTTATTTGGTCTTGTTCACCATCAAGATTGGCTCAAAGGTGAAGTAGGGATGACAACAATGCGGGGCAGGAACGAGTTTCGCTATCCCATACCCATTTCTGTAAAAAAAATCATCCTCATCCCCATATCCAAACTTAATGGGTATCAAAATTTTGTCACATCCCCATCCCCACTGGGTAACGGTTATAATCTCGTACCCATACTAGTACCCGTTTTACTACTTCAATATTAATTGTAATTATTTTTTATAAAATAATAAAAATTACGGTAAAGAAAACATTATATTATCAAATATTCAATATTAGGAGGATGATTGTTTTTTCAATATCAAATACTTTTAAATAAATTATAATTGTTTACATTTTAGATTAGAATACCAAATAAAATTTCATGAGAACCAAAACATTTATTAAGTTTGCAAACATTAATGAAACCTAATTGATAAAATTTAAAAATATTTTTAAAAAAAATATAAAAGAAAAATGAATATTCAAATTAAAATATATTTCAAATGTTTGTTTACTTCAATTTTTTAAATTCTAATGAATCTCTTTTCTATACACTAATAAAAGTTATAATACATCACTTGACAAAATGGCGCAAAAAAACAAATAATAAACTTAATAATAAAATTTTGACTTAGATCTTGTATCTTTTGAAGTCCAATATATGTTGAATGGTGATAGAAAATATTCACAAAAATTACATTAAATTTTTATATTGTAGTAAATAAAAGTTATTTATACAATTATAGTGAAAATATGATTGATAATGAGTTAGAAAATAAAAAATAATTAGATAAAATATATCGAAATAATATTATACATGATGAAATAAACAATAAATAAAATTATTAAAAAATTAACAAATGTGTGTCTTAGAAACAATTTGAGAGACTATTGAAAGAAGTCTCACAAAGGAAAACAAATGTAGAATTAAGAGTATGATAAGATGAAAAATACCTTAGAGATCTAAGAAAACTTTTCAAATATCAACATATATACTCAATGGTCGAGAAATAACGAAAATTGTTTTAGCGAAACAAAAAAGTTCTTCAAATGAAACAAAAAATATTAATAATAAGTAAAGATATTTTTTTTATACTACCTATTAAATGAAAGGTTTATGATATTAAACACTTAAATTGAGAGTAATAATATTCTCACGTGAAAGAAAAAATATACAATAAATAAAATTATTAAAAAATAATAGAAATATTCAAATGTGAGACATAATTTTTTTAATTGATATACATTATTTTAACATAATTACATAAAAGTTATGATAATATGAAAAATATATTAGATATGCGAATGAGTTTCATGACAAATCAAATAATTAGAAGAAATAAAAAAGAGAAAGTATATATATACATATATATATATATATACATATATATATATATATATATATATATATAGGGTTACTTAATTAATTGTGAATATTGTAATAATTTAGAGGGATGGAGATATGGTAGGGATATGTACATCCTCATACCTATCCCTATACCCAATTGAAAAAGTCGGGGATTCTCACACCCATACTCAGTCAATGTGGGGATTCCATGTCAAAACGGGACGAGTTCGGGCAATACCCACAGGGGGTGGGTTTATTTGCCATCTCTAAGTAGTTAAAACACTCTCCTTAAGCCTTAAAAAATGCTTTAATTTTTTCTTTCTAGTATCAATATTTTTCTATTAAATTAATTATAAAATTATGTTTAAGAAAAAAAAGAACTTAATTTTTTTAATACTAATATACCTCTATTATATTAATTATAATTTTATGTTTAAGAATAAAATTTAATTAAATTATTATCAGTGTCTTTGTTTTTCTTTTTAGGGTTTTGGTAGTCTCATGCTCGTTGTGTGTACTAATATTTTTATCCTGATTTCTGGTTAATATGTTTTTCTTTCCATTTGTGTTGATGTTATTTTTATTCTATTTGTTGAATTTTTATAAAATTTAGAAATGCATTTCTTACATCCAATTTTGTTTTTCGGTACTTTTCGATTTATAGGTTTTGAGAGAATTTTTGCACTTTGATGAGAAACTAAAATTTTTGCTTGGATTGAATTGCAAAGCTATTGAAAAGGTCAAGGTTTATTGTTGTTGTGGATAATGGTGATAAAATTTCTAATGAAATAAGCAATGAACATAAGTTAAAATTGGAGAATGTGAAAGATAAATGAAATTAAATACGATAATTTAATAGATAATGTTGCATAAAAAAAAAGCTCGAAAAGAAATTAAAATAAAATATCCCATTCTTAAGTTTGGTTTAAACCTCCCAAACTCTAGATCTGCCCTTGTTTACCATTAAATATTTTTTTTCTTGAGACTGTAGTTTTTTACATTGAATATTGATTTTCTTCTTTAATATCAAACTTCTAATTTTGTCTCATCTATTTCAATTTTTAAAATTCTTAAGTTACATTCCTCAAATCATTTTATAGAAATACATATGAATTTTCATGTTAATAGTTCAGCAACACAGAAAAAAGAATCACAAGGTATTCATACTATATATAAAAAAAAATAAAGAAAAATTTATTACATTGTAAGATTTTATTTGTCTCAGTTGTTTTCCCTTACTTGCATTTAAGTATTTTTCTTTCAGTTTTTTTCTCTCTAATAATTTTATCTCTACTTTGTCTAAGTTTTCTCTATTTTTATATCATGTCTTTCTACTTTTATTATCCTTTTTAACACACTAGTTTGAAACTAGTAGCATCTAAAGTCCAATAATTATATATAGGATCCAAAGAACTTTTGTTACATGTCCGTCTAAAGTTCTCCAATTATATATAGGATCTAAAGAACTTTTGTTGCATGTGTGTATGATATACTTTAGTTGTATCTACATCTAAATTTCACCAGAAGAACTTCTGTAGAATGTGTGTCTAACTATCTTTAGTTATAGTTTATCTTATGGGGTTAGAGTCGAAAGTTGTTAGTGGCAAATGACCAATGGTCTCTTTATCTGCATCGGGTTTAAAATCCTCATTTTGCAACATTGGGATAGCAAGATCTTTAATCTAGCGAGTTCAAGCAATTGCTTCTAGATTGATCATATCACAAACCTTCACCAAATCTCTATCAAATCTTCAATCCTTCGTCAAATCTATATACACCAAATCCATTTGTGTTAACAATCTCATCCTGATTTGATGAAGCTAACATCATTCTTCTATTGTTATACTCATTGCTATCAAGCTTAAGGATCTGGAAAAAAAATATAGTGACAAAACCAATACAAGATATATATATATATATATATATATATATATATATATATATATAAGGATTATTTTGTCTACCATATAACATGGTTTTTGTTTGATTTAGATTCAGTTTTAATATATTTCTTCCTCTTTGGATTCATTCACCGAAGATAAAGCAGATAAAAAATAATGCAAAATTTTGATTCATATTAAAGGAAACCAACTAACAGGCAATAACATAGATAAATGTTAAAAACAAAAACTGATAAGAACAACTTGTTGAAACAGAAAAATAATCAACTGAAAAACGGCCATACTCATAGAAATGCATAAATACAATACACGAGGGAATGCATGGTCCTAATAGCCAGGCCAATTAGTCATTCTCCAAATAATCTCTATGGTAGAATTCGGTAGGCAGCTCATGGACATAATGGATTTGATCATCCATGTCTTGCAAACGCACATTGCAAAAGTTGTAATGCTTATCTTGTGCGACATTGATTTCATCCAGTTGACGTAGAACCAACCTTTCAAAATAAGACTAAATAGGGCCTTTATCCTCTAGTAGTTTGTAGGGAACCATGTCCATTGGTTTTGTAGTATTTGTTTCATCATCCTCTTGATTTGTACCATTTGGGCTAACTTTTGCATCATTGTTTCCAGCTCCTCCATCTTCACCATATGTTGTCCAACAATTGTTCACCTTTGTAAAGCCCATTTTTGTGCAGATTGAGACAAGAAATATGATTCATTGTGCCTGTTGATTCTTCAAGCTCGTCCTCCACATCAACACAAAAATATTCAATGAACTTGGAAACCAACACAACATAGGGAAACCAAAAATTAGCCAACCTCTTTGGCTTCATCATGTGGCAACATAGAACAAAAGTCTAATCCACTTGAATGTTGTTTTGGATGCTATACATGAGAACTAAGTCACCTTCATCCAAGTTTGTGGCAATTGGAGTGGCAACTTCCTTACAATTCTCCATTTCAAACATTCTCAACAAGTCAAAACAGTATTTTGATTGGCTTAAAAATGTTCCTTGCTCAAGTTGTTTAACTTGCACCCCCAAGAAGTAAGTCAACTCACCCATCATTGACATCTCATTTCACCTTGCATAGCTGAAACAAATTCTTCACACAAGGAGTTATTATTTGAAACAAAGATTATATCATCAACACATCTCTTTCATGTTTTCTAATGAAAAGTGTTTTACGAACAACACGTCTAACATACCCTTTTGGTATTATAAAGTTGTTTAGCCTTTCATACCACTGACATGGTGCTTGTTTTAAGCCATATAAAGCCTTTTTCAATTTAAAAACATGATCAAATGATATCATGGAGGGTTTAGAATAAAGAATTTACAACCAAAAACCTTTAGATGAGTTAAAACAAGCCTTCTTCCTTTAAAAATCTCATAAAGGGTTGCATTTAAAATTAGATTTATCAACATACGGATTAAAACATAGCTAGTTGTGTTGATTACATCAGCCCAGAAGTATTTTGGCAATAAAGTTTCATTCAACATGGTTCTAACAAGTTCTTCAAGTGATCTATCCTTCCTCTCAACCACACCATTTTATTGAGGAGTTGTAGGAGTAGAAAAGTTGTGTTTTATACCATGTTTTTCATAAATATTTTCAAACTTTTCATTTTGAAAGTCTCTTTCATGATCACTTCAGATAGGAACAATTTTACAACTCTTTTCATTTTTTAAAACCTTGGCAAGTCTTTTGAAAGCATGATAAGTAGCATTTTTGGATGCTAAAAATAGTGTCCATGTTAACCTAGAAAAATCATCCACTATGACTAATGCATAGAAGTTCACACCAAGACTCATAGTTCGTGAAGGCCCAAATAAGTCCATTTGAAGCAATTATAAAGGTCATTCTGTTGAAACACATTTCTTAAGCTTTAAAGAAACCCTAGTCTATTTTCCTTTTTGATGTGTTTGGTGAATTTTCTTTAACAGTCAATTCTAGTAAGTGCACTAGTGTGTTGAAGTAAAATTCAACTGACGTATCCACAAGGATTTGTCAAAGTTTACCAATATATATACTACAATAATGCTTCTGTCGGTTGCCATTAAGTTTCAATTAAGAAAAACTAGTAAGAAGCATGGTAAAATTAAGTGCAAGGTTGAATGTTTTTTCCCTTCCCTAAATTGTGTTTTAGTTTCTTCTCTTTTACCTAAAATCTATCAAGAATCATTGCTCTATAAGTGCTCTTTTAGGTAGATCTAGATGCATCCCTGTAGTCTAGAACCTAGGGAAATTTAGACCCAAGGTAATTCCTCTATTCTTGGTAGAATAAATCTTTGTTTTAATGCTCAAGACTTTTCTGCACAGTATCACCTCTAGATACTAAGTAAGCACTACAAGTATGGAAAATTGTTTGGATCAAATTTCAAATCAGTTTCTCCACTTTCACTTCACTGTTAGTTTCATGTAATGCACCTCATCATTGATTCAAGCTCATGTGTAACTCAACAACATTTGTTAGGCTCATCCAAAGATTCCTTGTGACTATTTTGTATTCTCAATTGTCATGGCTGAGCTCTTTAGGGCCTGATTACTCTTTCTTTTCTCCTACAAAATAGTGTGTTTTCCTTAGTTTTCTCATTTTTCATACATCAATGGAGGATGTTCATTAATGTAAGTAAATAAGGGTCTTTTTCTTTAATAAAAACAATTTCAACCTTTGATAAGTGTCTAATTTAATATGCTTTTTGATGTTATGGAGACACTTATCAATGTTACACACACTTTGTCCTTTACAAACTTGAGTTTTCGCAGTTCTTCAACCAAATGTTTCTATTTAGCCTAATTAGATTATGCATGTGTATGCGACAAATTCTTTTATGCCATAAACATGTATCATCTTCATTTGTAAGAAAACAATGTATGATATTTGATGCATGATGCAGATCAAGTATATATTGTTTACTTTTTTTTCCTACTAACACAATACTAACAAATGTATCAAATATAAGACAATGATTATATTCAAAGACTACTTTATATCCTTCATCACACAATTGACTTATACTTATCAGATTATGCTTTAAACCCTCAACAAGAAGAACATCTTTGATATTGAATGAAGATTTATTGCTTATGGTCCCTACTCCAAGGATTTTCCCTTTGTTGTTGTCTCCACAATTCATGAATCCTTCATTCTTGAAGCTCAACTTTGCAAACTAGATGTTTAGCTCTTCTTTGTCGAAGTGCTTTCCCAAGCCTATGAGATGGTTAACAATATGTGTGAACCTTTTTTAGACTTCAATAATGTTTTCTCCTTGGTGCATCTTAAACACTTTATACTCTTGAATCTATGCATGTTTCCTAGCCCTTTTCACATCATTGGTTCCTTCTTGTGTGACTTCAAGCACATCCCAAATGTCCTTTGCACAACCATATTGAGAAACTTAAGAAAACTCATCCATGTTCAAAGCGAATGTCAAGATGTTTTTGACAACACAGTAATATTGAGTTTTCTTCTTTTCTTCTTCTATCTAGAGGTTTCATGCCTTGTCAACCTCCTTATCATTAACAATATACTTAGGAATGAATGGTTCATTCATGATGGCATTCCAAATTCCTTGGTCAATAGATTCTATGCAAATTTTCCAAAAATGATAGTTCACACGACTAAACATAGGAGACCTATGTATAAAGGCATCTTCTGCAAAAGGAAGCTTGTTTGTAGACATTTTGAAAAACAATTTTAGGATCAAACTTGATTATATTTCAAAAACCTGCTCTCGATACCAATTGTAAGTAAAATAAGGTGTTTCTAGGCTAAGAAGAGGGTTAAATTGGCTATTTATAAAAAATTGTATTCTTTTCAAACGTTAACAAAACTTTAATCAAAAATCAATTAACCATAAAATTTAAGAGTGCATCAGTTCTGAAACAAGCATTTCAACTGGTTGAAATATCAAAACAACATATTAAAATCCTGAAACTGAATTATACAACAAATGCACTAAAAGTATACAGATAACATACTTGAATTATGTGATTATAAAGATCAATCAATATAATTTCAAATACACACAGTTACCAACTTGAAATGCAATTACACAAATTGATTTTAAAGATCAATTAATTTTGATTGTTTGACACAAACAACAAATTGAAAAATAGGATCATCTGATTTAAATTAGGGGTAGGATGTTGAACCCATTGGCCTGCACAGGCCCACCCTACACAAGCCCACAGCTCGCACGGGCTAAAGGAAGGGTTGGACGAGCTAGTTCATTGGCCTGTTTACAAAATTAAATATTCTCCTTTTTCAATCCTCACACCATTCATCATGTTGTTTTCGTAAGTTCCATTTATTATTATTATTATGGAATATCTTTTTATGTATTTTCAGGTTAATAAATTTGTACTTGTCTTGTAAGGTAACATATTGCTATTGTACTATAATTATAATCTTCACTACTATTGTTTCTTATCTTTAATTAGCTGGACTAATTTGAATTATTTCGATAGGAAATTAATATTAATTATTATGGGAAAATAAAAAAGCTTTTTTTTTCTCATCACAAATGCGGGTCAGCCCACGGGCCAGCTTGTGGGCAGGGCAGGACGGATCAGGAAATTAAACTTATGTTTGAACTGCGTGCTAGGCCAAAACAGGTGGGGCTGGCCCGCTTTACCATCCCTAATTGAAATACTAACAAAGAGTGCCCAGAAATATCAATTAATACAGGACTTCAAATCTGATCATATTACTCAAGAACAATCCCAATTAATAAAAGAAGAAATGTTTTGCTAATTGATTGTGCAAACACGTAAGAATTACAAAGAAATATTGCTTGGTTTAATTTTCTTGATGAATATAATGAAGAATCAAATTAATTGACAAAAAGTAAATCAAATCACACATTTATACTGGTTCATTCCACTAAGCTACATCCAGTTAGTCAAGGCAACCTCAGCCTAAAGTTTCACTATTTCAAAAGTTTTACAAAATCTTTACAAGATTACACTTTCGAAAATACACTGTAACACAACATGGCTCTTAAATCGCACAAGAAGCCCACACTGCACAACAAGATATACCACATATGCACAAGAAGGATCAAACATCAAAGGTGGCTCTCCCTAGCCAACCAAGAACCTTTTTCAATGCACACACCAAGAGCACTCACAACCCCAAGGCTCCAAATATGATCACGAATAGTTCTAGCACTAAGATGTTCAAAGAGAATGAGATTTTCCAGAAGTATCAAAATGATTTCTCACCAAAAATGAATCTTTCATCATTCTCACAGAAAAATTAGGCCATATAGTGTGCCAGCTGACACATTAAACAAGTTGAAATTTCTACTCAATTGGTTGATTTCTATTACTTTAAGTTAAATTAGTTTATTGAACAATATTTCAGCCGATCAAGTATGTTACATTAGAAAATATAAAATCGAGTTGCTTAACCTATTAAAAACGATTTTAACAGATTGAATAGCAACAACTAGACACTTGACTTATATTTCAAAGTCAATATGTCTTGAAGTTCAAGCACATTTTCAAGCTTTTTAATGTAGCTAGTTCAAACATTTGCTTCAAGCTTGATCATATCACAAACTTTCATCAAATCGCAATCAAATCTTCAATCCTTCATGATGATCTTCAATCCTTCATGATCTCTAGTCCTTCATCAAATCTATGCACCTAATCCATTTGTTCTAACATAAAATCTTTGCACTAAGATATTATAGGTTGCGCCAATAGTTTGTGCACAGATGCATACTATACTTCTTCAAGTATGAGGGGAACAAGGAGCGATAAACCACCAAGCAAGCATAGGACCTTGAAGTAAAGGTTACGATAATTATATATGTTTGAAGTGGATTTTAAGCTTAACTCAACCTTACAAAACTGACTTGTGTAAGGTAAGGTTTGCACCTACTTATATAGTGTAAATTTACTTTATCTCTAGTTGATGTGGGATTTCCAACACATCCCATTCAGGCCAAGGCATATACATCTCCAACATGAGACTAGACGTTAATGGGTGATCCGATAGTTGCCCGATAGAAGGTGGAACAATAGATCCAACCAACAAAAAACTTCTTTAGGATACGCTCTAACCAATGGCTCTAATACCATGTTAATAAGTGGATTTTAACTCTAACTCAACCCTATAAAATCAGTTTGTAACATGAATTTTGTACCCACTTTTATAGTTTAGACTGATCTTATCTCTAGTCGATATGGTATTTTCAACAATATAATGATGTACTGCCTTTCTCTATTTCTTTTGCAGATTATAAGTTATATATATTTTCTACTCTTTCATTATGTTTCCATAGTTAAACCAAAGTTAAGGGCCACTACTAAGTGAGAATAGCGAAAGACGCAATTTGGCTATTTTTTTACCAGACTAGTACTATTTAGTTTTAAAATTACTAAAGTAGTGTAGAAATTTTAAAAATTCCAAAAAAGGGCAAGTCATGGGAAAATGACACAACTTCACTATAAAGAAGTTGTGCTAAATTAAGACAAGTTGTATTAAAATAACCTAAACTCGTGCCAAAATGGCAAGACTTTTTTGTAAGATGTGAAGTCGTGTCGTGTACATACGAATTTAATTAAGTTAATCATATGCCTAAGCAAAGTCATGCCAATATGGCACGAATTCAGTATTGGAATTCTAATGAAGAAGTTGTATCATATTCAAACGACTTCAGTTAATGCATTTTTTTAGTGATATTAATGCACGTTAATGGATTTGTCGACTAAATAAAAATTAAATATTTTTTTAGTGATCTTAATTAGTTAAATAGTAAAGCATATAAGTACTTTAAAATGTTCATGATGATTTTGCTCATTACAATAGGGCGTAAAAGTTATCTATGAAAACATGTGCCACATAGAGGTCTTCTTCGTTGTCATCTAGATTTTATTTGAGGGGTTTGAATTGGATTGTCATCATCATTATCTTCTTCTTGTTGTCTTTGGTTGACATCTTTAAGCATATGTGGCAGTATTGTAGGCTGATAATACCACTAGAAGGATGTGGGATACACGGATGGAGATGTTGATGAAGTTGAAAATACATTTTGTTTTGTACCAGAAAAAGTATCTGCTTATTGAGGAAACATGTTGTATGTGTATGAAACTTGTTGGAATGGAGTATGTGAAGACATTGGTTGTGACACGTCCATGTATGGTGAAAAAAGGCAATGGTTGAAAACTCAGTTGAACAACCGACTGGTCTTAGGTTGTTGAACATATGAAGAAGACCCAACATGTTGATAAGGAGTGTGTGGTGGAGGTTGGGTAGACTTTTATAGCGTGTCGTACTGTAATATAAAAGGGAAATGCTTAGTTAAGATGAAAAGAAATTGCAAATATCTTGTTGAAGACAGGTGACTTACATCGTTGATAGAAGATGATGTAGAGGCGAAATATAACGAATGACATGGTTGATTACACGTACATTGTTGTGTCACACAAGTGGCCATTGCCACTAAAATAAAAACCTTCAATTAGATTATCATAGTGATCGTTCCACATTGTTGTCCATGCGGCATGGTATTGAGGCCAATATCTTAATGTTCTACCTTTCATATCTTCTCCGTGAAGTTGATCCAAATTCAAAGGGTCGGGTGGCATACCTTGGAGAAATCACAATTGTCGCATGACCCAATCAGCCTGATGAAATTCCATGGAGGCAAAACATATTAGAGGGAATACTACCGATCAAACTAGAAAGACCTCAACATCAATCAGTGTAGTGTCGTCACCCTTAGAGTATGGAGTCCACAAGAACTATAAAAAGTACATGTCAGTAGCGATGGAGTTGTTTGTTAACCATACATATAAAGTTTGTACAAGAATCGTAGTTCATGTGTTTAGTGTTCAACTAGTCTAAGGTTTTCCTTATTAGGGGAACAAACTTCGTAAGGGCATAATGCCTTTGATTTAGCACATGATCACCTTTGTAAAACAAAACTTGCATTTAATTGGAATTGGAAGACAAATATACAAATTATAAGTATGGTGATATAGTAATAAAATGTACCTTTTTGCAGGTGGGAAACCATCACCTACAACAATTTGTTGGGGAGTTAATGGGTTAATCAGAGGATCAAGACATGTAATGTGTTCCCATACCCAACACTATAGAAGAAGAATGCAACCACCAAAGTTTTCTTGGTTAATGTCCACCCTGTGATCTAAGGCACGATACAAATATGCCAACACAACTGATCCCTAACTATAATAGCGAACAGAGTGCATATCACCCAATAGTAGTAGATACATCATATGGATTCTAGCACATGATGTATCAAGCATAAGTAGACTCCTAATTATTGCATAAATATGAGCCCTTGCATCATGTGGTGGTTTTTTGGAACATGTTGTTTAACCAGGAAATTTTTATTGATGTTTCTTTAAGGCATTCTAGGAGGGGAATGAACCCCAATAATTGTCCTCACCACTATTAAAGCACATTGTCTGAGTTATGTTAAATCTGGTGGTTGAATCTAATAAATCAAAATGGTGGTTGAATCTAATAAATCATAGTGGTGCTTGAATCTAAATCGAACATATATGTTGCACGTAGCCCATTTATGTTATTGATTGTTGATTTAGAATCCAAGCTTCTTTCATCAAAATCTGGAGACAATGGGAAATAAATAAAAAAAATAGACATGGCATATACATGTATGTCAACATATATTTCTAATGATCACATTAATTTGGACTCTGCCCAAATTGCTCCAATAATTGTCAACGCGGTAAAGTCCAATCCTTCCATCCCAATTAAAAATTTGGTTGCTGATATCTAATGTCACATTGGGTATATTGTGACATATAAAAAAAGTCTGGAATGTGAAACAGAAAGCACTTGCCATGGAATTCGGTGATTGGAAGGAATCTTATAATCGTCTTCCTATATGGTTCAAAGCTGTGAAAAATAACAATCCTAGTACAATTGTGAAATACGTGACTCGTCCTTATATTTTTTATTGTGTACAAGACATGTCAGTAAACATCTTACAAAGGGTTTTTTAGTCTTCTAAGCCTTGCATTGATGGATTCAATTATTACAAGCCAATAATGCAAGTTGATGGCACTTTTTTTACTGAAAGATAATATGGTACATTATTTACAGAAATTGGTCAAGATGGCAACTGCATCATCTTTCCATTAGCCTTTGCTATTGTGGAAGGTGAAATAAAGGAAGTCGTGATATGGTTCTTCTAACTGTTGCAACAATATGTGACACCTCAACTAAATGTATGCTTGATCACTAAAAGAGGCATAAACAAACTCTCAGCACTACATTCTCTAGAAGTTGCTTGGGAAAGAAATGGACTCACATTCGTTTATTGCATTTTCCATGTTGCCTTTAATTTCAACAAACGGTTCAAAAATGCATAATTAAAGACACAACTACTAAATATGGGTACCTATATTAATTATTTTGCAATTTTTAAAATACAATAAACACAATTATTTTACTACCTAATTCTAATAATGAAATTTTGATAGGTTGTGAAATTGAACAACCCATACTTCAAGCAAAGATATCTACTGTGAGAGCCGAATTTCAATAAGCAATTTCTTGGATAAACCAACTATCATTGGAAAAGTGGACCTAGGATTATGATGGGGGAAAAGATATGGACACATGACATCAAATTTAGCCGAATGTATGAACTCTATTTTGAAGGGAGCAAGATCATTGCCAGTTTGTGCTCTTATTAAAAAGAAGTTTGAAAGAACCAAAAAATGGTTTGTGGAACTAGGGACAAAGATTGAATGCATCTTACGAGCTGGCCACCAATATCCTAAGGATATTATGCTTTATTAAGAAAAAATGAACAATAACCTGCCATGTGCCTTGTCCATAGATATGATCGCCAAAATTTAGTGTTCAATGTTCATGAAATTTTCACTCCCCAATTGGACGTCACCCAATGTCATACATTGTTATTATATGATTGGTGGTGTGACTACAAGAAGTTTCAAGCTCTTCACCTACCTTGCACTCATGTAATGGTTGTTTGCTCATCCTTTCATTTACAACCTCATGAGGTGCAATCTCAGTTTGTTCAAAATGAAGATTATTGTTCTACTTATATTGGTCCAAATTTAATTCTTGACCCCTACATGTCACAAAACAAACCAGGAAGACCAACTACAACTCGTATCCACAATGAAATGGATGAGTCACTTCCAAATAAACCAAAGAAATATTCCTTTTGCAGAAGTATTGGTCATAATAGAAACAACTGCCCAAATAGACAGTGAAATTTCATTTTATGTAACTCTCGTCACTTTAGTTCACTAACTTTCTTCATTTTAATCTTAATATATGTCATCCACAACATGTTTTATTTCATGTATTATTTTTTAAGAAAACTTTCTCTTTTCTTTATTTTCATATCTATTTTATTCTCATATAATTTATCAAAACCTACTAAAAATAATCAAAAATTTTATTTACAAATAAGTCATGACTCTAACACAAAAATATACCACTGAACTGAGGTCATGTCATTATGGCAAGACTTTGCTTATTACTAGTTAACTGAAGTCGTGCCATTATGAAAAAACTTTGCTTAGTTAACTGAAGTCGTACCATTATGGCACAACTTTGATTATTATCATAATTAACTTAAGTGAAGTTGTCAAATCCCTGAAGTCACTACGATATGATACAACTTCAACTCTATTTAACTAAAATCATGTTATTTACACACAACTTCTTTAGGACAAAGTCTGTTCATTCTCTCATGATTTACCTTTGCTGAAAATTTTCCAAAAGTGTGCACCCATTTTGTAATTAATGTTTTAAATTGCCCTATAATAGGGGAAAAAACCCAATTTGGCAGTACTTGTACAATGAAGATGGTTCTACTCCAAATTGTTAAAGCTAAAAAATGGAAGTAAAAGGATGGTATTTGTGGTAATAGAGTTTAATGTTTGTCTATCACATACCAGAGGGTGTCACTACTAAAAATTCTCATATTACATGAAAATTTTCTTGCAAATTTGTTAAAAAAATTTGCAAGAAAAAACTTTTTCCTACTATTTTTTCTAAGAATTTTAATTGGCAGATAATTCGTTCGTGGGTAATTATTTCCTACAAAATTATAAAATTCACAAGTATTTCCTACAAAATTTGTTGTGAAAAGTGTTTTATACAAAATATTTTACAAAAAAATTGGCAGCAATTTCCTGCAAATTTTTTTTCATAATAAAAATTATAAGTATTTCTTACCAAAAAAATTTCAAAACAAAAATATGAGTTTTTTTAGTAGTATGTTGTTTAGTTCTTAGTGCATATTAGTGCGAACTTTTCTCCCACTTTAAGGGATGCCTACACTAATGGTTTAGTTTTTGTTGATTTGTTGTGCAAATTTTAGTAGGATTTTGGCTTGCTGTTATACACCTTAGAGCAAATTATAGGATTTTTTTTGCATATAATAAAGACACTAAATCTGTAATTAAGAAAAATAACAAACTAATCTATTTAACTTTAAATTTTCACTATATATTGACAAGTTGATCTTCACGATTGTCATAAAAATTAATTAAATAAATATAGCGTCAAAATGAGCATCGAAATTTTATTTTTAAAGTCATACTATTTATTTTATATGGTTTAAATTGATAAAGGAGAAAACAAATTTGAATTAGTGTACGACTTTATAAGCATAGTACACATCATCCCTATTTTTCTATCCACCTTATAGATAATGTGGTTAGATACATTAGTTTAATCATTCAAGACCAACTACAACATTTGTTTTCACAAATCACGTCAAACTCAATTGATCACTCACCATAAATTAGTTAATTTAATTTTACTAATTTACTATTTATTCCAAGTTAACCAATATTTCTAAATTTAAAAATTGAGTATGCAACTTTATTAAATACTAGAAGAAATTTTTAGTATTCATAATAATTGTATCCATCTCATATGGAATTATCTATCATGCTTTAGAAGAAAAAAACACTATCGAAAGTAAAAACATAAAAATAAATAAATAAATAAGAGTTGCAATTGACTCATACGTGATTGAAATGTGTACACATGTTGTTTATAATTCCTTTATCTATGTGCTATACATATATAACAAATTCTTCAAGATAATCATAATAAATGTTCATCAAGTACATGACATTGGAAAATAAAAGAATAGAGGGCGGCATTAAGAAAAATCAATTTTAATGGTATGGTTTGGTAAAATATTCCAATATCTTAATCTTCTACGTTGTCTTATATGTATATATAGCTCTTTTAGAAATTCTAATAGTCAAAGTATATCCATTATCCAAAATATAGTCAAACTAGACTGCCATGGATCCTTTGCCTTCTACCAAAATGCATGGCAAGAAAATTGAATGCATGCCCATGTAATCATATTGGTTAAGACAAGGAAATGTTAGCAAAGGGTGAATATATATATATATATATATATATATATATATATATATATATATATATATATATATATATATATATATATATATATATATATATATATATATATATATATATATTCATATTCATTCTCAAAGGTCCATTGAGATACCCAGAAAGCCAAACTACCTCAATGGTTTAATCCATGATTTGAGGTTGTAATAGTAATTTGGCTTTTTCTAAAGATCCCATTTAATGATAAGATTAAAGTATAATGTATAAAAATAAAAATAATTAACTAAATGGGTTAGTGTAATGGTTGAGCATAATGTGTTCGTAAATACAAAAGATGTGTAGTTGATATAATCTAAGCGTGATCAGCTATAGTTATAATCATAAGTGAGATTAATTTTTATGTGGTAAGGTAGGAAAGTAAAAAGTTTTTTTTTTATTATAAAGAATAGAAAAATAAAATCCTGGTTAATTTTAATACGAAGAAGTAGTTTTCTTAACATTAATAATAAAAATGTGAATTTTATTTTTGTGTTTTCTTATTTTAGAGGAAACAATGTCATTGTTGAAAGGAAACATCTTAGTAAAAATAGTTTTTAAATATTAGTTTTTGTTGATAAATATTTCACACTTGTTACTATGCCATTAGTGAAAGTTTTTTTGGATATGATTTAAGGATAAGAATGCTTTACATGAAGAATTATTTCTACAGTTAGAGAATAGTTGCAAGTTCAAAATCAATTAAAGATA